>NC_046262.2:29022068-29327901 GCF_009819885.2 Catharus ustulatus
TGTGTGTAAAAAAATACATGACTGTGTGAGAACTGCAGTCAAGATAAAATCTTGAGAGTATCCTTATAAAGTTTGGGCTCACATTCACATATTATTAGTTCTGAAAGCAGGTGGATATGAAGGGGGTGAAAGAAGAGTTAGGATGGCTAAATTCTCTGTGTCACCTGATACATATAAATCTGTAAGAAAGAACAGTTTATACTTTTGTTCAGTGAATGTGTGCTAACAGAATATTCCCTATGTATATAGGGATACTCTTTTTAAAGAATGTGTTGGTGATTGAATGTTTTCCTATTAGTACTTGTATATAAAACTGAGGACATAGTAGAGATATGTTTATATGGTATTTTTATCAGTAGATCTCTGTGGTAGGATTAGAGACATTTCAAGCACTTTCAGAGTATCTCTGACAGTATGGAGTGCTAATGGTACTGCTCTAGCCTGAAAAAAAATAGGGACTTAAGGACAGTGCTTAGTGTTGAAATGTCATTATGAAGTTGAGAACTTCAAGAATACTGAAAATAAATACACAGCAGTTTATTTATTAACATATGGCATAGTTGTAGATATAGTGATTGTGAGACCACAGCTGAAGCTCTAAAAGGGCATTTTATTTCTTGCCTTTTGCCTCACAATACTTGTTTTACCAGCTACTGAGATTGCATAGTGTATAACAGAAGCACAAACCCTTTCATGTACTTTCAAAATAAGTACTTCTTCACCAAGTGTTTTGTTTCCTTTGATTCTTTTTCTTTCTCTTTTAACCTACCATGTAATGACTCTTTCATTACAATCCATGCTTCAGGAGAAATGAGATTTTTCTTAACTCTGCACTATATTTTTGTCTTTCCTTCCCTATTAATTAAAAGCTATTAGTACCTTAACAGTTTAATTGAAATAATTGATGGATAATGTATTTATATGTGATTTTGGCAAGTCTTGGTAATTTTTTGTCAACTGTTAAAATTGTATTTTAAACATAGTATGTATAGGTGGCATAATTTCAATAGCTTTTCATGTTCAATTCAAAATCAAACAACTTACAAGTTCATTCGTTGAGAGTAAATCCAAAGCTACATTTTCACAGAGTTATTGGCGAATAAGATTACTGTGTCTAATTGCTATTGATGCGTAAGTGTTATGTTTACTTCTCTCCTGAAATTTACAACTAAAAGAATTTAGCCTAAAACTAGATAATGTCTACCATCTTTAATTTGCCATAGCCTTATACTATAAGCAGATTTACTGAATAGTAAGAAATTACAAATTGTTTCCTACAAGTACTAGGACTTTTTCCCCTGAGGTACTGGCTGTTATGGTTGAAATATCAGAGGGATGCAAAATAGTCTCTTGGTACTTTCTGTAACAATATTCTTAGTTAATTTTATATAATTGTCTGAACAATGAAGTAGAATATATCGTCTAACAAACTCTTTCTTCACATGTTCTGATGCTGTCAGTTTCATAGCTCAAATGCTCATCTTTGTTTAAATTAATCAGGAATAAAAGGAAACATAAAATGTAAAAACAGTAATGAGTTTGTTTCCATAGAAACATACCATGCTCTCTGCCAAAATTAAGTGCTGACTTTGTATTCTAAAAGATTGTTGTGCAGACAACACGTGTTCACTGGTGTGTAGCTAATGTGTCAAATGTCTTCATAGTATGCATCTTCTGACTGTGTCTCGCATTGTTAACAAATCTCTGTGCGAGTACCTTGCTGCCAACCCTTGCTGTAATCTTTGTCACTTTTATTCCATGTTCTGGCTTTGGAACGGGAAAGGAAAAGATTAGTTTCAACTGTGGAGTTTGTATTGTAAGTCTCAGGTTATAATAGGTGTTAAGCTTGTGAACTTCCTTTGCCAATATTCTCTGTAAAATCTTTGCTCTGCTAAAAATCTGTATGTACCTGTGGGCACTATTGCTTACAGTAGGGATGACTTCTCATATTGAGGATGAGTTCATACGTAATAGCAATATTGCTTGTCTGGTAATGTGAATTCTGAATCAAAGTAAGATCATTACCAAATGAAGATATGATAAAGCAGGCATTGCATAAAAAAAAAAAAAAAAAAAAGAAGAAGAGGTGATTTTTCATTAATTTTCTTAATTTTGCAATGGTGTCTCTGTCCTAGTATTTCAAATGATACATGGAAGACAAAAAACTGGCAAATATATAAAAGCAGGTGAGAATAGATGAATCAGTTACTGACTAGTACTTGCTAACCATCTGCAAAAGCAGCAGAACTCTTATGGAATGACTTTTAGTAATACTTGGAAATCTAATATTTTTTAGAGGCTGTCTTGAAATAGCTTCTTTTTGTAGCATTTAATGCTTTACTACAGTGAACTCCTTCACTTAAGTCATTCTGATTGCCAAGACATAGAGATAATTTTGGGGGAGAAATCAATACTCAAAATTGTTTCCTAAAATTCATCCCTGGCGTTTTGCTTTGACCTCAGCTTATACTTATTTTTATAAACCCTTCCATCAGAAAACACTGCTACTGTGATTAATTTATGATCCTTTTAGGGACTGGAATTCTATTTGCAAATACCAGTCTTTTTGAGGGAAGCAATTTCTAAATCTTTAAATAGGAATGCATAAAAATTATCACAAAAGTTACCAGTGAGCTGTCTTTTGCAAAATGCTGACATCAAGTTTCCTCAAACTCGTTTTTTAAAATCCATTCTGTTTATAGATTTGCAGACTATTAACATTAAAGAGCTGTTCCGTGATAATGAAATTCATTTGCAGCAGAATATTTTTCTTTTGGGGGGCAAAAAGAGGTCATTTCACAATCCATAAAATTGAAGTACATAGTTCTGTCCTATATTCTTAATCTCCAGTTATATAAACAATTTTATATATTCTCCAATTCCTTTTGCATCTGGATCTCTGATTAAGATTGATCCTCAGCTATTTTCCCCTTGGTCTCTACTTTGCACTAATATCTAGCAATCATTAAATCAAAATGACATTCTTCCTAGCTGTCTAGAATTGGATTTGCTGATACGAACAGCTGTAGTTTCAAGTGACTGAAAAACTGTCATTTGAGCCTTGAATTAGCGTTATTGTATTTTAGAAAATGTGTTCATGGTATGTCAAGTTTCACAAGTAGCAAACTTACATACCTAAATATATGGTTTGCCCTGATGGAGAGGTGTTTTGACCTTTTCTTTTGCAGGAATAGTTTGGGATTGGTTCCATTGTACACGATGCCTTCATTTTACAGACTTACCAAAGTCAGACTTCAGGGAGGAGGTGGGGAGAGAGTGAAGCCTCAGTCTTCACAGCCAGTATCTCCCTTTCTTCTCATGAGATTCTGGTGCTTTTTTCCTTTTGTCACTTTCAGTGGGATTGTTTAAATTTTTGTTTTTCTTGTCCATTTCATAATCCTCCTCGGTGTTTTTTTTTGTTTACATGTAGCACCACACTGTAATAAATAATATTAACATATGAAAAAAGTTGAAAAAAAATTTAAATGTAGAAGCCCAAGTGAGACTATGAGAAATACATTATTTTTCACAAACCATGGAGAGGAAGAATTGCCTGTATGAACCAGATACAGCACAATTCAATTTACTACTTGTCACTAATATACAATTTGGTATGTAGTTCAGCTAATGTTCCAAAAATCTCTGCAAAACAGATTTTTTTAATAACTTACTCTGCTTTTATTTTATGTGTTCTGATTTTATTTATCAGTTGAAGTGGATTGACTATTTGATGTATAGTTTCAAATATGAAGGGACTTCTTCTCTTACATCTGAATGGGACCATGTTGCCTGATACAGTTATGCAAGCTGTAGTTTGCTTGACCACTAGACTTTCATGCGTACTTTTCAAAATTCATGCCTCAGTCTGAGAGTCAGTGTAGAGCTAAGATACATATGCATCATCCTTCTCAGTGTCATGCTTGCACAAAGGACATGGTATCTTACATAAAATAAGAAGCATATTTCTTTATTTATAAATCTTGATTATTTTCCTGCATTCTTGAAAGAAGAATTTTTTTCATAATTTTTCTGGTGTTCCTTAAAAACAGAGAGCTTTTTTATTTTCCTGCATGTGCAGTAACATTTTTCCCCCTCTTCATGTCCATGATTTAATCCTTTTGATACTGAAGAGTGTATGAGTGTAGAACAAAAGATTAGTGTGGGCTTGGACTTAACTGATGTAATAATTACCCTCCTTGTATTTGGCAGTGAGATGGATTTATTGCATGGTTAAAATGGGAATTTTTTCACTTTCATCATGCAAACTTAGGTCTGCATTCAGACCTAAGTGTGACCAAGCAGTGTTCCTTTTATATATGAAGTAACTTTACTCTTCAGAATTATACTGATTTTACACCATCATGAAGTAAGAATATAGTCAATAGTAATTGGACAGCTTGTTTTTTAATAATTATTTTCAGTACTTTTAAGTTGAAACTGAAAAGCATTGTTACTAATGTTTTCTCATACTATGCCAGTTTGTCAGACATTTTCATTAAGTTAACCTGTGCTGGAATAAAACAGAGAAAACAGCCTCTCTTAGAGGCAGGGATAAAGTTTTACTGTAATTTCCGAGGATTTGGCCATGACATTTAATTTGTCATATTTTCAGTTTTCCTGACTACATTTCCAGCTTCCCTTTCAGCATTTCTTGCTTTTATTTTTCTCAGCTTTTCTACTTTGAGAAGATAATAAACTTTAAAATATTAATGTAGAAGAACAACTATACATACATAGAGTTGTAAGTTCATATTTTTTTTTCCTGAAGCTTTACTCACGTTACACAGTTTTAGATTTTTGCATTTCTGAAGGTTTTGTAGTACAGGATACAGGAGAAACTTACAACTGCATTGTAGTGTTTACACATCTGCTCCCTTGTGCATGTGCAGCCAATAATTTAATGGAAACCAGCATTTCCTGCTGTAATGTTAGAATTTCTTCAGTTGATGCTAGTTGAGCTGTGCTTTATTCCTTTTCCTTATTCTCTACAATTTGTTTGAATTGTGTTTTTGTGTTTATTTCAGAACATGTGGATTTTTTTGTGTGTGGTCTTTGTTTTAGGGTTTATTGGTTGGTTGGCTGGTTAGGTTACAAGTTATTACAAGTTATTATAAGTTATTACATGTTATTAGCTTTTATTTTATTTTTTCAGCCATGATGATAGCTATGAGAGGATAATTCTTATATGTGATAAAAAACAGTTGTCCGTAGAAGTTACAGAAGTAATTATTCTTTCTAGTGTGCTTGTTAATGCCTTGTGGTGGCAAGGTACAGTTTGTCTTTATTGTCTTTTTTAGTATATTAGAACTTATGCCCCAGACTTAGTTAACTTACATCCGTTTGTCTTCTTATACATTAGCTTATATCCCTTTGTCTTCTTTTCCTATTGAGTCATTACTTTTGTCATTTAAAAAATAGTGGCATTATTTTGATTTGGTCTTCATTTTGGCAAAAGAGAAAAAACAGTGTGTCTTGATGCTAGTAAGGCTGTTGACAGATGTTTGAGTAAATACATGAGGAAATACAGCCTGCAGTATTGACATGTTATTAAATACTCAACCAGTGAAAACCAGGCTAAAAAATGAAAATGGTCTTGGGAACAGCCTTCAGCTGTAGAATTATACAGAGGCTTGAGATAAAGAAAATGTCTCTGACTTAGAGGAGATTTATCCACTGTAACAGGCTCTTTGAGGATGCTGTAGAACCTGTTTCCTGAATGCGTTAGATTAGCCATTTTTCAAAGACTGTCTACGTATATATTTAGTCCAGCTTCATAGTAGGGAGCTAAGTTAAATGATTTTCAGAGTATGGAATTTAAAATAAAAGTTTTAAATCTATCTCTATCTCTAATCTCTATCTATCTATCTCTATCTCTCTCTCTATCTCTGTCTCTATCTCTATCTCTATCTCTGTCCCTATCTATATCTCAGTCTCTCTATCTGAGATATGTCTATGTCTATGTCTATGTCTATGTCTATGTCTATGTCTATGTCTATCTCTATCTCTATCTCTATCTCTATCTCTGTCTCTATCTCTATATCTCTATCTCTATCATCTCTATCTCTATCTCTATCTCTATCTCTATCTCTATCTCTATCTCTATCTCTATCTCTATCTCTCTATCTCTATCTCTATCTCTATCTCTATCTCTATCTCTATCTCTATCTCTATCTCTATCTCTATCTCTATCTCTATCTCTATCTCTATCTCTGTTTCTCACTATCTGTATCTCAGTCTGTCTGTTCTCTTGCTGTAGCATTGGAACAGATTGTGTTCACATTTATATAAAAAGGCAAAAATGCTATGTATTAATTATATTGCTAAGTTACCTTGTCATTCATAAATGCTGTTCCTTTCACTGTGCATATTGTAAGGTGAAAAATGTAGTCATTGGATCACAAAGAACTTTTCAGTCTTTGAGTACTTGCAGGAATCATTGAAGTTGGAGTAATACAGAAAATACTCTGTTTATTTTGTTCCTACAGAAATGTATCTTCTGCAGGCAGAGAGTTAAGAAAATCTCTGGTGCCTGCATTCAGTGTTCATATGGACGCTGCCCAGCATCCTTCCATGTTACCTGTGCCCATGCTGCAGGAGTGCTGATGGAACCTGATGACTGGCCATATGTTGTCTACATCACATGTTTCAGGCACAAGACCAACCAAAATGTGGTGAGGAATGTGTTTTCTAATTTTTTGAGGAATGGAATTGCAGAATTAAAGTTTCCAGAGAAAATGGAGGAGAGGATCCACACTATGTATTATCATCATTCTGTCTATCATATTTTCATGCATAGCAATCTTTTACAGCTTGAAGGTTTTTCCTTATGCAGTTACCTGGGAAAAGTGATACCTGATATACACAACACATTTTTAAATTTGAAGTACTTGTTGCGTATATTGTTTTGGCAGTCAGAACAAATCTCTAATTCTCTGTTTTGTTAACCTGAAGTGTATTATAAATACCCAGATCAAAATATCTTGCAAATACCCACAGATCCTGTGAGATAATGGATGTGGTGTATATGTAAAATCTTTTTTCTGCAGCCAAAGAGTCTCTTGAAAATATCCAGTTATAATTATTCTGTCATCTGGCAAAGTAACATTGGCATGCCATGAAAATTCATGTTATGACTGCCTTTTTATTTCTACTCTGTGCTGAGGAAGAGCCTTTAATTTTGGATGAGACACAGTGAAGAATTAATTTGATGTCTGTTACTTGAATAAATGGTTAGAGTCTCAGTTAAGAGAGAACTTTTTCTATTCATCTTGGGCTTTTAAAGCTGTATTTTACTTCCTAGCAAACAAGAAGGACTTAGCATAGTGTTTTTAAGGAAAGAACTTGGTAAGTTAGTCAAGCTGCAATTTTTTTTTCTCCTTTATGCATTAGAAGGGAAGCACATAAACCCAGGTAATGTCTGTATAATAGATGTTGTTCTTTCGAGGGCTTGTCAGTAAGTCCTTGGTCTTAATTACAGGACTTAATAAGACTACTGAAGAGTAGGATTCTCTTCCGTATACTAAATCCTAATGCCGCCCAACTAGAGTAATCAGTCCTGAGTGTTCAGTCTGTAGGTGATTTTTAGAAAGGGAGACATATTGTTTATCCCTGTTCAAAATTTCCATAGAATTGTTAAGTTTTACAATATTTTTGTTTTCCAGTATGAATGAACATGTTAAACCAGCATACTTTATGCGGTTTTAATGTCTTCAAACATTTTGCAAGAAAATGAATTTGGTTTGAAAAACAAACTGGATTAAAGTCATGGCTAGTAAAAATCAGGCCAACATTTCCCAAATGTTTTCTAGTATCTTTTTGGGACAAGTGTTTATAATCTAGGTAGTGGAATTTGCATCAGTCCCATAAATTCCATGCTTTCTTAGTGATTCTCTTGACCTGTATTAGTTAGTGTAGAAGAAAAGAAATCCCATAAACTATGGACAAAACCAGCATTTTGTGTGTCTATTGTTTAAGAGATTGTGTGAAGGACATTGAAAGTGTCTTGGAATGAGACTATTGCATCCTTTCCTGAAACTCAGCACAAACTTTTTGGAAAAGATGCACTATTTTTACCTTTCTTTTTCTCCCCCATGGCTCAGTTAAAAGTCAGGTTGGCAGAGGAGAAATAAAAGTCGTGCTTTTGTGTTTTTGATGGGCCAAAATTTGGAAAGAGAAGATATTTTGTTAAAGCATGTTTTTCTGTAAAATTCTTAGCTTACTCCTGAGACAAAGGAAATTGCCATATGTTTTTAAACGCTTGATTTTGTATTCTGTCTTTTGGATAATTAATCTAATCACATCTTTAAGCCTTCAGAAGTTTTCTCACCATTGGTTTTCTTGTTATGCTTTTCTTAGCTATTAGCTATTCCTTCAAGCAGAAATAACATTGCTCTTCACCATTAGGCATAGCAATGTATCTTACTTCTAATAAACTTTTTTTTTTTTGGCTGTTGTTTTAGTTTCCTTGCTTAGAAACAGAACAGGGAATCATGCAGACTGAAATATTATACTCACTTAGCAAATTCTTACAGGAGTCAAAGAGATCATCTTGTCAGTATGAAAAAATCTCTTCTGGTGTTTAGCAGAAAACATTCTTCATAAAGCAAGGACACTATTATTACTCCTAATTTCAAGGAAAAAAAGTGTAAATGGTCTGATTTTTCATTAATATATACTCTAAATATTCCATCTAAATACTCAGTCACAATCTTTGTACTGACTCAATGTTTACTGGTTTCTTCAAGTTAAAAAAAAAATCAAACCCCAAAAACTCAACAATCAAAGAATGGCTTCTGGGCACTAGGAAAACTTGTGACATATACCTATTGAGGTATTTTAATATGTAAGTCAGTGAGGGTGCTCAACAAAAGAGGCCTACCTATAAATGTGTATTATTATTATTATTATTATTATTATTATTGTTATTATTGGCATATCTCTTAACCTCAGACAAGGGTTTATTGTGTACATCCAACTTATTTATGCCTGTGAACTCAAACTAAATTTTTCAACATACTTGCATAAGTCTTTTTCGCTGGAGATCAGGTTCGGTATTGTCTTCAGTGTTTTAGAGTGTCTTTTTGTTATGAGTCATTGTAAGCACTGGTGGGGTCTTTTCAACAAAAATCTGGTGCTGCCAAATTAAGTAAGTACAGAAATACTAAGAACTGGAGTTTTTAGAATGTTGATATGATTTTTCAAAAATATGCTTCTATATTCATGGAAAAAACTAAACCTGCCTCTTGTATTTGCTGAAGGTATAGCTTTAGAAATAACACAGAAAGATTGCTAGCTGAACGAATTTTTCTGTATGGAGTGTTTTGGGTTATTGCTGACATTACCTATGATATTTTTTATGTAAATTGACTGTCTATATGCATGGAAGGCTCCATTATTTGCTACTTACAGGTTGTGGTTTGGGTTTTTTTTGTTCTTTGGTTTTTTCTCCTTGACTGTTCTTGTCTCTGGGCATGAGGCATATCCCTCGCACATTTTTGTCATCAAAACTGCAAGAACACATGGAAGTACAGTTGAGAATAGGTGCTGAACATGGATTTGTTTTGATTAAAAGAACTTGTTCATACACAAGAAGATGAGAAAAAAGAGTTGTATGCAATTATTTTAACAGAAAAAAACCCCAAATCCAGCCCCAAAAGATCTACATAGGCCCTGTGGATCAGAGAAAGCCAGCTCGAGCCAACCCCTACTCACAGCTATTTCCTTTGGAAATTGGGAGCAGAAGGGGCTATCTAGACAACCCCAATACCATTTGAAAGAATAACGATATTTAGAAGAGGCAAAGACAGGACATGCAAGTACCTTCTGTTGCTGGTTTTGGAGCTACTTAAAATTACCTTCTGCTATTATCAGCAAGTTTTTAACCTGTGTAGCACACAGGGAATGAAGGGATGCTGTCCAATGGAAGCAGTAGATCCTTTTTCTGTTGAATACCTTAGTGATGGAGTGTCATTGTCTGCCCCTCTCTGCTAACTACTACCAGCCCACAAACATCTCAGAAAGTTTAAGCCATGCCTTCAGAAAGACATGTTATTCAAAAATCATGAGCTGGAATATTTTTGAAATGTCATGCATAATTTCTATGCAGAAATTGGAATTCCAGGGAGTAAACAATGACATGAGATTTAAGTTCCTGTATGGAATAAGTCTCAGATCTTTTAGGATCCTCCATTAAAAACTGTAGTCTGAGAATGTTTCTAGGTATTTAGATGTACATCAGATACCTACTTCATGATAGTTACTATGAATTCATATTCACATAGTTTATGTATTTAAAGTTTTTGTTTCCTGCCACACAGAAAATGAAGGAGGAAGTCGTTTTCACTTTTATCTTTTTGAAGGTTACACACAGAAGGGGAGATTATCTTTCTTTGTATCTGGTTGTTTTCTGTATTTCTGCCACTATCTCAGTAAATTCTTGGCTTTGGTACCATTAAAGAAAATCATGCTTTTTAAACTACAGATTTCTCAATAATCTGGTAACTACCACAGCTGTTTCTTTAATCTGATAGACTCCCTTACATAACAGCTGTCCTTTCTGATCAAAAATGACATTCTTAACATCAACAAATTCTTAAGATTTTCTGTCAGGATATGTTTTCTGGGACATGCAATCAATTACAGAGTGTACTTGTGAATATGTTTTTCTGGGAAATAAATTAAGAATCCTATGAAGATAACAAAACTAAAAAAATAATCTCCTTGAACTAGAATGCATTTCGGGGTTTTATTACTTTTTCTAATGAGAAATGGCATTCCTTCTCTGAAAATTTTATCGTTAAATGAATCTGTATTGTTTCTTAAAATATTATAATTTGCTTCCATCTTCTCTAAACAGTTACGTCTTCTTTCAGAGAAGATTTAAAGCTTTTAATAGAACATTATCTCCTTGGGTTTCTGTAGCATAATGCTTTTCCTATTGTCACGTAGAAGTAAAACAATTAATAGTCTCTAGTTTACATCTGATCTGCCTCTGTCCCCACCAAAACCTGAATAGGATAAAATAAAAAATTGAAAGATAAATTAACATGTATGTTTACATATGTTTCAAGATTGGATAAAACATGCTAATGCACATTTTAATGCTTCTATAATATCATTCAATTGCTATTTATGTAGGTAATTTTTATACTTAGTCTATCTATAGACAGTTAAAATGAGGAAGTAATAATTTCACTATACGTGAAATACGTGAAATGTAATGAGTAAATAATTTGTGAGTATGCCCAGAACATTATTTCTAGGTATACTTGGAAATGTTTTAGGAACATCTTTGAGTTTTACTATCTCAGGTGACATCAACTAAATCCTACAAATGTCTGTGTCAGGCAGCTCTGACACACAGAGATTTAGTGCACTGCCTATAAAAATAGCACGGAGTATTTGTACTTGATATACCCTTAGTTTTCAGGAGCAGAGAGGTTTAAAAATTTTAAATCCCATAAATAGGTCCAAGGAAGAAGCCCAGTAGTGACAAGAAGTCAGCACAAAACCTGAAATCTTCAAGTTTTTCCTCTTACACCGAAGCATTCACTTTACTGCTAATACTTGAAATCTAACTAAAAGAACTGATGCTGTTCTTCATTCTCTTCAGTTCTACTGATAAAAATCCTACAGCAGTAGAATTCTTCAGTTTTTCATAAGACAATTTTAAGACTATTACATTCACTGAAGAATCTACTGCCTTTGAAGGTTATAAAAATATTTCATCCTTAAATATTCCAGTGCACATCCATGTTACATAACTAGAAAGGTTCAATTCTCCAAACTCACAATAGCTCCCCTTTGCATAAAAACTATGGATCTTTTTGAAATATTAAATGGTCAAGCTCATAAAAAGAAGTGCCTTCTGTGTGTTAGTTGGATGAGAAGATATTTCATTTCCTGGTGAAGAAGGTTGCTTTTAGAGTAGAAGGCTCAAGGTGTGAGCTTCTTAGTGATTGCCTTCCTACAAGGTTGCATTGTTTCTATGTTTATAGTACCCATCAAGTAATTATTGATGTAGAATTTTTGCGTAGTTTAACATAGTTTAACAACCCTGCTAAACCCCTTCTCATTGATATAATTAACACTGGAGAATTGTAAGTGAAAAGTTTAAAAAATGTTGTTACTGATTTACTATGCAAATAACAGATAAAGACTGATCAGTGCTGTTTGGAGCTTTAGACAAAAGCTCTGCACAATGTGGGTTAAGAAGTTCCTCAGGTACATTGCTGTAGGCAGCTTTGTCAAGAGCTGGATATGCATTTGATTATCTCTGGGCAAAATTTCATTCTATTATGTAGACAAAAATCCAGTACTACAAAATCTCATAATCTAAAAAAAAGTCACAACCATATTCTTGGTTCATCACATCTTCAGGAAAATTCTACAAATTATCCTACAAATAAAAATTACATTTTTTTCTAATTATATGTTATTGATGTAATACAGAATAGTTTTAAGGCATTAGTTGCAGAAATATGCTTTGATGTGGTATTATTGAGATGTCATTTGTTTTCCCACAAAGCAGAGAAATTTTGTATGTAAAAGGAGTTATGTTAACTTGATTGAATTAAATTAATTTAATTTGAAGTTTTTATCTTGGGTGGTGAGCTGTTATCAACCCTGTTTTTACACCGATACGTTTTGTCATGTGTAAGCTGGTATTTTTAATTAATTTTTTCTTTTAAATTCTTTTTTTTCAAGAGAGCTAAAGTATGTGGGAAAGCCATTACAGTTGGGCAGACAGTCATCACGAAACATAGAAATACGCGATACTATAGTTGCAGAGTCATAGGAGTGACATCTCAGCTTTTCTATGAAGTCATGTTTGATGATGGTTCCTTCAGTCTTGATACTTTTCCTGAAGACATTGTAGTAAGTACTTTCTCAGATTCCTATTCATTCTGATTTGGTTTTTTAAATTTTTTTTTTATTTTGGGGGGGGGGTTTGAGGAATTTCGTTGGTTTTCTTCTTTAAATAAGAGAACTGGAACTTCTTGAACTATTTCTTACAACCTTGAGGAAATAACTTCTTAATATTCACTTCATGATTTTTACTTTAACTGCTGAGAATGATTATTTTTTAATGGGCTTCCAAACCTTGGTTGTTCTAATTAGTCTTTGCCATTTGACCAAATGAATCAAGAGTAATCTTAGGAAATCTTTTAATTAAATAAAAAATACATATTTAATAAAGGATATGAAAGAGGGAATAGCATATATCCTTCTCTGTCACTTAGCGATAACTTGTAAAAATTCCTTGCAGAATAAAAAGCTTATGCTTTAATGTGAAGAATAGCTCTCAATAATCTGTTCAACAACTTCTTTACTCTTCCTGATATTTAGTTTGTGAGATTACATTATTAATGATAAAAATCATCAGGGAGGAGATAGTAGTTTATCTATATGTAGTGTAGTTTATTACATTTTCAAAAAGCCACTGAGATTTAGATTTCCCTTATGCACTTACATAAACTACCATGGCTCTCTTAACTTATAAAGACCACATTGTGTACTTGGCACATGTGAGCAAAATTTGCAGTTGGAGAAAGATTCTGTTTCCATCTATGTTTGCAATGAATACATTGGATGTTATACTTCGTGGTGTTCATCGAGTGCCCTTCAACATCTTTCTTGTGCTGTGACTCTAATCCTCATTTATCTTCATGGTCCTTGGAGTCTTTATGCACTAAGCTAGGACTTTTGGTGTACCTCCTACTGCCTTCTAGAAGTTAAAGCCTCCAGGGACCACTGATACACAAAAGTGCTGTTTGTTGCAGGATCACTTTTCATTTAGTCCTGTTCGGTATGTGGAGGGGAGGAGCCTGGCTTACACAGTGACAGAGAATACTGGCTTTGCAGCTCAGGGGATACAACTCCTACAAGCTCTTCACATTTTTCTCCTGTGAAAGTCTTCGAACTCTTCTGCTTTCTGCAGACTTAATATTTTCCTAAAAGATGCATCAGTGGAAATGATACTTTAGTTTGTAGAAGCTTCTTAGTTATTAAAAAGTCTGGCATCTTTTGAAAATACTGTTATAAGTAACATTTAGTTACTGTATGTTGTGGGTTAAAGTTTGTCAATTTTCAAAGTTGACTGTTACTATGTTGTAGTTCTGGGGAGATAGTTTGTTCTTTTTGAGGGGAGCTGATTGAATTATAATGAATTTATTAATGTTTGTTCGAAGTTTAAAGGGGCCCAGGATGTGGTGTGGATTTCAGAGGGGAGTGGTGACACCTTGGGGGTGAAGTCAGCGCAGTGACATCAGCGCGATGAGCTGTGATTGGTGGGGGGAGTATTCCAATCATTCGATGCCCTGAGAGAATGATCGGTCAGGAGTGGATCCCACTGAGAGCCAATGAGAGCCCTGAGGATGGACCAGTCCCCACGAGGATCCAAATCCCGCCAATGCTGGACCAGGGCCAGGTTATAAAAGGGAGCGTGGGGCGGTTGCCAGGGTCCTTCTTCAGAACTTGTTTCCAGGGAGCACCCAGTGTGTCATGGGTTTGACACATTGTAAATTTTTTTTCCCCACTTGCTGTGAGGGGACTCGGGCTTATCCAGGATCTTCCGGGTCCTCCGTCCTGTACTGCTACTTTCAATAAGCGAGTGCTGGTTTTTGCGAGAGAGTCCGTGCTCCGTTTTTAACAACTGAGTGGCTCTCGGATAAAGACTCTGGCCTCGTCCATTACAATACAGTATTTGAAAGGATGCATTTCTGGTCAGTATTTGGGGATTGAGTTGTTTATCCTCAGTGGTCTGAATAGAAGTCAGTCACCAAACCTCTCGTACATGTCTTTTAACATTTATCCTTTAAATGCGAAACACTGCAAAAGTCTCCATTTCAAAGTCTCCATGATCGAAGACATTCTGATTTAGGATGATCAAGATACTAAGTAAATGTGGCTGTATTGTTATGAGAAATCCCTTTTGTAGATGCCTGCATCAAGGATCTGTAAGGCAAAGGTGGGGAACTGCTTGTTGTCCTAGTGGGGGGGTCTGATCTGGAGCTAAGAATAAATGTAATCAGGTCTGGATATGCCACAGTGCTTCTCAGATAGTGGATAAGCAACATATAATGGAAACACCAAATGAATTTCACATTCCTTAGAGAAATCTTGTGTTTTCATTAGATAGTATACCTGCAGCAGTTACTGGAACTGAAAAAAAAGTGTTTTTTCTTCTTCTCAGGCTAAAACTTACTAATCCATGCAATGTGCGTATCAGGTGTTAGTGCCGCTGGGAGGACTTGTTCATCAAATCTGGTGTGAAAGCAGTGTTGCTGCCTGTTGAAGAACATATTTTTCTAATCTGTTTTCACTTTTCAACCAGCTCACAAAGATAGCAGAAGCTTTTCACTCTTCCAGTATGTGCGGAATCCACTACATAATTTCAGCTCAGCTCACAATAGACCAGAATTCCAATGTTCAGGCACAGTGATTTATTTTTAAGGAGGAAAAGAAGGAGCAGGGAAAATTTAATCTTGAAGCTTTATGAAACTGTGTTTTCATTCAATAACAACCAAATCAGGGTATACATTGTTCTCTTCTCATATGTATTTCTATTGATTTGTGTTAACATTTACTAAATATATGAGGTGGGGAGTTATTAAGTGTGTTAACTATCAACACATATTTAGATTTTAAAATTTCAACATTATTTATTGCATAGGTGTTATACCTGACTTCTTAGACTAATCACTCCTCAATTACAGGGTTTAAACCTAAGAGTTAGCTGTCCGATATGCTAACCAATCCATTTTCATTCTACCCAGAAGGTGTAAGAGGTGTAAGGATATAATCTCTCCCTGGAAGCAGTGCAAATTCCTCTTGTAATTCATGGGAGGACTACAGTGAGGGGGACAGTACATGATACCTTAAAGGACATGAGATTACAGCTTTCACAGTTAGTTTAATGATGCATGCACACAACTAGGGAGTGCATATACTGTAGTCCTGTAGCCCATACAGCAGACAGCATGTACGTGTGTCTCTTGCCAGTTCTCAAAGTCTTAATGCTCCGTAACTTGTCGAACAGTCCCTAGCAGAACAGTACTGTTCTGACCAGTAGGCCAGATGTCAGTTTGCAGATTATGCATCAGGAATTTTTTCAGTTCTTTGGTCTGATCATTTAGGGAGAGTATCCCACAATTCCTTTTTTATTTGTTTTTGTTTTTATACCTAGTGGCTATGGCACTGGCATATCTTAGCATTTTGCTAGAAATTACTACTTTTGGTATATAGCTAGAAGATTTACTTGTTTCTGTATACTGTGGCTGCCAATATGCCTTATATACATATATGTGTAAGTTTTGGATGAAGTTGTTCCCATGTTACCTTATTAAAATTGCAGAACAGGGAGGCTTTGCAGTATACATGTTTGGGGGGAGATAGATACCACCATATTATATTGATTGCAGGGAAGAAAACATAATTGTAGAGTGAAGCATGCTTTGAGTCTGTTGAGAGGTCTGATTACAAGAGAACTGAGCAAACACCTCCTGAAATAGTAAATATCCTTCCAGGCACTTGCCCATTAAGTGTTCTGGTTCTTTATGATAAGTTTACAGAGAATTCTGTGATGTCATGGATTCAGCTTGTGCTTATCAAGAAAACTAGGTGAACAAATATGAGTGTAATTGCTGCCGTGACATAACCACACTGTGCTTTAGTTTACTTATAAGTGTATAAATGTTGATGTTATCCATTGAGTAGGTAAAATTGGTCTGTGTGTAGTCATGTCCACAATCCAAAAACTTTACTGATTAAAATCTATAAATAAAATAACATTGTTTTTGCATGGTAGCTTATGGAATGCTGCTATAATTGTTCCTTAAAAGCAAGAGGATCTTAAGTGTTGATGAAAGAAATGTGTTTGGAAGAACAATTGATTCAGGAGTTTATTAGGGTTTTTTGCATAATCAGAACTTGGTAGTTTTCTGAGGTTCTGATAAAATCCAAAAAGCATCCACTTTTAAAAGTATATATTAGTTCTGATTAAGACATTCAGATTATAGCTGTCAAAAGCAAGAATGGGAAATTAATTTTCACAGAATTATATAGGTAAGAAAAGACCTTTAAAATCATTGAGTTCAACCATTAACCTAATACTGCTGAGGCCACCACTAAACCATGTCCATGAGTGCCACCTCTGCATGTTTTTGACTGCAACCAGGGCTATTGACTCAACCTCTTCCTGAGGCAGTCTATTGCAGTGCTTGATAACCCTTTCGATGAAATTTTTCCTCATTTCCAATCTGAGCCTTCACTAGGGAACCTGAGGCCATTTTCTCACATCTCAGATCACATCTCACAAGGCAAGGGGCCAACTTGCACCTGGCCTACATCCACCATCCAGGAAGTTGTAGAAAGTAATAAGGTCACCTCTGAGCATCCTTTACTCCAGCCTAAACAACCCAGCTCCCTCTTTCTGTGAGTGTCTGCCCTAACCATGGAAACCCAGTTTCTCCAGGGGAATGATGTGTAAAATGACATCGAAGGCTTTACAGAAGTCCAGGGAGACAACGTATACAACCTTTCTTTATCCAATAAACTTGTCACCTTGTTACAGAAGGAGATCCTGTTGGTTAAGCAGCACCTGCCTTTCACTGACACCTGCTAGCTGGGCCTTGTTATGTCATTGCTTGCTGTTTGATGACACTTGGGATGATCTGCTCCATGACTTTCCTTGGAACTAAGGGAAAGTGCCACTTTCCCTGGCACTCAGTCTGACAGGCCTGTAGTTCCCTGAGTTCACATTTTGACCCACCTTGAAGATGGGTATGACATTTGTCAACTGAGACCTCCCAAGTTAGCCTGAACCGCCGGTAAATGATGCAACATGGCTCAGCAAGCTCTTCTACCAGCTCCCTCAGTACGGTCCCATAGACGTGTGTGTGTCTAAATGGTTTAGCAGATTGATTACCGTTTCCTCTTGGATTATTTGGGCTTCATTCTGCTCCCTGCCCCTGTCTTCCAGCTGAAGAGTCTGGTTCTCACAGTACAACTGGTATTAAAGACTGAGGAATGGAAAGTGGTTAAGTACCTCAACCTTTTCCACCTTCTTTGTCACTACATTTCTCACAGCATCCAGCTAAAGATGGAGATTCTTTTTAGCTTTCCTTTTGGTGTGAATGTTTACAGAAACATTTTTCATTGTCTTTTATGTCAGTAGACAAATTACATTCTAACTGGGCTTTGGCCCTTCTAATTTTCTCCCTGCATAACCCCACAACATCCTTGTAGTTCTCCTGAGCTGGCTGCCTCTTCTTGTTAAGGTGATAAACTCTCCTTTCTTTCCTGAGTTCCAGCTAGATCTTTCTGTTCAGTGATAATTTCAATTCATTTTTGTATGTGTCATGTTGCTCCATCCAACATGCTTGATTTTTTTTTGTCTACCATTTTTTTTTTAAGTGAATGAAAAATTCTAGCATTAAAAAAGCACCACCAAGCAGTGAATTTTTAACATACCAACAGTGATACCTGAATCCTTAACAGAATTTTGTTGATACTTACTGCAAGTACCTTCTTCCAGCAGTGGACCCAAGAATGCCCTTAGTGTGAGAAGATTAAAACTCTGTCTTTCCGTGTCTATCAATACTTTAAATTTGCCACTGTCAGGACAGGGAGGAACAGGGCTGTTGAGAACTTTTGACAACCAAAGTACTTTACTGAAATTGCTACAAAGGCTACAGTTTCTTACAGTGTGCACCTGTATTTCACAGCATCTAAAATTGTCATCCCTTGCTTTTTTTGTTAAAGAAAAAGGGACAGAAAAAACCAGTGTGATAGTAATGTAGTTTAAGAATCTGTTAATAATATAAACCCCTAACAATAACCCATAACTTTTTTTTTAGTGAGGGACTTTTTGGAATCCTTTACTATCCAGACAACAAATGCTGACTTCATATCCTACAAAATTATGAAATAAAAGTTTTGACATCCCATGATCCACACTCTATTGTAAATGCATTCTACTGTATACACATACACTCTGTATGCTATGTGTGTAAAGCTGCCAAATCTGTCTGCTTTGGTTATCATGGACTTACTGAGATTTTGCATGATCTTCCTGGCCAAGATATCAGGCAGGATTCGAAACTGCGAAGGCATTTATGACCTTAATAATTACCTGAGACAAGGGAAACTAATTGGGGTAATTTACAGGTGAAGGAGTCAGGGTGAATAGAGATTGTCCCAAGACAATCGGATATTATTAGACAAATTAGAGACAGAACAGATTTACTTCATCCTCCTTTGAGATGCAGAACAAATGAGATTTAGCTGGGCAGTTTTTCAAAAATTATTTCCTCCAGCCCAGCTAAAGATAATATTAATAGAAAACCATAATGTGCCATTATTTTGGTGGAACTTTTGGCATGTACAGATTGGAAAAGGTAGCTTTTCTTTTGAGAGCTGTCAGTGTCAGTGCTCAGGATGTAGTTTCAAGAACAAAATCTTACTTGTTTTCAGGAGCTTCTCTCTAATGACTTAGTCCATGACCATTGACTTCCACTGGTGCAGGATGTGTGGGTATGCAGATGTGATAGTCAGCCTCTCAGTACCTGTTATGTTAATACATTTGCCTCTGCTTTTGAAAAAACATATTTCTACTACTTGAACAATAAGATATTTGGGGATACTGAACTAAATCTTGAGAGCCCATTTAACGTCCATCTGTATAAAAAAGCCAGAAGTTTTGATTCTAGCCCTAGTAATTCTGAAGGGAGTTAAGGGCTGTGTTCTTTTGACAGTCTGTCGTGCAAAGAAGATATATGTTACTTTTCTTCTATCAACCTTGTCTGACATTATCAATGACTGAACTCCTGACTAGTTTCCAGCATTTTTTTCTTCTGTATACCTTTCTCTCTTTATGTCTGCTGACAACACTTTTCTGCTTTTCTGCATGTTCAAATCAAAATTTTAAATTAGTAGTGTTTGCTGACTCTTTGTGAAAGAGCTGTTTGACTGCTAGCATACAATAATTACTTGTTGTTCAAGTTTTATTATAAGGCATGTAAATCTGTAAAAATAGCTAAGAAAATTAGAAATTAGCGTATTTTCTGGGCAATCTGTAGATTTTAGGTGCACTCTAATACCACCATCACCAGCAGTTTCTGAGAATGTGAAAAAGGAATGCAATGGATTTCTGATGGTAGAAAGGGGCTAGATTGTATTTGGTAAAAACATAGTCAAAATTTGTGAGAATTTTTTTGTGATGTGGGAAAAGAGACATAATGAATTGTAATTGGTTTAGCAACTTTCTAAAATGGTTCTTGACTGTGACATTGACTCTGAACTGAATAATGTGTGATTCATGTTGGGCTGCTACAGTTGTTTTCTGCAGCATTACAAAACTGGTGTGTAATTGAACTTACTACTCCACAAGTTGTGTGATATGATTATTGATAAGTAACTCTGAAAAACATTGGAAAGCAAATTTGAGAGCTGCATGGCATCTCAGAAAAAACTTAGGTTTCTTTTTCTGATTTGATGGATTTATAGAGATTGTGTAGGATTTTACATTCTTGTACTCCAATAATTTAAATATTTATATATGTTATGAAGAATTTACTTTGAGTTTGTGAACTGGGAAAATTTATTTTAACACATTTTTGTAGTTCTGAACTTTTTCATTAGATTTACATGTGCATATACACAGAATGCTAGGGTTTTTGCATGTGAATACAGTAATTTCACAATTATAAGCCACACCATTTTGACTAAAGTTTTGGTCCCAACCCAAAAGTGTGGCTTACACTCAGGAGCAGCCAATATATGGATGAGGTTCAGAAATTTGCCAACCCAGAAGTGCGAGCCCGCAGCAGCCTCGAGCCAAGCCGAGCTGGAGCCTGCCCGGCCCCGGTAGCATGGCCGATCCGAGCCCACACAGCCCCGGCAGCGGGGCAGCGGGGCTGAGCCGAGCCCGCACGGCCCCAAGCTGAGCCAGTAAACCCCACAACCGCACGATTCTGTTACTAATTGGCAACTTTGTGAAAGTTGCACAAGCATCCTCTCTGCGAACGAAAGTGCGGCTTACAATCTGGTGCAGCTTATGTATGGACAAAGCACGAAAAGTTGCCGACACCTGGACATGCGGCTTACAATCAGGTGTGGCTTATAATCATAAAATTACTGTAATTGTTTGTGTCTTCTGAATACTAATACAAATTACAGTAATTTCACGACCACAGGGTGCACCGGACTATAAGGCGCACCCCCCAGAGTCGGCAAAATTCGCAACTTTGTAGATCAGATAAGGCGCACCGGACTATAAGGCACACTTTTTTTTGCAGCGAGGCTCCGCCCCCAGCTCCCCCCGCGCGGTTGCTGGCTGAGGCCCCGCCTCAACCTGGCAGCCATTGGCCCCCGGGCCCGCCTCCACCCGGCAGGGGTGGTGCCGCGGGCTCCCAGACCTGCCTGGACCTGGCAGCCATGGGCTCCCGGGACTGCCTGGACCTGGGAAGGGGGGTGCCGTGGGCCCCCTAGCCCGCACTCACCCGGCAGCCATGGGCTCCCGGGGCTGCCTGGACCTGGGAAGGGGGCTACCGCAGGCCCCCTAGCCCACACTCACCCGGCAGCCATGGGCTCCCGGGACTGCCT
This sequence comes from Catharus ustulatus, assembly GCF_009819885.2. Classification (NCBI taxonomy): domain Eukaryota; kingdom Metazoa; phylum Chordata; class Aves; order Passeriformes; family Turdidae; genus Catharus; species Catharus ustulatus. Next base: position 29,043,672 of record NC_046262.2, read on the forward strand.
GGACCGGGAAAGGGGGGTGCCGCGGGCCCCCTGGGTGGCATTCACCCGGCAGCCATTGGCCCCCGGGACTGCCTGGACCCGGGAAGGGAGGTGCCGTGGGCCCCCTGGCCCACCTTCATCCGGCAGCCATGGGCTCCCGGGACTGCCTGGACCTGGGAAGGACGGTGCTGCGGACCTCCGGGCCCGCCCCCAGCCGGCTGCCGTGGCACTTCCGGCTCCCCCCACAGCTCACAGCTCACACTTCCAGTTTGGCAAATTTCGCAACTTTGTACATCAGATAAGGCGCACCGGACTATAAGGCGCACTTCTGGGTTCGAGGGAAAATTTTAGTCAAAAGGGTGCGCCTTATAGTCGTGAAATTACTGTAATTCCTTTTTTAAAATCCTTGCTTTTAATATGTTAACATCAAACTGTTTCAAAACCAAAGACTAAGTTCTAAGGCTGCAGATTGAAGGGTTTTATTCCGTTGTTTAACTCTTGAAGCTACAAAGCATCAACTGATGTAATAGTCTTATTTTAATCTAAAACATTGTACAGTTCTATAACTCTTGATTTAAGTGAGATTTTAGTTTCACTTTACTCCCTTGTGGAGAGCACAAATAATTTTTCCGTTGCTCTTCCTCTTTTGTTTCCTGTTACAGAAGAAAGACAGGGAACTTAGTAGATAATAATAAAAAATTAATATGGAACAGATTATAAGCAAATTAAAGCCTCAGATATAAATATTGTCTTTATATCATTTCCTTGTAGAACAGGCTTTCCACTTTATGATGAAATGTTTTATGGATCCTTAAGAATAATGATGTTAGATGAGTTGAAGGTAATGCCTGGCAGCTCAACAGGAGAAACAAAATGGAAGGTAAAACATTAATTTGCAGTTCATTATAAGATGGCTGACTTTGCAATGAGGTAGGTGAGAGAAAGAAATATATTACAATGTTTCCTGTGTTTGTGAAGGCAGTGTGTCCTTGTCCAGGACCACAGTGAGTACAGCTGTGATGAGTCTATGCAGCATGGTGAAATACCTCTTTGAATCTGTGAGATGAGTTGGGATGGCTGGGATTGGGATAGGAACATTATTTTACTTCCCACATCTTTTCTGAGGTAATTCAGGAATTGTAGCATTTTTTCATCTCTTAGTTTACAATACTGTTGTGCAAATAAAGATTGTTTCCAGACTTACTGGGGATCAGTGGAAGAAGTGTTGGAAGACTTACATTTTCCTTCATGTATGTTTTTCATCCTGAGGAAGGGGCGGGAGCAGCCCATGAGTTTGTTTTTGTTCTTACCTGTCTATAACTGATTTACAGGGAGCCAATATACAGATGGGCAGGATGTGAGGCCCTAGTGTAGCATTCAGTCTCATTTGACTTTCATGTAAGCATAAGATAGGATTTTCTGCTGCATTACAGAAGCCTTTTTCCTCATAGCATATTAGACTTCTGAGTGTCCTTGGCAACTTCAGCTTCCTGCTGACACTCAGTTTTGCCCCATAAGAGTATATTGTACCTTTTAGTGTCCTCTTTACTGTACCTTGTTGTGCTGCCTAGTACCACCCTGGACATCCTAAATCACATTTTACAATGTTGGTTTGACTTGTCTTCTGGTCAATTGTGGTTCTATCAACTAGTATTATGCTTGGATTTGTGTTATTAATACTTTGCTGAAAGGCAATGCAATGGTTAAAATAGTAACTTTCTAAGCTGTATAGAAAATAACAAATTGTTATATTTATGTGAGAATGCATGGTCCTATTTATATTCCAGTTTTCTTTTGTAAAAGCATATATTCATTTTGTAGAAGAACATTCAGTAATATTTTAAGGACAAATATTATACATCAATTTGAAGTATTTTTATGCTCCCATTCTGTAATTCAAAGTTAAATTTGTTGAGTTACAGTAACTATTCTGTTAATCTGGTGATTTCACTGAATTTATACCAATTCAAAACCAGAACTGTGCTCCTGGGAATCAGGCCTTCTCTTTCAAATGCTAATGCACTGTGTAAATTGCTGTTCCTGTTTAGATAAAAATCTGACTGTGACAAATTAGCTACCACTCTCCTTTTCATTGAAATTGTCTTGGAACATATGAAACCTAATTTTGTGTTTCTAAAAGTTTGCATGAACTAGTATATACTATCAGCTTTGGAAAGAAAAACAGTTTGACAATATGTTGAGATCAGTGGTTGTTTCAGAGACTTTCCACAATTTGTTTCTCTACTTGCATTAATGGTGTTGGTAGATATGACACTGAATTCAGTTTTTGCGGTTTCAGTGTGCTATTTGTGTGTATGCCCAGCTTTGCAGATTCGAGGGGTTGGTTGCAATCACATTAGTCATGCTGCTTTTATGAAACAATCACCAGTGAGCAGGACTGTGGAAGCTTAATCACTAGCATTCATGTTGGAAGTTTGTGTTAGCTGGAGGAATGAAGGCAGAGAAGAAAATTTGTATCAAGTTCTTTTGCAGGGTGGACTTGGAAAGGCTACTTCCTGGTAGTATGGCCACCCCATGCTTGCTTCTTCACTCTTTCTTGTCAAACCATCTTCGTCTGGTTTCTGTTGGTACAGGGAGCTCTTTCTCATTATATGTATACCCTAGTAGCAATGACGTAAGGTAGTAAATTTAACTCAGGTTCTAATTCAAAGGGAAAATTTAAAACCTAATCCTGCAGTTCAGCTGGAGTAACCATGAGGACAATTTCTGTGCAAAAGCCAAATAATCAGGCCTGGATTTTTCTTACTTTTTCATATTTTAAATCTAGGGACTAGAAAGGCACTATAAGTCTGACTAATTAAAATCTGATGTAGGTAGTGTGTTTTGTCTATGATATGAAAAGTTACGGTTAATTGTGCTTTAAATTGAAATGAATGTGTTATGAAATCAGTTTGCTATAAAATTAATTTCAATTTCTCAAATATAAGAGAATAGAGGTGTTTCAAGTTTTGGAGACCTTAAGTTATTTTTCAGAAATCATTACATTTCTAGGATAAAAGTCAATACAGTGGCTTTCTCTGTGCAAAATGTGTTTAGATAGACCAACAGTAAGGTCTGAACTATTCTTAGATATTTAAGAAATGCAGAGTATGACAGAAAATGAACCATATTATGTATAAAATTATTAACAAATACAGCATGATTTAGAGTAAAAATTATATGTAGGTACATAGGAAAGCCAAGTTTAGTTCAGTTAAAGAATCTGAGTTCTCTCTAGTCAGTCTTTTCAATATCTGCTTCTCTTTGATCTTTGTAACCTCAGGGCTAGATTATGAGCTTTCAGTCTGTCAGAAGAATGATTAAAATACTGTGCCATGACCCCTCTGCAGCAGGGATGGAACAATACAGAAAGGATCTATTTCACCAGGCACACTGTGGGGCCAAAGCCAAGCTTCTGCTTGCCTCTGCCTTTTGCCATTCCATTTTGCCTGACTGCATGGACATACTGGAATTTGGTAAAACTTTCTAATACGGAAAGCTGCAGTGGCACAATGAAATGGATTTTTACACAGTCTTTCTGGCAGACTGCTGTTGAGTGATTGAAATATGTCTTCCTAGAGGGTTTTGGTGTCATATGATACAGAAATGAGTGACTTTAAAAGATGAGAAATGCATTCAGATAAAATAATTGTTACAAGTACTACTTTTGAGCTAACATTTGCACCATCTTCAAACTCATAGCATCTCAGGAAAAATAATCCCAGTCAGGTTCTATGTATCTTTATTTTAATCCATTACCATTAAGTGAAACAGTTCACAAAGCCTGTTGCAAGAGTCACACTTAACCACTTTTAACCTGTGTTGTTTATGTCAATTATACCATCAGTGGTATTTGACAACAATTTCAGTAAACAGTGGGAAATTTTTAGCTTGTTTTGGAAACAAAGCAAATTGTGTCAAAGAGATGGAGAAATGTTTGCTAAGTGACATGGAGGAAAATATTGTAATTTGAATACAATTTAAACAAACAAAATAATTAAATTTGAATACAGTCTAAACCAGAATGATTTGAAAAGTAACAAAGCTTAGTGCTGTGTCTACCAGTTAAACACATAAACAGTTATATTAGTATTGAAGGAAATAAAGTAGTAGCTCCTGAGGTTGTTCAAGGATTTGGGATTGCTCAGTTAAAGCACTCCTGAAGAAAAAAGTGCCAGCCGGATTTGTTTTCTGTCTTAGTTAATGCTTGATGACAGTTGACTGCTCTGTGTTATGGATTTTGTAGAGTCATCCCCCTGGGAAATGGGTGGAAGAATGTTATTGATATGGTAGATTTGAAAATTATTTAACTAGTTTCAAAAGAATGAAATAGTTTAGAGAAAGAGGAGGGTATTCTACCTCCTCTTTAAATTATTAAATTTAATCTTTCATTAAATTTAAAAATTTAGATTTATGCCAGTTGATGAATGTAAACTCGGGTGTGTAAACATTGATATAGGTGTAATTGGTTTGACATTGGCTAAATGCCAGTGCACCCGATAAAATCATTCACTCATTCTCCTCTGCTAGAGTTGAGCAAAGGAGGGGAAAAGAACCATTTTCTAAATAGGGGGTTCGTGAGTTGAGGTAAGGATTGTGAAGAAAACACTTGAAGGGCAAAACAGGCTGAGAACTGAAATAAACCTTTAGAACACCTTCTCCCCCTCAACCCTTCTTTCTTTCCCACTGACAGCACAGGGAAACAAAACATGGGATTTTTAGTCAGTTTGTCACTTTTGAAAATCTTTCTTCAGTTCACTTAGGGAAAGGAGTCTCTTGTTGTCTCATGGGATCCTTCCCATGAGAGACAGTTCTCTGTGAATTTCTCTAACGTGGTTCTAATTTTCACGAGTAGCAGTCTCACCCAAACTGCTGTAATGGGAGTCTCTCCCATGGGCAGTCTTCCCACAATTGTTTGTGTGGGTCATTAGCTCATCGGGTGTAATCTTTTAAGGCTGAGCTGTTCTAGTACAAAAGCAAGGGTCCTTTATCTCTGGAAGAAAGAGTTCTCTCTCTCTCTCTCTCTCACTCTCTTTTTTTGAGTTTCCCACTAAGTTACGGCTTTTCAGCATTCACGCGCTCCAGCATGAGCACTCTTTCTCATGGGATACAAATGGACCTCTCCATCCCCCCATGCACTTCATGAATTACAGGGAAACTGTTGTATTCTATTCCTCAGCACAGCTTGCAGAAGAAGAATTGGTGTCCACAGGTTCATTCATTTTCAAGTTCTATCAACTGTGAAGTTTTTGTAGAGTCTTGCAATGCTGAAAGGTTGATCCCATCTTGTATCCACATCTGAGAATTGCTCATCATGCTTCTCACCACTGGTCATGTGGTCCCTGCTGTGCCACGGGAGCTGTGCCAGCCTCCATGGTGCCAGCTCCATTCAGCACCTCTCTTCATGTGGGCTGCCAAATAGGAAAAGCTGCTGCTGCGGCTTCTGCCCTCCTGCGCCCAGCATGGCTGGCTAAAAGTGGCTTTTAAATGAAGTTCATTACGAACCCTGCAGAGATGACAGAGACCACATGGTACCACCCTGACCATGTATCCTGGCAGCTTGGCTGCTCCTTGACTTGGCACAACCACTCCTTGACTCAACTGCTCTCAGCCTTGGCCTCGGGGCCACCTGCAGTGCCAGGATGGCCCCCAGCAGCATGGCCCAGCTGGGTCTCTCTAGGTAGGGGACCAGCAGCCCTCCCACACCCCTCCAAGGAGAGGGAGAAAGAGGAATTGCATGCCTGTTTTTATTCTTAAATATGTCATCATAGGGGCATTGTTTATTTCTCTAATTGGGCCATCTCTAATTGATGATGTCAATCACCAGCGCCTTTAGGGATTGGCTCTGCAGGACATATTAGAAGGTCAAGGAGCTTCTCTCTCAGAAACAGCCTCTATGGCTTCCTCTGCCCCCAGTAAAAACCAAGTTGTGTTATGTTAACACAATAAGAAAAAAATTATGCTTATTCAGATGAGTTAGTGGTGAATCTGAGTAATCTTCAAGAGGAAACCACTTGTAGAAAATATTCACATTTAGTACTCTACACTCTGAATAAATTTATTTTTCTTCGACATTTTTCCAAGTTGTTTGCCTTATTTTTTCATGCGTAGGAAAAGAAATCTCAGTCTTTACTGTATTGGGGGGTTTTTTATATATATGAATTTTTAGGGCTATGTTCAGGGAAATGTCTGAGGAATATTCATTAGCTTTAGAAAAAGGTCTTCAGACTGGCTACTTTCGGATTTCAAATGTTTTTTACCTTATTATTTTCTCCCCTAGTAAGCTCACTGGAAGAGCACAGATGTGAGAACTGAGTTTACTAATCTTCCACTCTGATCTGATCAAAATGGATATTGATTTTGTTCATTCTGATAGGAGAAGTTCTACAGAATGCTATGAGGGGGAGGCAAAAGCAGCTTTGAAAGCAAGCACACTAGTCTAAGTTATCGATAGCAGGATCAAGTTGGGGATCTTCATCATCACAACTCATCTATCCTCTCTTGAGTCAGGATAGAATCACATCATTCAGATCATTAACAAGAGCCGGAGATGTGATGGACTCCTTAATTGAATGGACAAGCATTGGTGATTTTCTATTGGTATATTATTGTTTTCTGTAGCAGTTTTAAACATTTGTCTGCTGTTGGGTTTATACCTCCTCTAAAAGATGCCATATGGGCCACATTTTCCTATTTTTAAACAAGTTTTTGAGATACAATGATCAGTGCCCTCTCCAACAACAGACAGTACCAGACAGCTTCCTCTGCCGCACTGACTGCAAAGAATTCCTTCTCCACACGAGAGAGTCTCTTTAGGTGTGCCAAGCAATGACATGAGGTGGTGTAGAATAACCTCCAGACCCTATCCATGGCCCTCCTGGCTACTGTAAAAATTGACTCTGTCCTGGCCAGAACCAGGACACCATTATAGAAGGCTTCTAGATTAGTCAGGCATGATTTGCCCTAAGAGAAGCCTTGCTGACTTCTTGAATCACCTCCTATTCTTGCATATGCCTTAATATCTCTTACATGGGCATCTACTCCATGGTTTTCTGATGCTCAGAGGTGAGGCTCAAAGGTCTGTATTTTCCTGACTCTACTTTCTTCTCATTTTAAAAATAGGAGTGATGTTTCCTTTTAAAGTCACCAGGAACTTTGTCTGACTGCTCTGAATTTTCAAATATGATAGAGAGTGCCTTGGGAAAAGCACCAGCCAGTTCCCTCTGGACTCCAGGTTGCATACCAAGCCCCATAGACTGGTACCTTCATCAGGTGGACACAAACATTTACTTGGCTTTCACAGACCTGTGAAAAAAACACTACTCCTGCAAGCCCATATAGAGGTTCAAGGGTTGATATTTGTTTTCAGCTGGATCCTTTGGATCAAATCTAAAAGAAGTCAAAGACTCTAATAGTCTTAAAATTATAAAAATAATTATTAGTTTGAGATAACTGATTTAATAACTGAATAATCAGGGAAGCATTGTCAAAATAAAATTGTAGGAATCCAAGTACAAGGTTTTGACAGCTTGGGAGAATAGTCTCAACAGTTCAGTTCTCCTTAGACTAGAATATCATTACCTCTTTGCCTTAATTTAGGAAAGCATTTGAACATATTTGAAAATATTTTCTTCAAGTGTCAGCGGCTGTATTCGAATTATGGGAATATTGCAACATTTCAAGTTCCTGGATTCCAGTGCATGCTTCAGGTGCAGTTTTCCTTCTATTTTCTTAGTGTGGCTCCAGAGTTCCTAGTCTGTCAACCATCATCTGCCACTGCAATTGAATTTGTTATTTGTAAAATCTCTGTCCAACCTTAATAAACCAAATCAGCATCTCTGGTGAAAACAACAGAATATCAGAAGAAAGGTAGGAAAAATAGTCTTCTTTATCTGCAATGCTTTCCATGTGAATTTCTTTATGACAGTGTAGAAGACAACCCCAGTATTTCAACATGTGTTTCCAACAGTTATTGCAAATAGATTGTTTACTATTAAAGTTAAGTGTATATAATGAATTTCAAAAGAAATGTTTCTAAACCCAGAAAGTACTAACTTTAATAAACAAGAGAACTTTCTGAATTATTATTATATTATTATTATTATATTATTATTATTATATTATTATTATTATTAATATTATTTACAGGTTTTGCTCTTAAAGTGTCTGTTTGAATGGTTGTAGGCCTAACACTAGGGAGACCTTATGGCAGTAATGTGTCTAGTTATGGACTTACCTGTACAAGAAGGATGTGGACATAGAGGAACAAATATGATAAAAGGATATGAAAGTGGTGGAGGAACTGAAGCATCTGTCATATGAGGGGACTGACAGAGCTGAGGCTGTTCAGGAGAGCAGTAGGCTCAGAAGGATCTTATCCAAATGTGTAATCACATGATGCGGGAAATAAAGACAATGAAGCCATATATTTCCTGGTGATGCAGAGTGACAGGATGAAAGACAACAGGTACCAACTGAAATGCAGGAAATTCCTCAACACAGGATTTTTCTTCACTTAAGAAAAGACTTCTTCACTTGTGGGTTGTTGAATGCTGGAGTAATGGCCCAGGGAGGCCTTGAAGTATTCATATTTAGACATGGTTAGTTGAGGCTGGAGTTGGAGCTCTGAGCTGTGCAACAGCCGGAATGTGAAACTGGACACGCAAGTGAACTGTATTTTCAGTACTGATGGGCATGATTTGTCCATTTCTATAAAGATGGAAATACATTATATAATTGTATGAGAAATGTGCATGATTTATAAGCTGAATGAGGATTGAGCCCATACTATATGTTATTTACAGCTAGTATGGGAATGTTGAAGGATTGCTATACCAGCCATATGTTGTCTGACTTTTTGTTACATGACTGAAAAAAGTGAGGTATCATTTTTGTCATTTTGTCAGTCTAAGAAATGGATCTTATCATTACCAAGAAAAAAACGGTAAGAATTATTTGTGCAGTTGAAAGACAATCTCAAATGGTTATGATCCCGTGAAAATAAAAGGTGGGAGCTCTGGTACAAATTAATAAAAACTAGTACCAATTTCCCAAATATTGTTCCATAGACTAAGACATTGTGATGATACATGAAGAATGAGGTTGTTATTTGTCTTGTTATTTGCATGAAGACTCTAATTTTCCAAATGAACAATTCTATTAGCTAGACTAGAGTCTGTGAGATATTTTTTTCTTTTGCAAGTTGCAAAGGGAGTAATTCATGCTAGTTTTTATTCTGGGAAAATTAATGTTAGGCTTGGCATTGTTGTTGGATTGTTTGTTTTCAGGAAATTTACTCCATTCCATGATGCATTTGAGAAGTTTGTTTCAAGACACTTAGTCAAGGCTCCTTCTTGCACTTTTGCAATAAACAGATAGTTGAAGAAGTATCATAAAGACAATAATCATTTTGACAGTCATCACTGAGGAGAGAACAACTAAGAATACAGTCTAATTTATAGTCAGAACTATCACAGTATTTAATAGTAATCCCTGTCCCCCATAATTATTCCACTGCAGCAGTCATCCTTTCCCCTTTCCTCCTGTCTGTCCTGAAAATATTGGGAAGTGTATTACAGTAATTCCACCCACTCCAAATGTATGGTGATGTTGAAAGGGTATATCTGTCTGTGTTTGTTGCAGTAGCCTTTGCCAGGCAAACACAGGGCATATTTTAAAGCCTTTGTGTGGGTGATACAATTCCTCCAAAGCCATCTTCCCCTTGCCCCTGGCATGTAGTTTAATAGGTAAGGCCTCCTAGATACCAAGGCTGGTAAGAATTTGGTCACTCTCCTAACACCTTGGAAGATAATTGGTTAGATTTAGTTTGTGTAATTGGTCAGTTTACCTTTACAACTTTCGACTTAGATTGGATGCTTTTCTTTGTATAAATTTTTTATTGGCTGTAGTTGAATTCCCCTTGAACCTATAAATACGACTGTCTCCCCTTTGTCTCCGAGGATGCTGCTTGATCACCCTTCGCATGAAATAAAGATTCTTGTGGAACACATCAAGCAAGGCCTCCGGTCTTTCTCTGCTGGCTAATGTAAACTCCTGAGAGATGGCTGATCGATATTAGCACTCTCAGGTCCTGGTAAAACAACTACCAGAGACAAAAAGAAAGCTTACACCTTTGCACAGCACCTGACGGGGGGACAGAGACAGTATTGTCATGTAGAAATGTTTCTGTGAAAATCCAGCTTTTAATTTATTTTATCCCATGTTAAATCAAACTCACAGATTAAGATACACCTGATTAAAATCAGTTTATAAAGGTTGAATTTGGCTGGAATGATACTGCATCCAGATAATGTCAAAGTGAGGATCCTTGGAGTGCATTTTTCTCCTACATTTTAAGTTATTTGTTGTGATGATCATTGGCCTCTGTTGGAAGTGAATTGTTCAACTCAAAATACAAATATTTTTCTAAGTTATTTTCTGTAAATGTAAGAAAACAGTGCTAGTATTATGGCAACCTGAGATAGCTCCAGGTCCTGCAGGACCTTGTCACTGAGTCCTTATACCTGAGTCCTTGTCTTTATCTTTTTCCACTGTAGACCAGTTGTGAGTGAGCTCATGTGGTCACTGAGTAAGTCGTCTCATGCCCAGGAGAATACTACTCAGCACTAGTTTACATGGCAGGTCTACAGTTACGTAGTCACTTGAGAAGTAGAGATGCCTTTGTTGGGGTGAGGATTTGAATTGGTGAGCCCAGTTGTGTCACATCATTTTCTGGTCGTTTGTCTTATTTATTTGTGAGTAGCTGCTGTTAAGGGTATGTGGTTGGTGTACTTTGAAAATGAGTCATTTAGGTCATACTGAGACATATAGGACAAAAGAAACCATTACAAAAAGAGTTGCAGCTACTGATGCTCTGACATGCTCAAATAGTCAGGCACAGAAGTTGGCCAAACCATTGGAACAAAAATGCTTTATATCCTATGGAAAAAAATATTTCCTCCAAATTTAATTTTATAAGCATTTGGATTCTTTTAGAGTTTCTCCATCAGCTAAGCAAAAAAACTCATTGGCATTCTCACCATTTATGGTTTGATCCGTGTATGTTTCAGTCAGCAAAGATAGCATCCAGCAAAAAATGTACTGTGTTAACAAAACACAAATTATTTGGATATGTAAAAGAGAATGCATTGCACATATGTAATTGCACTTTGGTGATCCTTATTTTCAATGTGTGTTAGAAATTAATTTTGGTGGAAGTGTATCACAGTTGCTGATAGCTGTCTGATTTATGCATATGTTGTCTTGCCAATGCAGCATCAAGCTGTAAAGAAAGTGTTTCTTTGGACAGTATTTCATTTTCATAAGGGCTAACATTAGCATTAGCCCATTAGCAGGATTATAAAACTTGAAACATACATGGTAATAAATCTTCTCCAATTACCAAGTTCTAAAAGCATCTTACTGGTAATTTCAGTGCAGTGGCTCACTCACTGTTTTGAGAATCCATCCTTCTTTGTAAATAGAGCAGAGATTGCCTAAGGCTGGGTCCACCTGCAGAGGGAGAGGTCGTCCAAGTGAAATGGCCTGATGGAAAACTGTATGGTGCAAAGTATCTGGGAACAAATACAGCTCACATGTATCAGGTGAGTATCTATGTTTATTACCACACACTTTCTTTTCAGATGTCTTTATTGTAAATTACAGTAATTTCACGACCATAAGGCGCACCGGACTATAAGGCGCACTTTTTTTCTGCAGCGAGGCTCCGCCCCCAGCTCACTCCGTGCAGTTGCTGGCCAACCCGGCAGACATTGGCCCCCGGGCCCGCCTCCACCCGGCAGGGGTGGTGCCACAAGCCACTGGGCCACCCTGGACCCGGCAGCCATGGGCCCCTGGGATTACCGGGACCCGGGAGCGGGGGTGCCGTGGGCCCCCTAGCCCGCCTTCATCTGGCAGCCGTCAGCTCCCGGGGCTACCTGGACCCAGGAGTGGGGGTGCTGCGGGCCCCCTAACCCGCATTCACGCAGCAGCCATGGGCTCCCGGGACTGCTTCCACCCGAGAAGAGGGGTGCCGCAGGCCCCCTAGCCCATATTCACCCAGCAACCATGGGCTCCCGGGACTGCCTGGACCCAGGAAGGCGGGTGCCGTGGGCCCCCTAGCCTACATTCACCCGGCAGCTATGGGGCCCCAGGACTGCCTGGACCCGAGAGGGGCGGTGCCTCAGGCCCCCTGGCCCGCCTCCACCCGGCAGGGACAGTGCCACGGGCCTCCAGGCCTGCCCCCAGCCAGCTGCCATGGCACTTCCGGCTCCCCCCACAGCTCACAGCTCACACTTCCAGTTTGGCAAATTCCGCCGATTTGTACATCAGATAAGGCACACCGGACTATAAGGCGCACTTCCAGGTTCGAGGGAAAATTTTAGTCAAAAGGGTGTGCCTTATAGTTGTGAAATTACTGTACTCATTTGGCTCTAGCATTGGAGTGGCCTGCCACATCTTCAAAGATGAAGAAGACTGACATGTGAACTCTTATTTGTAACTGTTACCATACTTTAACTAATGTGTAAAACTTTCTAACCCAGTAGTGAGTGCTGTGCACTGTTTGGAAGAGAGGTTTTGCTTGGTCTTACAAAATCAAGGAAATTGTCTTCTAAAAAGTCAGGTAAACAGCTGGAACACTAAGATTGAAAGATAAGATTTGTTATTTTCTGCATGTTATTTGCTTTCATTTGATATCAGCTAATTATACGATTAATTAAGTATTGGTATGAGCCTACAATGAACCTGAGGCATTTCATAAGAGGTTGGAAGGAAGGACAGTAAGAAGAAGAGCATAACATTCATTTGTCTGAGGCATTTTTTAATTAATTAATCTAAGGAGCATTTTATCTTCAGCAAAGGCAAAAGGGAACTGAACATTGAAGGCAAAGCTAAAAAGCTGACTTCTGACTTCAGAGTAACAATTACTGTTTTTTTATGGGCTTGCCTTTGAGAAAAATCAGTCAGCAGCTTTGAGTACCCAAGTGAATGTTAGAAACTGCAATAAAACAATCACAATAATAATAGCACTTCTGAAAGAATGAGAATCTGGATACATTTCTTTTATATATATGTAATCATTTTCACTTATGTAACTCTTTTCATCAGGGGGCCTCACATTACTGTACCAAAATGACAAATTTACTATTATATCTCTAAATAAATTAAGGCACAGGGAAGCTAAATTACTTGCTGCATTGACCTTCTCACTTTGCCAATGACTTGCAATCGAATTCAACTCCTCAAATGCCTAAAGCCTTGAGCTAGTCTCTAAATCTTACCTCTTCCCTTTTATTTAGCAGCTGTAATATGTTGTGAAGGTAGAAAGTTCTTTACAAAGTATGAAGATTATTTTTCTATAGTAACATTAATCTTCAAATCATTTAATCTTTTGAACAACTAGTCTTCTGAGGAACACTGTGAGGTGATTTAGATGTATGTTGTCTTTCATATTTGAAGGAATTTGACATAGTCAAAACAAACAACTTTGTCTTATTTTACACCTCTTGAACAACATGATGAAACGAGTTTTTTTTAAGGGAAATGGATAAGCATGTGGAGGCTCAGCAAGATTTAGAGTTCCTCAGCATAACAAACATAAATTCCTGTAAATTGCCTTTAACAACCCCCGTCATGGGGGAAAATTGCAAAGTTTAAAGATTAGAGGGAGTCCATATTGCAATACATAGAACTGTAGAGACAAGCAGATATTTTGTCTACAGGATGAGTGAGGAGGCTGCCTGTGGCCACATCTTACAGAAAATTTATGACAAGGAGGGTGCAGGATTATCTTCATGGCATATTAGTAGTTCGTCCTATGGTCTTTCTAAAGTGTCTGAAAGCTGCCAGGACTCACACACACACACACAAAGGTTTGTTGTCATCTGGTGCAATCTGTGTTGCACTTTTGAGATTCTCTTACGCAGTCTTGTGTGTGATTTCTTAGATCTCATAAGACAGTTCTAGTTGTAAAACTCTGTGAATTTTCCTCATGTTCATCAGACATTTGTACCACATGTGGTACTTGAGCATGCAGGAGCTATGGCACATTGCACCAGAATTTGTCATACAATTTGACATTTGTCAGCCAATCTCCTACACAATCCCTAAGCAGAGCTAAATCTGCAAATGAAACAGGTGCTCAAGTTAAATTATTTATGTGATCCACATCTGATTACTTGATGATTTCTGATCTTGAGTTTCACAGTTTAGTCAGGGTTTATGAAATTACTCATTCACTCCATTAATTGCTTTCTAACAGCTTTCCCTTTAATTTTTGATGTGCTTATAGAAAAAAATCTCATGAAGATAGTAACATATCATGCAGACACAGTACAGCAGCAGAATCCAACTGAAATAACTTACTTGATAAAACTGATTATTTGAAATGTAGGATCTGCAATCTGACTTGAATTGGAACTATTAGAGATGATGGGTTTATATTTTGCATGAATCTTGATACTACTGAAAGTCTTACAGAACCTCTTGTGTTTACTATGAGGTGTAGGCAAATTATTTCCAGTGTGATATGCGGGATTATACCCGAAGAACTTCCATTTATTCTTCATTGTAAATGTGAAATATATTTCAAATTTCAAGCATGACAGATTCTCTGGTATGAAGCATTTGCATCCTACTGCACATTGTGAGTGAAAACAAATATACTGACCATTTAAGAAGAGATTTTCTTATCACACTGATGGAGCGTCAGAGTTAATTTCCTGCTCAGTTTTTTCAGCAGGGGTGCAAAAAACATTATTACCAACTGTATTGTGCAAAAAAATTACCAAATGTACTGTGCAGGAGGGAGCAGGTATAGCAGAAAGACTGTTCCTGCATCGTGGATTGCCATCATTTAATTAAACATGCTTAAGGCAAACTGAGTAGGCTTATGGGGTTAGTAACAGGAAAGGATGACTCTTCTGACTTTTTTATCCATTTGTGTGCTCTGTGCATTTTAAACGCATTCCAGATTTGTGCAGCCCTATTAGTTGCATTGGAAAATTTGTTTTTAAAGAAGCGAATAGATCATCGTCTGTACCCTGACTTTTAAAAATAGATGTATGGATTTTTCAGCTGTTCACATATTAATCTGACATACTTAGCTATAGCAAGCTTTTAATTTGAAATTAAAATCCTGGTCCATTTGCAAGTTAAAATGCATGATTTTTCAGTTTTATCTCTAATGATACTTTTGATAAATCAGTATTCTCCTGTGTTTGTATTTGTGTTTATTCTTCTAATCAAATGTGCTGTAGTCATTCACATAGTTTTATTCAATCACATAAGAATGAAGAATGGGACTTCTAATTTTATATCAAACTTTAAATTATAGTTTCTGTGGGAGCTAAACTGCAGTCATAGATAATACCTGAAATTCACGACTGTTAGATGAAGTATTAAAATAGAGGAAAAAATCAGCAGCTACTGGAAAAGCTTAAATGCTTCAAAGCCTCAGCATTTTAACATTCCCCACACCTAGTTACATTTCCTTTCTCATTTTCTGCTAACGGGGTTCATATTGGATTAAATCTAAACCTAAGCATGATAAAGCTTTTCATCTTCTGAACACAGCATTTAAAAGAAATTCCATCAGATTCAATAAAATTCTGTTAACTGGTATTTCCTTAGTTGTCACTCACACTTTCTTTTGACATGGTCTTCCTCAATCTTGAATCACAGGAAGTTAAAATTAAATTTTTATTTATTAGAAACAAGTAAAAAAATTAGTGACAAATAAAAATGACACAAAGACATTTTAATATGTCAGTTCTGCAAAATAATGTTGCCTGTCTTGTTACTGTTCAACATTCCTAATCTAAAAGATTTTACTTCATTATATATGAGTCAGTGCTGATTTTGAAGTCTCTTTTCTTAGATATTATTTTCAATGTAAATATAGGTTGCAATTCCTAAGAAATAATATTTTTTATGTTTCAGCCTAATTTCAGCCTAAAATAGATAGTAAAATGTCTGTATATATATGTTCTTTGCTTACCAATGTATTTTTATCTGGAAACATTTCCAGGAACTTCCTGCAAGAGTTAATTATTATTTTACTTCAAATACACATTTCTTTCAATTAGGTGGAGTTTGAAGATGGCTCTCAAATAGTAATGAAGAGAGAAGAAATATATACACTGGATGAAGAGCTTCCTAAGAGAGTAAAAGCACGTTTAGTGAGTATTTGCTGATGCTACCTTTATTATGTACATATATGTATATATATATATATACACACACACACACACATATATATATGTATAATATAAACAGAGTCATGTTTTGTGAAGCCTGTGATAAATCAGCCCAATCAGGAGATGTGTCCATTTGCTAGTGATATGGTTAGTTTTTCTTCCGGTACAGACAAATGCTGTTGTCAGGTGTAATTATTTTCTCTTAAAAAGGACATCGTATTTGTCTGCTGTGTCAGATCAGGAATGATCAAGTTAGTAAATACTAAATGGAGAAACATTCTGTTTTTTCAGTGTGCTTATAACAGGTATAGTTCTTTAAAAACTTTCCAGCTTCTCAGAGATTTGTGATTTTAAAAACCGTGATTTAATGAAAAATCAATTAACTTCTTGTAAGAAACAATGTGGCTGATCTAAACTCATTAATGTTGCTAGCAGGATTTATCATCATTTCACTAGTCTGGTTTAAAACTGACATTTGCTACTTTTTAAAAGTTTCTTGGTCTTTCAAACAACATCCACCAGCTACATTTTTATGTACAGTAATTTCACGACCATAAGGCGCACCAGACTATAAGGCGCACCCCCCGGGAGTAGGCAAATTTCGCAACTTTGTAGATCATATAAGGCGCACTGGAGTATAAGGCGCACTTTTTTTTTGCAGAGAGGAGCCGTGCAGTGCGCAACAAAGTAACGAATTGCTGGCAGGTGCTCAATTTGCAAACATTTTACAAAGATCAGTGTAGCCTTTAAACACAGCCCCAGGTGCCCTCCCCGTGCAGCAGGCCCCAGCACTCCCGCCCGCCCCCGGCGCCGTCTGGCACAGCTCACGGCTCCCAGCTCCCACTGCGCGGCTGCGCTGCGTCCTGGCTTCCCCCCGGCCGGCGGCGGCAGCGGCCATGCCGCTTCTCCCCACTTCCCCGTGACTATGCCATGGGTCACCGCTTCACCACGGCTGCACGGGCTGCGCCACCACCGCTGCCACTTTGCCGCGGCCACAGGGGCCATGCTACCGCCACTGCTTTCCCGCACCGCCCGGGCTGCGCCGCCGTTGCTCCAATGCCGCCGCCGGGCGGGCTGTGCTCGGGGCTGTTGCGAGCTCGCACTTCTCATTCCCCCACACCTGGGCTGGGGCCGCCCGGCTTCTCATTTTCCCCAGGCCGGGGCTGGCACCACCCGGCTTCTCGTTCCCCCCGGCTTCTCCTTCCCCCCGCCCCCACGCCCGGGCCGGGGGCAGCGCTGCCCAACTTCTTGTTCTGCCTGGGCTGGGGCCAGCGGCAGCTCCTTCCCTCCCCATGCGGCTCCTGCTGGCCATGGCCACCCGCTCCCACCCCCACTTCGCGACTCGGCGCTCCCGCAGCATTGCCCCCGCATTGCGGCTCACACTTCCAATTTGGCAAATTTCTCAACTTTGTCCATTATATAAGGCGCACCGGACTATAAGGCACACTTCCGGGTTCGGGAGAAAAATTTAGTTAAAAGGGTGTGCCTTATAGTCGTGAAATTACTGTATGTGCGCCAGGTGTTGAACATCACAGGGAGCATAACTCTTAGAGTTTGAAAACGGAAAGTTCTTCCATACATTTGTTGGAGGAGATGACTGTTTTTTACCTGTCTTAAGACAGCTCTTTCTAATGCAAAGTGCACTGGTCAAATATTCTGGGTTAAGAAACCTTTATGTCAGTGAATTTGGGATAAATGCACAAATCTTTCAGTGTCTTGACTAGGGTTAAGATAGATGCCTTTGAAAATGGTGAAAGAACCATCTGATTATATTTAATGGGGTTTTTTATACCATTTATACTGTTGCCATTTTTTTGCAAACTATTGCGTTCTCAGGGTATTTATAATAATGGAGTTTATGCTATTGTTTTTTAAATTCATTGTTTTATAAATTTTATTTATTTGTTTGTTTGTTTTTTAAACTTCATTAGGGAGTTAACTATAGAATAAAAACATTAAATTTGGTCAGCTGAATAAAACACACCGCAGCCTTTGCTGAGACCTTGATATGATTTATACTAGTGCCTTAAATTCTACAAATATGTAGGTTAGTCCTAAAGGCATGGCCAACACCTCCTTCCCCATGTTGTGCTGAACGCAGTGCAAGTTTAAGACAGCCTATGATCAGGTTCCTCTCTATTGAAATAAAAGGCACCAGTTCCTTCTAAATGATGTTTTTCTTAATCTTGGACCAAACAGCAACCCTGAGGCTTTGCAAATTGAGGCAGTGTCCAGGTTTCTTTTCAGGCATCCATGACATAGTAACTTGCATTTAAAACTTGCTTGAGTAACACAAGGTGGTGAAGATTACATGATACTGCTAGGATCAAACCTGCCCAACAGCTGCATCAATTCCATGCCACTGTTTTCTCGCCTAGAATTAGCACGCCTGTGTGATCCCTGGATAAAATCCAGACTAACAACAGCTGTTAGTTACGTGTTTCCAAGGAATGCTACAAATGTGGAGAATTTAATACTGAATTGGACATGCAAAATACGGAATGATAACAATTGTATATATGTGTAATTAGTGTCTGGTTTTAGTCTACAGCTTCTGATATGAGATTTGAAGACACATTTTATGGAGCAGATATTATCTTGGGAGAGAAGAAAAGGCAGAGAGTATTGAGTTCTCGCTTTAAGAATGAATATGTGGATGATCCAGGATACCGCACCTTCTTAAAAAGCTCGTTCCAAAAGAAATGCCAGAAGGGACTGTAAAGGAAGCAAGAGAAAGGATTCTTGATTAAAAAGCATGCAGCATTATTTGCAGTTGGGTTTTGTTTAACGGAAAACTCTGTTTTACAGTGAACTAATCCATACACCAGCCTTGTAATCTGAAGTACTTGAGTTCTGATTTCATCAGTTAATGTATTTAAGAATTTGTAATATTTTGCATTGTAAAACCGGGGGAAAACCAAGAAAGATTACTAAATAATATGCTGAGGAAAAGTTTCAGTCCTGTTGTTATTGAAATGAGTGATAAAATTCTCTTTGAATTCTTTGATTCACAGTTCTGAGAAGGAGACATTTTCGTAAACAGAGATAATGTCAGTGGTTCACTTTCTTTCTGCACAGAGGAAAAGGATGTTAAGTTCAAAAATAGCAGTTTTTATAAAATATTTTTAAAACAAAACCAGATTTGTACAGTACTGAGACAAAAGAGGCTGCATTTACTTTGTACAGTGCTTTTACATTTTTATGTCACTACTGTTTTCAGTAGGATTTGATGGGGACTCAGCTATTGACTTAGATATTTTTGGCTTTTAAGAGAGATATCTTCAGCACAGCAAGGGTATTTTGTATATTTAAAGAGACAGATTTTGGCAGGTATTTTTAAACATGTTTTTCATAAAGTCTTAATAATAGCTACTTGTAAAATATTAATTTCTTTCACTGTATGTATGGAAATTAAAGTTGAAATATATATGCTTACCAGCTTAGTTTTGAATGAATATATTATGGCTTTTATTTTGAAATAATGTTCTAGCAGTGAAATAAAAATAAATAAATAAATAAATAAATAAATAAATAAATAAATACTTTACTACTATTGCAACATTTTTCGTGTTGATGTGGTTCTGAACCCTATTGTTTCATACCTAGAGAGTCAGGAATATATGCTATGTTTCCCTGAAACAGAATATAAACACAGACACTCACATAGCTTAATGTTAAAATTCAGAGTTGATAAGTACTGTACTTTCATTTCTTGTCTTTCTATTTCTCCTAAGTCTTTGGGATCTTGACCTTTTTGGATGCTTCATAGAAAGCAGAAAGCCTGAATTTGTCTGAGCACTTGGGTATGTGAACCTAGAAGGAAGCGTTATCAAAGTGACATAATCTATTTCTTGTAAATTGGACAGTCAGCAGGATTTCTGACTGTCTGCCACAGGAAAAAGAGCCCTCCAAAATCCAATTTAAATCCGAGCACTGCTGTTTCTAGAGTTCTGCTTGCAAAAAACCTGAATATATGGACCCAAAGATTTTTTCTGTACAAAACCCCAGTCCTTTGTATGCTGAGGCATACAGATCTTTGTTTCACTGAAGCCCTTCCATGATTATTCTTATTTTTTAAGTGGACAGTAAAATCTTTTCAATTGCTATGTGACACCTCAAGTGACAGTGTAAGTTTTCGGTGTTACATTAACTATCTTTTGTTGTACCCTGAAATCCCTCAGAATCCCTTTAGTCTAAGAAATCTCTTAGCTGTAACAATTGGAATGTATATCTAATTGATAACACTTTCTCTAAAGGCACTGGGTTGTGGTGTATGCTGTTTGGCCTATTTCACAGTATCAGTGCTCTTTTTGGTATTCCAAAGAAAAGATTAAAACTAATGATAGATTTACAAAATGCAAGATTGTGGCTTCCTTCTGTAGTTATTTGTAGCTGATAATCACATTTTATGAGGTTTGTGTGACTGGGTTTTTGTAGTGGGGTCTGCAGGGGTGGCTTCTCTGAGAAGCTGCTGGAAGCTTCCAGCAGAACCAATGCCAACTGGCTCCAAGACAGACCCATAGTGGAGCTGTGCACACAGCTTCAGGCTGTGCCTGAAGGATTGTACCCTGTGGAAGAGTGACACACATTGCAACAGTTCATGGAGCACTGTTGTTGCCCATGGGATGAGCTCACACTGGAGAAGTTAATAGATAGCTGTCTCCTGTAGAGTCAGCCTGTGTTGGAACAGACTCCTCTCCCTGAGGACTGGTAGGGACAATGTGTGATGAGCTGACCATAAGCCCCATTCACTGTCATCCCCTGGGTGGAAGGAGGAAGAGCCCAGGAGAGAGGGAAATGTGGAGGAAGGTGTTTTTAGAATTTGATTTTACTGCTCATTTTCCTGCTCTAATTTTGTTAATAATAAATTCAGTCAATATCCCCAGTTTGTCTTGTTTTGCCTGAGATGGTATTTGGTTTGTGATCACTCCCTGTCCTTAATTCATTAGCTTTTTTTTATATTTTCTTTTCTCTGTCCAGCTATGGAGCCAAATGACAGACTGGCTTTGGTGAGTGCCTTGCACTCAGCCAGGGTCAACCCACTACACCTAATTACTGATGCTTAGTTTCAAAATACTGTGTTCTGTGATAAGAAAGCTTTTATAGTTATCAATGAAGGTTCAAAATAACTATGACATTAATAAATTGTTAAATACATATTAAAATATTTTGTAATTGGACAGGTGATGCTATGTGAGAGACTAGAAATCAAATGCATGTTCTTTGTCTGGGTCTGGTATTACCTATTATGGCACCATGAATAAATCCCATATCTCTATAGAGTGGATCTTTTTCTTCTAGGGATCATCTTGGAATTTTCTGAGTAAAGGGTTGCAATTTTTTTAAAAAAACATTAATGCAAAAAATTGTCTAGTTTCCTCTTCTGGCTTTCATCAAGGTCTTTAATTTGGAAGTTCTCTAAGGCACTGAAATTATTTCTGGCCTTTGTAAGGTACTAGAAAATACTTCTGAGTAAATGAAAAGTGTAATTGTCGTCATTGTAATTTCATGTCTCCTGTTTCAGGACTCGTGGTCTTTGCAAACTGAATTGGCTAAACAGCTGGCCTAGAAAGACAGATCCTGTTCCCTTACAATTCCTGAAAAGCTGCATTTTTCTGTTCCGCAGCCAATACTGTTATGGACCTTTCAGGTATATGAGATAGAGAATACATTGGTATGGAATGCTCTGGGAAACAGGAGCTGGCCACAAACTGAATCAGTTAGATGTACAACAAAACAGGCTTGCTCATTATCCGTGTAACCAATTCTCAATAGCCAATTTCTCCAGTAAAACATCTGTGTGTGTTAATTTTCTGGTGTTAGAGACAGATACATCTTTTCTAGTGAAAAAGCATGCCAGCATTCATGACCATTTCAATTACAGTGTCTGTGTGAGGAAGCATGCAGCAGGGTAGGAAAAGTGAAGCCCTGTTAAAGACTGGCTAACTGAATTGGCATGGTATTCCTGACAGTAAAAAAAAAACCCACGAAAACTGAATGTTAATAGCAAGAGAGCACAACATGCTCCAGGATAGGACAGGCCGTGTTTGTTCTATTGCCTGATACGTACAAGAATGAAGTAGCTGTTCTTTACAGTCTTAAGTCCTGAAGGTCGTGGGTGAGAACACAAAGTAGTGGTTTGGTCAGGATACATCAAAATTATTTTTATTCTCTGTCATCTGAAAAAATATCAAGGAAGAATCTGAAGTACTTCAATTTATGCTGGCTTGTGAAGTAGGATGCTTTAATGCTGTGACTCTGATTTCCACAGCTGTAAGTAAGGTCTGATAAAATCAAATTACTAGAATTAGATAAAAATTAGATTAATTCTTGTGAATCCTATTTGCTATTGTATTGTTGCAGCAAAGCAATTTTGTTGATGCTTAATAGGAGTTCTGCAATATATTGTGTTGTGCCATGGTGGTTAAAAATTTTCAATTAAAGAGAGTAATAGAAAAATTCCTACAAAATATTTTTGCTTTGAAGCTTGTTTATACTTTCCGACTGTGATGGAAGTGAACAGCAGTGTTTTGTAACAGAGACCTTAATTTGATATCCTGCTATTTATAAACAAAATAGAGCCAAATAAAAGATATCCGTTCTTATGCAGTTCCCCTCTTGCTGATTTTGTGATATGTTTTCCAATGTAGAAAACATTATAAGGAAAAATAACTGATAATCTACATTCCGCTTGAATGATTAATAATAACAAAGTATTTGTTTTTTGTGCTAGATAACAAATATTTGTATTTGCTGTCTGTGCTTCTCAATATAACCATCTCTGTTTAGTGGCACAATCACAACTATTAACTTTGATAGTAGATGAAGGCAGAATTATAATTTCACTTACTGGTATGAAATGCTGCTTTTTCTTCAGTCTCTGAATTTTGTAGGGATTTTTCTGTTTCTTGTTAGTCAACAGAAGTGTTTAATGTCAGTGTTCAACAGCATATTAGTAGGAGATAAAACTTACGTAGGGTGGGCAAAAGGAATCTTTCCTGAATATATGCACAAAATGGATATCCATCTCTTTTAAAAATTGCAGAACTATCTGATAGATTTATCACACACCTTCACATTTCAAAAGCCATCTCTGGGGCTTCTAGTCTTGAATTCCAAATGCCTTAGATAGCATTTTTCTCTGACACATTTAGCAAAAAGAAAATTATGATCTTATGGTAGGGCATAAAAGTTTTACTGGAGTTCATCTCAGCTGTTGCATATACAGTCTACTCACTTATAACTTCACTGTTACTATTGGTCTGAATTGTCCTGCAGCCATCCTGCTGTTATTCTCAACACTGAAATGTGTTTCCTCTAAACTTAGATTTGTAGGCAGAGTTGTTAGCTGCTAAAACTTTTGTAAGAGCCTGTTTTGAGTTACTAAAAACTTCGGCAATTTAGATATCCTACAGCTGAAATTTTTATGTGTGGGTTTGTGTTTGAAAAAGTCAGGAAATCTTATCTCAAACAGTTTGGTCTTTTGGAAAGATTTTGAAGAGGAGGATTAAGGATAAAAAAAATCATCCTTCATTCTCTCCCAAAGTTTCCCAGGCCTTTATTTGACAACCTCTCTGGTTCCTTTATACAGTAAAAGTGGGTCTCTTTATACAGGGTTGGTGTATGACTGAAAGGTGAATGGCTGAAAGAGTGATTCCTATTAGACTTTAGAGGTAGGTTTGTGGAGTGTTTCTGTAGATGTCCTATCATTTGACTGAGCTATCTGATGTGAAGTCTTGGAAGAACCTGTACCTGCAGAGCTCGTTTCACCCTAGTGCCCTTCTGGTGTGAGGGACTGGGCTGTGCATGCCTTGTCACCACAGCTCAGCACTGGCCTTGTGGTCCGGGAGAGCCTTTTGTCCTGTTCTTGTTCACCCTAGTTACTTGAGTGGAACACAGAGGCAAGCTCCTGTTTGTTCTCAGTGCCTTGCTGAAGTTGCTGCTGTATCAAAAAACCGATGGGGAAAAAAACCAAAACTAATCCAAACAGGAAAAATAAAGAACCCCAAATTGCTTAAATACAAAAGCATTAAAATTTGGACACAAATATGGAGAACTCATGGAGCTGGAAGGAGAAAAAATAGGGTGACCAGATTTTGAAAAGAGATTTATTCACAGTCTCTGCAGTACCCAGGATGCCTGAGGGTCAAATTTCTTGTGGTATAAGCAAATGGCTGTGAAATGTACCAGCAAATTACTGAGTGATTGCCTTTAGGAACAGCTATTCCTGATGCTAATTACTGAATGAACTCAAGGAGCAGTTATCACTGTTCTCCTAAGGATCTGGTTCTTCTGTACAGATGGGAAGTCAGTTATATGGGATAAGATTTAATTTTTTCCCCCAGATTGGTTACTAGAAAAAACACAGGTTTTGTGGTTGAGTGCTTATAAATTACTATGTTACAGTTAAGGGTGCAGTATCTGAAATATACAGCCAATGCCAAAATTTTCCCAGAAGATATATAATGCTTTAAATGTCCTCATATGTTCCTTACAGATCCAGTCACTAGAGGAACTGTAGGAAAGAATCACCATAATGACTGTCTGGAATGCACAGGAGTTAAAAGCAAGAAAGAATAGACACGAAGCACTGCACTCCCTAAGGCATTTTTTTTGCACAGTACTAACATTTGATGGCAATGTCATGCTACATTATGGAGGAGAAAACGCTCAAGGAACAATGTAACAGAACAAAATTATCCTTGAGAAGCTTCCACATCTAAAGTAGTCCATTGCAATCAACTTCTTCCTTTCTGTGTGATCATATGTACTGTACATAAATAATAAAAAGGTTCCTAACCTTAGTCCAGTCCAGGTGTGTCAGCCAATACCATGACCCTGGTATTTTTGAGTCCTATTTGGAGAGTAAAAGCAGAAACTGTGAATTCATTCTTTGTTATCTTTTAGCTTTAAAGAGAAAGGAGCAGATAACAGTTTCCTTTTCCTATTGGAAATTTCATATTGAAATAGCAGTAAGATAGATTTCTGTGCTGAATGTCTCTTTGTTATTTCAAGTGTTCAGTCCTCTCAAAAGAAGGGATGGAACCATTCTGTTCTCTGCTTACCTAGTGTTGTATCTCCAACTTCAAAGTCCCCCACCAAAAAGCAGTCAAAAATGAGCTAAAATTCTTCCAGGTCTAAACACAGAAATAGTAAATAGTAAAAAGGACAACTTCCTATTTTTCTGTGACAACTGTGTGAGCCAAGATGCAAGGCACAGAGATCTCTGGAATGGGAAGGAGTCTGGTGTCTCCAGTGTGTCTCTGTGCTCCCTCTGTGAACTTTCATCTATCAATCATCATCTGTCATCTATCTCATCTGTCTCTTGGCAGTCAGAATATGTTCATGTATAATGCCAATATGGCCTGTAGATGGTGAGCAATGCTATCTCAGATAACAAAATGGGTACTGACTACTGCATTTTGGAGACTACTGAATAAAGACATAGCTACAAAAACAGTGGTGCCATAGGCTAAAAACTAGAAATCATTAGATTTTCAATACTCTCACTCTTGTCGTCCACTGAAACAAAGCAACACAAAGCAGCATATTGTAGCAAGAGCTCACAACTTCGATGCCATCTTTCTGTTAGATTTTGGGCAGATCTCCAGAGATCATATCCTTCCTTGAAAGAAGGAGAAGTTAGTGGATGTGAGACCAT
Organism: Catharus ustulatus; assembly: GCF_009819885.2. Taxonomy (NCBI): domain Eukaryota; kingdom Metazoa; phylum Chordata; class Aves; order Passeriformes; family Turdidae; genus Catharus; species Catharus ustulatus. The sequence continues at coordinate 29,069,508 of NC_046262.2, forward strand.
GTAAGCTGGTTCAGTAAGAGTACTTGAAAAATAAATGGAAGGTACATTGTCAACACAAAGAACTACATGAATTAAATTCTTTGGTAGCTTCTTTTGGTCAGGGAAAAGTCAAGCAGAGGCTACATGAGATAGTTGCTGTAACTGGAGGTAAATCTTTGCAGTAAGTGCTTTGAGCCGCAGGATACTCCTGAGACAGTGGTGTAAGTATCACTGTGTGCTTAGAGAATGAGCAGGACAAGACACAGCCATGCATGCAGAATTTTTTCCCCAATATTTTGAAACACTAAAGGAGGATTTAAAACAACCGTTGAGCTTTCCAAGATCCTTGTTGCCAAAGAAGGTGGATGTCTGATATGCAATAATGGTGTTGTGCTACAGCACTCCAAAGTTTTGGAATAATCAAAGATTTTGTCTCAGGGAAATTCACCTGCATTTTGACAGGGCTTCCTCTGCTGGTGATACTGTAGGGGCACATGTAGACCATAACCCCCACCCTGCATGTGATATGTGATCTCAGTGCATTACTCTCAAGTTTCAGCACTTTGCTCTGTGGCACTCTCCCAAAACTCTTCATAAAAAATAAACAAAAAAAATCTGTTGTAAATATTTCCTTGTGAAGTGCCCATCAAATAAACTGCTGAGATAGTAATGAGAAAATTCATGTCAATTAGTAATGTTTTAAAAAGACAGGAGAAACCAATTGAGAAACCCCAGGAGGGTAATCACTTCCCATCTGAATTATTAATTTCATGATGTGTTTCAAGAGAAAGGACATGATAGTCACTAAAGGAGGCCCCGGAGGAACACGATACTGGTGTATCAACACAATTGATTTTCTCAGTGATTTAAAGCAAATGATCTTAGTGACAAGTTACAAAGTTTCCAGTTGAAAAGGAGATGTTACTTCTGGGCCAGTGGAGGGTCCTACATGGTTATGATTGCTGGGCAAGGAGTGATCAAAAGAGTTGGCACACCTTACCGTTTTTTGCCATTTTTGCCATTTTTTGCCAGATGCACTGGGATATGTCACAGGTGTACTCACCAGTTTCACAACTTCTCTGTCTTGTCTTCTACCCTTCTTTGCCTTTCATGCCTTAGGAATAAAGGGTGAAATGATAGTTCAAGTCTGAGACATGCAAGCCTTTTCATGGTTTGTTGTGCAAAAGCAGCTCTGACTCCATAGCAAATACTATTGCAGCAATTTGTTTGACATGTCTGACAGTGCTTTAAATGAGGAAGGTCAAAAGTTTTCACTGAGAGTAATACCAGATTTTTCAAATGGAGAATGGGGGACGAAATTACTTGCTAAATGCTGTGTGGCACTAATGTGAGAGCTGACTGAGTGAAATCTGCAAGTTTTTGCCCAATGAAAATTATAACAATACAGCAATTATAGCTTAGTTCTGCTATGAGAACAGTCTCTGGCATCCCCTTACTGTTGTCAGGCCATGTAATCCATTTTCTCTAGTGAATTATGTGGTATTCCCTATGGCATGAATACTGCTTTGCATTTTGCTCCATTTCTTTTTATCAGGATTTTGTATTTTATGCTTTGCATATAGCCCTTAGCCAATATAATTTCCTTGTAGGATCTTTCCCTTCTTGTCTGGAGCTCCCTTCCCCAGCAGTTTTTAACATGCAAAGGGCAAGGTAGAATGAATGACTGAAAATATTCTTACCTTTTGTGCAGCTCTGTGCATACTCCTGTAGAGTCTATGGCTGACTCATCCTTAGTTTCCATCATGAGCTTGGTTTTCTCCTACCTTACTGTACAGTGCGTTAAAATTTTAAATGTGCAAATGTGTATACTGCAAAATATGGATTCATAGCTACATTAGAACTGATTACTTGGCAATTTTTATGTAAAAAAATCAACATTGTAAAAATTTTGTAAACAATATGTATGATTAAAAGGTGGGGTTTTTCAACATTGATTTTTACAGCTTGATGTGAACATATATCCGGAAAAAGAGTTTTTCCTTTCTATCACAGTACTTAATGAACTTAATTTTACTGAATTTGTTCTCACATTTCCATAGAAGGATCTAATTCTAAAGCAAAATTTTCATGAGAAGAGAGTTACGGAAGAAAATTCAAGTTCTATATCTGGACATTTGGAGCAGCAGCCTATGAATGTAAAATATACTTTTATGTGTGTATTTTCAGATAAAACTCAGAAGCTCATAAACTTATCAGTAGTATAATCTTTTGAACTGAAAGTCTTTTAGCAGCTACCCCAGAGAGTTAATGGAAGCTGTGATGGCATTCCATTTGATAGTGATTTTGTCATTAGCAATCCTTTTAGATAAGGGATTATGCTTAGTGACAAATGGTCACTTTTGCAGAAATAAAGCATAAATTTAGCTTTAGTTTCTAATTTTTGATTTGTCTTTGCATATAAAATGCAGTACATTACTCTCAGATGTGGGATACGTGATGCAACATCTGAGGTAGTGGAAGGTTAATTAACTGTGTTCTGCAATGTAACACACATACTTCAATAGTAACCTGCGTAGTTTAACAATGCATGGCAACATCTGAGCACTTTGTTTCAGGTGGATTTTTTTGTGTTTGGAGGTTTTATTTGATTGTGTTGTTTGTTTATAGGAAAAGAACTGGTTGCTGCAGAAATTAAGAAAACTACAGTAATTTCACAATTATAAGCCACACCATTTTGACTAAAATTTTGATCCCAACCTGGAAATGCGGCTTACACTCAGAAGTGGCCAATATATGAAAAAAGTTCAGAAATTTCCCAACCCGGAAGTGCAAGCCGAGGTGCTGAGCACCTACCAGTAAAACCCAGGATTGCACAATTGTTACAAATTGGTTGCTCTGTTGCACGGCGGGTGAAGGCGGGCTCCGTGCTGGCAGCGCAGTGGGGGAGGCGGGGGCTCCCTCCTGCCAGCCCCGCGGCCTGGGGGGGAGTGGCGGGGGGCTCCGTCCCCACCTGCTGCCGCGGGTGCAGGCAGGCTCCTGCCAGCATCATGGGGCAGTGCCAGGCCAGGGTGAGCAAACCCGGTGGCGGCGGCAGCAGCGGCCGGCCCCAAGCGACCCCACTGAGTGGCAGTGCTGAGCTGGGCCACCTGGCCCCGTCAGCAGCCCTGAGCCGGCCGAGCCCACCCAACCCTGAGCCGCGCCAGTAAACCCTGCTATCCTGCGATTCAGTTAGTAATTCATAACTTTGTTGCATGCAGGTTCTCGCTGTGAATGAAAGTGCGGCTTATAATCAGGTGTGGCTTATATATGGACAAAGACCTAAACATTGCCGACACCCAGAGCTGCAGCTTATAATCAGGTGCAGCTTGTAATCGTGAAATTACTGTATTTGCAAATAAAATATGATGGATTCCTGCAAAATAGGGTTTTTTGAAGTAAGAAAGCAGGAGGAGATCTTATACCCCAGCAGAGGCTCTACTCAAGCATACATTACTGAAGAAATAAAATAATGCATAGATCATAGAAGGGAATCAAAGTATTTGGAATAAATATTCCCTGGATTTTAACTAAAATTTATGGATTCATAAAAGACTCTCTGCTCTGCAGCAAAATTAATCCTGATTATCTGCTTTTGAAGTGAAGTAAAACAAGGGAATACATATGCTTTTTAGTCCTATCTCTTCTAATCATGTTTTCGTAGTGTAAAATTGGGCATTTCAAATGCATAAATAGAAAGTAATTTTTTCTTGAATGACTGAAAATGTACATTCTATAAAAGAAGTATAAGGCAAAGCAATTCTTAATAGTTCTCTTCTTTTAGATTAGCTGGCAGATGCAATCATCAATTCTTTAGTCATGTAGGTTTAGTAAAAAAAAAATTGAGAAAATGAGAGTAATCTCAATTAAGCCCTAAAACCCCAGAGGAATGTACTTAAACTACCTATTAAAAAAAAAACAAAACAAAACAAAAAAACCCCAAACAAACAAACAAAAAAAAACCCCCAAAAACCCTCCCCCACTCCTACAAAAAGTTGTCTTGCAACAGATAAATCAATGTATGTCTGGTTTTGAATCAAAGCCCATTCCTGTTTTCTTTTTTCTAGGCAATATGGAAACACATGATTTAGATAATTTGTGGCTTCAGTTGAAATGCTAAAAATAATTCCATTCAGTTAAAATGGAATGAGAATATCCTACTAAAGCTCTAAAGAAAGTTAAATCTTCTCCCTTGGTGAAGGGCTTAAGGCTTAAATCATAGTGGCTGGTACTGATGATGAATTGGAAGCTGTCTTTCCCACAGTGTCCTGTCATCACTCTGCTCTCTGTTCCTCTTGTGATTTGATTGTGGTTGGCTGGTGGTATGAACAAGATATCCTCTTAATCTCATTGGGATTTAGTAAGACTGGATGTATTCTTCAATGAAGCACAAGGAACATAGTCTTATATGAAAGCTTTTCATTATTTTAAAATAAAAGTCTCTGAAAACCTAATTTTTAAGCAGACATTTAGCTTAAACAGTCATTGAGGCAGTAAATGTTTCTTTCTTGCCAAACTTGCAGGGACAGTTTCAGTTTTGCATTTGGGAGGAAACTACCAGACCCTACTCAATAGTTGAGTCCCCAGTTACGGTTATTTTTTAATAGCTTCCTTGGTTTGTAAGCATTTTGGCGTCAAATCAAACTCGTCTCATTACACAAGATGTGGTTCTCTACATCTGGATACAAAGTAACTACAAAGATACCAGGAACAGAGGGAGCTGCATTCGTCAAAGGAGGACTTTTCTTCCAAACTTAGTTAGCGTGAAGAAGTACTTGTTCCCTGGGTGAATAGAAATCCTGAGCAGTTAATCACAAAAAGTGTGACTGGAATACTACTTTCCAAGGGAGAATCCTGCCTAAGGAAGCCTGGCTGGATGTTAATAGCTGTGGCTTGGCTTTGTTGGCAGTTCGTGTGCTAATTAAAGTAACAACATGAAGATTTATAAAATGCACAATAAAGTCCTAAACACAGATGCCAATGGGAATGGAGATGATTTTATTTGAAATCACACAGGTTACCAAGACAAGCTGGTAATAAATGACCCTGCAGAGATGCAATTTTAGTCCCTTGCTTTTCCTGCTAGTTGAGGGGCAGCTCTGTTAAGACGAACAAAGTGCTGTGATTTCTGTTGTGAAATCTCTGTTGCTGAAGGTATTTAAGAAAATTTTAGAACAACATCTGTCTAAAAAAAGCTCAGGAATAGCAAGACCTGCTTTGAGGCAGGAGGTATGTTTCTTTCTGCTGCAGTTTTGTGCTGTAAAAAGAATGGCTGCTTCAAAGAACCTCAGACTGAGGATGGCTAATTGTATGTAAACTTTGATTATAGGGTAAGGACTACGGAGCAAGTTTTCTGTGGTCAGAAAATGAAAATATTCTCAGCAATAACATTAGGGAGATGCCATTAAATTCCTTTTTTGGAAAACAGGTGGGTTTCCATTTTATCTTTGAATGAAATCTGTTTATGATGACTGTAGTTAAAAATACCCCAAGTTTTGTTTGTGAAATTTCACTGTCTTGCTAAAGAAGATGTCTGTATATTAATTCAGTGTAAATAAAACTGTTCTGTCAGAGGAAAACAATCAGGAGATATTCTATTTCAACTTTAATATGGCTATACTACCACAATGCTGCTATCCTGAATTTCAAATTAGTTTAATTGAGCTCTAATGAATAAAATTAGTTGTCCTAGTCCAACTGAATGGTTTAGCAAATGAATATAATTGTAATTGTGGCTGGCTTGATCTTTCTGAAACCTGAGATTCTCAGGTCTCAGATTCTGCATCTGTCACTTTTCCTTTCCCCATGTAAAAATAGTAACCCCAGAGAGTGGGTGCCAGAGCTGCTCTTTAGTGCTGCTTACTGTAGCAGTCTCATCGCAGGACAAATTACAATGCTAGTGAAATGAAAGACTGAAAAAACTTGCCTTTTACTGGAGGCAGGGTGGAGAAAAGTCAATGTCAATAATTGCATACTATTGAATGCCTTTTTATATTCTAAATAAGAGCAGTGGCAGCATGATTCATTTGATACTCTGAGAACTGAATCTTCACAGCACTGTTTATGAAGTAAATATATGAGCTCACAGAGCAGTCCTGACCATATTTGTGAAAAGTATCTTTGTGATTTAATTTTCACAGAGAATCACAGGATGGTTTAGGTTGAAGGGGCCTTTAAAGCTCATCTAGTCCAAGTCGTGCATGGGCAGGGACACCTTTCACTAGAACAGGTTGCTCAAAATCTCACCCAGCTTGACCTGGAATGTTTCCAGGGATGGCACATTTAAAACCCCTCTGCACATCCTGTTCCACTCTTATCATATGATGCAATTTTCCCCAAACCAATCATAGCAATATAACAATTCCTCTGTTCTTCTCTACTTGGGGATGTGAGCTTGGCTGCATTTAATGAAGACAGACTGTAGAATATATATTTTATGAGTCATATGATTTCCTAAGTTTTCAAATGTTACCTTCTCATCATTTAATAATTTAATAAATCATTTGATAATTACAAACTCATTAAGGGATAGTCTTCCTCTGCCACCCAACCCCTCTAGCCTGCAAATGTTAGCAACACTTGAGAGAGTTATGTAAAAGAGATGGTAACAACAGGAAAAATAGTTTTAAACTCTTGTGTAAATCTCCTATTCTTTGACTTTTCTATTCGGACACATCATACACCCTCTATATGTAGGTTTTCCTTTATTTGTCAGATCATTTTCCTACTGTGACATAACCAACCAGAGCAGTGCTATGCAACCATATGTCCTGCCTCAGACTTATCTGATCTTTGTTTTGCTGGCAAGCAGAGAGCTTTGCTCTGTTCTTGCCCATGCAGTGAGATCACTTCATTAACCTTCCTCCCTGATTCATTGGAAGGGTGCAATAGACCTGGGGTAGTGTGTTGCCAGACAGAAAGTTTTTCTAATTTAAATTTTGAGGAAGTTGGATATCTGGAAGCTGGATGTGTCAGTCAGTGGAGAGCTCCAATTCCTAAACATAGTCTGTCTGTTGGAACAGGATAAAGAAAATGAAATAATTATCTCTTTTTGTTTGTGGGGTTTGTACTTTTTGCATTTGTTTGTTTGTATGGGGGTTTTTGGTTGTTTTTATATGCTTGGTTTTGGTTTTGGATTTTTGCATAAACTGAATCAATAAATATACTTGGAAGAAGTAATAAAGTAATTTCAGTTAGGTAATGATTGTGCCTTCTTTTCTGAAATGCAGTGCAGGCCATAAGCCCGAATGCCTCTTGTCTTTCAAAGTGAATTTCGTGGTGTACGTACAACCTCTAGGTGGGCTGGCATGTTTATCTTAGATGTAAGTAATTAAAATTTTTTGTAATTATGTAACTTTCTAGCTGTGGGGGGTCATAACACTATTCTTGCAGAGAGCACCCTGCTCTTGTTGCTATTGCTGCAGCATTACCACAGCTACTGATGTTCTCTAGAAAATAAATTGTCTGAAGCAGAAAAAGCTGACTGCTCTTTGTGTGTGGTGTTTCACAGCAAGATGGTGTGTTGTTCCTCCCACCCAACTGCAGAATTTTGCAGAATATTAGAATAAATGACTAACAACACAAGCACAGTGTTTTCATGTATTGTTAGCCATGTTTTTGATTCGTTGCTTTAGGCCTGTGTCTAAAATCTCAAAAGACACATGTGATTTGTATATTATCTGAATTTTACATCATTACATTTAATATAGCAGAGAAACAAAGAAGATAAAAGAGCTTCATTTTCTCTTTAATATTTCCTAAAATCATCAATAAGAAAGTACGAAAAAACATGCACAGACAGCAATACAATGAACACAAGGAAGGAAAATTGTTGCCTTTGATACAGTGGCATGGATTTCCTTTTAACCCTGATGCATCTTTTTATACCCTCCTTTGACTGCAGCATTTCATCCTCTCAGGAGATGTAACATTAGTACATTCAATGTATTGCTGGTAATACTTTGGACTCAGCTATGGAGGTAATAATTCTATAATAGATGGTTGTCATTCTTTCAGCTGCCTTCATGAGTAATTCTGGCATCTTTCTGGTACTTAAGCAATGCACTGAGAATTTTTTTCTTTTTCTGTGTCCGATTATATGACCACTCTTTGCTTTCTATACTGTTTATTATTCCATCCCAATACAGAAAGGTCATATGTTGGTTCCAGACAGGGAGACCATTCACTTTTTCCTGAAGATCTGTACATGAAATAGGAATGGGAAAGATGAACCAAATCAATTGGAATTCCTGAACATGCCAAGGTAGCAATGATAAAAATAATGCATGCATTTTTTTTTGTCCCGTATCACTACTAATTGATATACTGCAGCATGGAGATCAGTATTTGTAGTATAACCATCTAATATGATAGTAACAGTCCAAATGGAATCAAACCTAAGCAACAAATACATGAAAAAGAAGGAACAGTCCCATTGTTGCTGCTTCTATTGTGCTCAGAGGTCTTGCATAGAAAGGGATCTGGTTTCAAGGAAATACACAACAAAATATGCAGAGTCAGAGGCAATAAATCTTGGAAACAATGACTGATTTAGTTGGTTTTTGAGCATCTGAATAGGTATGCATAAATAGCATATTCATGCACATGAAAAAACAATGTTATAGACCTGAACTTCCCTCAGGCAAGTGTCTTCTACAGGCAGAGAAATGAGTGTAAGGCTTGTGTTGGAATAGTTACAGAAGTTATGTGCTTTGTTCAAGTTGGTAGAGCAAAGAACTCATAGTGTCCTGGCACACTCCCCTCTCTATGTTGTATATTTACAGTCTTCAGGGAGATTATGAAGTGTTGCCCAGGAGAAGATGCCCCATTCTGGCTACAGTTCTGCTCATTTCTAAGTTCATTCTATCCTCAAGATAAGTTTAATGCTAGAAGACTTTGGTTTATAATGGCAACACAAAAAGACAGTGAGACATGAAAAGCAAAAGAGCCTTTACACCTGGGATCTTCCATGGCTGCTAGGGTAAATTTTCATTTGTTCCAGAAGCCTGAAGGCAGACTCAGAAACCCTGAGTAAATAATAGCCACTCACTCACTGCCCAGCAGCCAACTTGGTTCCTGGGAAAAAAGTGTAGATCTCTTACCAATGGATCCTGGTAGTGGGGAGTAATGCTACGTTCCAAGACTGCCAAAGTAATTAATCCCTGAAACAGTACCAACCATTCTCTTTCTTTCTCTTGCATTTTGAGTGCTACACTCCACAAGAATCCAAATCACATACGTGAGTTTTGCTTTATTTCTGTGAATTTCCAACACTTCTCTATGGAAGTTCAGTAAATCCTCTGAAGCAGTTTGTATTGAATTGCTACAACACAGCGATTCACAAAACAATTCTATTTATGGGCCCGATCAAAATGCATTGAAATTGTTCCATTGATTTCCATGGGCTCTGAATCTCTCCCATAATAATTAAACATGGTTACAATTTTTTTGTCTTTAGTTCTGGGGGTTTTTTTTGGTTGGGTTTTTTTTTTGGTTTTTTTTTTTTTTTTGTTTTTTGGCATTAAACAACATTTTACGCTTTTTCCCAAGACAGATCAATTGCAACTCTTTGTTTGGACAAATAGCATACTTTCTATAGCATCCATTTTATGTAAAACTCCTGCTTTTAAAAGATTTGACTCTAGCAATATGTCTATGAATTTGTTGACCTATCCACCTCTGCCTGCCTTTTATGACAGGAAAAAGATTGGATAATTTGCCAAAGAAGATCTATCAGAAATGGATTTCATGAAATCAGAAGAATTTTTTCATTATGCTGGCAGCCTGTCACCCCAAACATGGGCAAGAAGGTCTGGTATTATCTTTTTTTTTAATAAATGGACAGTCAGGAGATATTCCAAAAAGTCTGAAAGCTGACTATTTTGGGGCTTTGATAAAACCACATCATTAAAGTTCATGCAGTGCCACAGTGTATGATTCAGTTCGATGTAATGGAAAGGAGTATATCTGTCTGTGTATAATGAGTTAACTAAGTTAAATCCACTAAGAAAGGAACTACAGGATCCCATAGCTTATTTAAAGAAAGTCTAGCTTATTCACCCATGTCAGAGAAAATCCATGAATACTATGTCACTTCTCTAAAAAAGCCACCTAGGAATATTGAAGAGCAGCATGCTGAGAAAATGGTTCCGTTTAGACATGAATTTCACTGTTATTGTGCTAGACCTTTCATGTAATAAATGAGGAAAAAAACCAATGCAAAACTGCCAAGTTTTATCTTCATGTATCAGACCCAATTTGACAGAAAAAGACTACCTGAATTGCCAGAAATTAATCACATTTGCAAGATATCTCATTATTTTCTATATACCCAAAGGGATTGTATTGCTTGGACTCAGATAGTGTACTAAAACTACATTTAATTTCTACCAGTCCATTGGAAAGGTATTTTCCCTTTGGTAAGGTAGGTATCACAAAAAGTGCTGTCAACATTGCGTTAACATTGCGTTAACATGACCTGTGCTTTTTTAAGGAGTCAGACATTGTTTTACTTCTGGGCTTCATCTGTGATTCAGAACAGGAGCTCTGCAACCAGCATGGGTGGAAATGTGGAAATACAACAGAACATGATGTTCATGTTATCCCTGTTAATTTTTCTATATTCTTGCTTTTGAGTCATGATAGTGAGTTGAAAAAAGGTTAACATGGAAAGAACAGTTCAATTAGAGATTTCCTTTACTCTTTCCAGTCAAAAGTCATATAAAACTCACAGCAAAATTCTATACCTTCAGCTCACAAACTCTCTCAAGCTGCTGGATTCAGGTTCCAGGAAAAGCTGTACAGTGACTTACAGTTTCAGTTTATGAAAAATCTTGTTGATCAGGAAATATTTATGGTCATTGGCTCAAAGACTGAAGTGCCCAGATTGTCACTGGGCATATTGTTGGCACCACGAAGTCCTGTTTTCTCTGTTACAACCTTTATGGCTTGTCCTGTTTTGAGGCATTGTCTTCAGTGTTTGTTATCCTTTATATTGCATTTGTATTTTTTGTATTTTGTATTATCAGAACAATTTATGACACCATTTCACTTGGACTACTGTGCCAGCTTGGCATATCTAATTTTTTTTTTCATTTTGAGCAATTACCATACAAGGATTTGTATATATGCTTGTTCTGTAACCTTCTTTCTTTATATGCATGTCCATAATACTAATTGTTGTCAAAGAGGGCTATGTGCATGTAAGAGGACAAAATCATATTTGTTTTGTCCAACAATATTCATCTTGGGTGTTGCATTTAACTGTGCAAATTATTAGATATTCTTTGCTGTATATGTTGAGCTGTACTTTGTTGGATAAAATCTCATGGTTTTTAAACCTTTATGAGGGTTTTATGGGTTTTTAAACCTTCAGGACATCAGATTTTGTTGTTTTCCATAACTCTACCTCCAAACCAAAACAACAGAGAAACCCAGTGATTTATATGTCCTTCAATATTTTGGCCTTATGGCTGCAGGTATGGGAAATAAATACAATTCACCAAAGAAATCAATTCCCAATCGTGTTTTAATGCTAAAAAAGTGCTGTCAAGGATGCTACTGAGCACATGATAAAACTATTTGAATCAAGTTTTTCTTAGAGTTACACAGCTTTAATGTCCCCAAAGCTTTGGACAGTGAAAACAAATTGAATTGTTAAGCATGTTCATGAAAATGTTTGTGAAACAATTTTAAATTTTTAAAGAGTATTTTATCAGAGAAACTATAAAATATTATTCAATCAGATTTTAGAAAAGAGGTAGCAGAGACAGCAAAAATAGGAACAAGCTAAAATGAATTTTTAAGACTGGAGGCAGATAATGCGTATCTATGAAGTGATTATAAGGCACTGCTCTTGGGTTTCTGAGTCTTCCCAACATCCCAAATGAGTAGTAATTTAAATGATGGTTGCAAGTAACTTAGCTTTATGATGTATTTTAAAAAGAACACTGACTCAAAAATGGAATAATTTCCAAGTTCCCTGAGTACTCCAAAGGAAACACTAGTGTCTCTCAAACTGCTAGAATTTAGTATTGAAGAGAATTTCTTGACATTTTTAAACCAAGAGCATTTCTTTTTATTAAAATCTATATTAACAGATACTGTGCATGAGTGGGATTATTATCAATGGGCTGGTTGAATGTTCTATATAGTTAAAAAAATGTTGACTTGTATTGTGTCCTTAATGATATTTGCACATTGATGAAAAAAGAATAAAAATAAAGAAAAATAGAAGTTAGAAGGAGAGAACTTATATTCCAGGAAGCATAGAGGTTTTCTAAAAAGCACCCATCTCAAGAAACCATTTGCACTTACATTTCTCTTCAGAGAGGTGCAGATGCAGGAAGCTACACCAAGTGATGCAGCTGGGTACAACTTGAGTGGTAGAGGTTCTCTTCTGATAAGCATTCACTACTGGCGGCAACACTGCTCCTCAGAAAAGGGGTACCAGGACATTCATTCTGAGAGAACAATGCAAAACCCCAAAAAGTTTCCTCAGTCTGGGTCTACTAAATTCTTCATTGTCCCATCCACCAGAAAGGGAGGCTGCTCCCCTGTTGTTAGTAGCTCACTTGGGAAATACATGCTTTGAAATACAGTTGTGCTAACATCAACCAGCTTTTAGTACTCTTGATGCTGTGAATATTAAATTTCAAATTTTGAGATGTATTGTGCAACTGGCACTAAGGGAACTCTGTCCCAGTTTATCTTGGACTAGAATTTATTAGACAGGTCTGTTTACCAAAGGACTTTTGGAAAAAAAGAGAAATCCCATGAATATTAAGAACCCAGAGTAATCAGCTCTTTTACAGCTAGGATTTCAGGTTACCTAGGGCTTATAGTGTTGGTTGATTTTCTAGGCAGAGGTGTGTATGCTGACAAATATTCTTGAATTACTGGAGTCCTTTGTGCTGTATTTGTATTTGTAGGTGGATCTTGTCCCTACTTTTCAGTCTGCTATTGGCACCATATTGAAAATTTCATCTGGAAAAAAAGGAAGATATTGGCGGTATGTAGAAGGAAATTAATCATGTGGAAAACAACACTGAGTTACAGCAGAACAGTTCCTGCTATGATCCTTCCCAGTTTCAGGATGTACTTCAGCTAAATAAAAATCTACATGTTAGGGCATCTTTCTGAATATCCAAGCATGTCTTCCCAAGAAAATTTCTCCAAATAATTGGTCTGTAAATACTGATAGTGCTTTATCAATTCTTTACATGGCAGGCTAAACAGGAAGGGTGTTTTCAATTCACTGAATAATTTTCACCACTCCTTTAGAGCCATACGGATGTTTGAGCTTGAGGATTTGGCTATTGCTTTGGACCGGGGCATTTTTATATTGAAAAGTCTGCTTGGTAAGATGCAGAAAGTTGCTAAAAGCTGAAAAACCATTTAGGGAAGTGTGTCAGAAGAGACATAAATGGCAGGCACCCTGGAGATGGATTGAGGACCTTCTTGATATGTATTATTTACGCACTGCTTTGGATTTCTCCTAAATGTAAAAACCAACAATTCTGGTAGTAGAGAAGCAGCAACATGCTACTGTCATGGGAACTGAATTAGTTCTCTACCTGCTTTGATATGCTGGCTAATAAACAATTTCCATAACAGGAGGACACATATTTATATGTTGACTTTGCACTGAGAGCTAATGATTTCAAATGCATGATCAATCTGCATATTTATGTGGCTTTACATAAGGATGTAATAAATTTAAAATGTGCTCCCCGTTATGTGTCTTAAACTAACAAACAGACAATTATGTGTGTGCTTGCTTCCACAGAGACAGTTTTTTTGCCCGATACTAAATGACTGCTTTGTATCTGTGGGACAGAGACCAAACTGCAATGTTGCAAACCGGTAGATTACTTCTTCCACTAAACAATCAATTTCCCTTGGGAAAGTAAATGTTTGAGCCAAGATGTTTGGTGCGCATGCGTGCGTGTGTGCGTGCATGTGTGTGTGCGTATGTCCTACATGCATTTATTAATCTGTAGTTCATAACTGTTATCTGCTACATATAGAGAACTATTTTAAAACTGCCCATCATGTATCAGGATGAGTGAATAAGTATTTAGACAAGGTTGTTAACTCCCTCTTGTGTAATGTATTATTCACAGGTGAGCCACTCAGAGACCCCTAAACATTGAGCCTTAGCCACATCTTAGCTTTATCACAAAAGCTATTTTGTAGAATTATGTGTATATTTTATTTCAGAGGGACATTTATTGCAGCCCCAGGGAAAAAAAAAAAAGAAAAAAAAAAAACAAAAAGAAAAAAGAAAATAAAAAAAAGGCTTTATGCTTGCATTTTTCTGCTAATTATTGTTTATTGTTAATGTGGAACTGAAGCATACTATCTTTGACTTACAGGTTAAAAGAATAAAATTGATTTATTTTGAATTGTAGAAAATTTCAGATATTTTTGGCTAAGTTTATTAGCTCAAAACAGTGGTCAACAATGAACTGTGATCAAATCTGTTGTTTTAAGAGTACAGTAATTTCACGAATACAAGCCACAGCAATTTGACAAAAATTTTGGTGGAAACCCGGAAGTGCGGCTAATAGTCGGGGGCGGCTAATCTGTGAATAATTTTCTGACATTTACAACCCCAGACGTGCCAGCCAGAGTGCTGAGCCAAGCACCTGCCAGTAAAAACCGGCATTTCGCGATTGTTACAGTGTTACCGTGTTGCCCTGGCTCCCTGCAGGCAGCACGGGGGGCGGGGAGAGAGGCAGGAGAGCTCTCTTCTTCCCTCCTCTGCCGCAGCCCAGGGGAGGAGGGGGGGGGGGGGCGCCGCCGTTGCCGGGGCCCGGGGAGCCGACGGGAGCCCTGCGCAGCCATTGCCGCGGCTCCGGGGATGGGGGGGGAAGTGCGCGCCGCCATTGCCACGGCCTGGGGGAAGGGGGAAGTGCGCGCCGCCATTGCCACGGCCCGGGGAGCCGACGGGAGCCCCGCACAGCCATTGCCGCGGCCCGGGGAGGAGGCGGGGTGCTTTGTCCGCGCCCACCGCCGGCGCCACGGGCGCGGGAAAGCTCCGTCCCCGCCTGCCGCCGCTGCCGTAGGAGCGGGGTAAGCTCCGTCCCCACCTGCCACCGCGGGGCAGCGCCGACCCGGGGTGACCGAGCCCAGTGGCAGCGGCGGCCGGCCCCGAGCGGCAGCACCGGGCTGGGCCACCTGGCCCCGTCAGCGGCCCCTAGCGGGCCGAGCCTGCACAGCCTTAGCTCAGCCAGTAAACCCCGCCCTCCCGCGGTTCTGTTACTAATTGCACGCGGGTCCTCTCTGCGAATGACAGAGTGGCTTATATTCAGGTGCGGCTTATCTATGGACAAAAACCGAAATATTTGCCAACACCCAGAGATGCGGCTTATACTCAGTGCGGCTTGTATTCGTGAATTTACTGTAATCCATTCTCTTTGAATAGAGATTTGTGTAACATCACAATTTCAGGGTAAGAATTTTGAAATTAATTAATAAAGATTGATTCTCCATGTGAGAATCAGATTAATATCCAGTTTGCAGTTTTAATACCTTTACCACTATGTAGCACATATTTTATTCATGTGATAACAGTTTTGGGTTTTTTTCTTTTTAATGTGAGGTACAGGACCTAGACATATAAAAATACAGCAAAAGGTGCAATTGTGCCTTTAAAAAAACAAAGGGAAATGCAAGGGAATAAAATAATTTTGATATTTGGAAATTTTTTACTTAGTCTCATACAAAGCACTTAAGAGTGTTTTATTACTTGAACCATATTGCATGCATTCCAAAAGAAAATTGAAGAATCTAGAAGCATAGAATATCCTGATTTGGACGACATCCAGCTCCTGGTTCTGCTCAGGACACCCCATAAGTCACACCATGTGTCTGACTGAGAGCATTGTGCAAATGCTTTGTGAACTCCCTCTGGCGGGTGCTGTGGCCACTGCCCTGGGGAGCCTGGTGCCCAACCACCCTCTGGGTGAAGAACCTTTTCCTGATACCCAACCTAAAGCTCCCCGACACAATTTCAGGCCATTTTCTCTGGTCCTGTCACTGTCACCATAGAGCAGAGATCAGTGCCTGCCCCTCCTCCTCCCCTGGTGAGGAAGTTGTAACTGCATTGAGGTCTCCCCTCAGTCTCCTCCAGACGGAACAGACCAAGTGACCTGAGTTTTTCTCACCCAGCTTCCCCTACAAAGCTTTCCCTTCACCATCCTCATGGCTCTCCATTGGACACTCCCCAATAGCTTTATCTCTCTGTTTTATTGTGGCATCCAGAACTATCCCCAGCACTCGAGGTGATGCCATCCCAGTGAAGAACAAGGTGGGGAACCTCCTCCCTTGCCCCATCATGCCTGATGCACCCCAGAATGTGGTTGCCCTCCTGGTTGCCAGGGCTAATATTGTGCCAGAAATGGCTACTGAGAACTGTTTGATACAGACACACGTAGTAGAAAGCGAGAAATTAAATTTGTATTCTATTTCAAGAAATGTAATTTCAGCTGACTTATATTGTCTGCTGCACAAAACTTTCTTGATTAGAAAGATAATTTTACCCATTGAATATCTGTTTCTACCTCTATTTTATCTGCATACTCTAGCTGGGTGGATCTAAAGTTACTGGTACACAGATTAATCAGGCACAGAAAAAAATGTCTGGAATTCAAGTTCTAGTTAGATTTCACATAGAAACTGCCATGACAGTGTTAGTTTGCATTAGAAGAAGCTCTTATCTCCTCATTTGCCTCCTGCCACATCCAGGATTTAATCTGAGCTGCTGTTTACTTGCAGCCTTTGTACTGAAATAGAGAAACTAGCTGCAGCTGTTGGCAAAAGCTTGGTTTGGCTTTCATAGCTGCTAATATTCTTGATGATACCAATGTTTATACATCTTTCAAATCTAATGTTGTTTCAGCTGTGCTGGAAACCTGCTCATTGATACACCAAGTGACAGGAGACAGAAAACTGCCTTCAACTATAGAGAAATTAAATAAGGACTTAATTTTTATTGTTCATTACCAGGTGGTTCATTAGCCCTGTGAATACTTGGTCCTTTGTGTTTGGAGATTTGAATGGCTTGATCGAAATGAATTTACCATTGTCTCTGACATCTGAGTACTATTCATGTGCTGATGGATTACCTGAGCAGATTTTAATCTCTAATCTATCTAGAAAACTGATATAGGAATCCATTTTTCTCTTTGTGTGGATCATGAAACTGAAAAAATGTAGACAGAGACAATAAGCCAGAAAGATCAAAAAGGGTTTCAGGCAGCTACCTGCCACTTTGTCTAAATCTGGAAGTGCAATCAGTAGCTGCTGCTTAGCCTTGGAGCTTCTGAAAGCATGTGGGTAGGTAATTCTTAAATCACAAGGAATGTTCTGGTAGGACATAATGAGAGAGATTTGCATTTATAAACATCCCCATTGGTGCGTAACTAATAACTTTAAGTTAGGTTGTTTTGTTCATTATTGTATGCTAAAGTTTCTTGGCTAGAAAAGAAGGCTGTAGAAATATTTGCTTATTGGAGTCACTGGTAGAAACAGCAGCAGGGAGTAGGTTAGATGACTGCATGTACAACAAAACACGAATATTCTCAAACTTCTCTGTCTTAAAAGGGGATTCTTACTACCCCATAGCTCAGATTGTTCAAACCTGAGAATGGAGACAGTGTTGATCACAGAGTGCCTTCTTTTTATGGATTTGCAATAACAGCAATAACAATTCACAGGAGTGTGGCCCTCCCTCTAATATGTATATATTTTGTATATGTTATATGTTATGTAATATCTGTAAAGTAAATAGTGAAAGTAAATGGAGTCACAGCCAGTTTGTGGGACACAGAATAGCCATCCTGATGTCATTACACAGTTGGATGTCTATCCCACCCTTTTATCTGTATCACTTAAGACACTCCTTGTATTAATCTTACAAGCATATTTTACTTCAAACATCTTTGTTAACAGGTTGTTACTCTCCTGATGAAGGAGTTTAGCCCTAGCACCAAGCCTGCCAGAGTTCAAGAAGAATTTGGAACATACTCTCAGTCACATAGTGTGATTATTGAGGATATCCACTCCAGGACCAGGAATTGGACTCAACAGTTCTGTGGAACCATTCCAACTCAGAGTGTTGTATGGATACTATGAATCCATGACCAAGGGAAAAAGTGTTTTGATCACTTCTTTTTCTCACAAACATATCTACATTTTAGCACAAGAGCATATTTTCATATCAGTTGTTTTGTTATAAATGTGGTTTCACTTCACAAAAATATGTGAAGATGCACTTGCCAAAAATACCCATCCAACGTAAGAGGAAAATTTGGACTTGGAGTTTGGTATATGTTTTGGCTCACAGTGATCCTCAGCTTTGAATGTATGATATCTAGTGTGCTGGTTTTAGCTGGGGTAGAGATAACAGCTGGCATTGAGCTGTGTTTTGGATTTTAACACAGGGTTGATAATACAGAGATGTTTTTGTTATTGCAAAATAACAAAAGGCTCTGTGCAGGGCTTGTTCAGAGCCAAGGCCTTTTTTGCTTTTGGTACTGCTACACTGGTGAGGGGACTGGGGCTGCTTGGGAGGTTGAAAGGAGACAGAGCCAGGATCCAAACTGACCAAAGGGAAACTCCAGAACATGTGGCATCGTGTCAGTACATAAAATGGGGGGAAGAAGGGGGAAGAAGGAGGAAGGGGGCACATTTGTAGTGATGGTATTTGTCTTCCCAAGTCATCATCATGCACAATAAGGCACTGCTGGAGGTTGCTGGACACCTGCCTGCTCATGGGAAGCAGTGAATTAATTCCTTGTTTTCTTTGCTTGTGTGTGTGGCTTTTGCTTTCCCTGTTAAATTGTCTTTATCTCAACCCATGAGTTTTCCGTGTTTCACCCTTCCCATTCTCTCCCTGATTCCCCCTTCTGGGGAAGCAAGCGAGAGGCAATGGGTGGTCTTGCATTCTGGCTGGGGTTAAACCATGACACCTAGTTTTGTCCAAACACCATTATTTGAATTACTTTACATAAAAGCACAAAGAAGGGAATTTGGGAAAATAAATGTGGCAATACTCTTACAATTATAAAAATGACATAGCAACACCTGAAAATTTCCATGTGGTTTTTGCAAATAATGATTTAAATTCAAATTCTCCTTTTTGTTACTAGCTGGAAAAATATAAATACAGTGTAGTTGGTGAGATAAGAAAAAATGCCACAATTTTGTCTCAAAAACAGTACTTAAACTGAATGTTCCCCAGCCAAATTGGAAAACATGAGTAATATATGAAAGTTTTAACATTTTTTTTAACAGCCAGTCTGACAAAGAGTAATACGCAGCTTGATCTCAAGATTGGAAAAGCTGTAGACAAAAAATAGGAAATTTAAATCAGATTTTCAAAGAGATGTATGCAAATAGGCAAACTCAAAAAATCTGAACATGTATCATATGTAGTGTCAAAACTCTTCCCTCCCTTCACCCCACACAGAAAAGCGTGTGTGGTTTACATTTTATTTATTTCTTTATTTATATATTAAAATGAAAGCTCTGCAGCACTGAGTCTATTATCAGAATGAATGGATTCAATATCTGTTCAATGGTGTGTTCAAAATGAAAGCAACATCGTTAAATGTCAGAGATGCCATCAGCACATTTTGCTCCTTACCCGGGCGAAGCAGGCGCTGTCTCCGGGGCTCCCTGCCCGCTGTTCCCGGCGGGAGGGCGGCGCTGGATGTGCCCAGCAGCGGCCGGGGCACGCTCCGGTGCTGCGTTGACCTGCGCCGTGGTGGGCAAGGCTGGGATCCTGTGGGATGGCTATTTGAGCACGGGCTCTGTCGCAACCATTAGCTCCCTGAGCCTTTCTTTCCCTTCCTCAATTGACACAGTAAGGGAGTGAATGCAAGGGCCTGTTAGCAGAGCAAGAGTGGTGACTTGTAGCCCTGTAACCGTATTCAACAAGGGAATGTTCTAAACTTCATCTCCGGGAAGTCTCCTGTCTGGTACGTGCCTGTAGCTATTACCCACTGAAGGACTTCACATTTTTGAATACTTAAAACTGAAAGAAACCGATTTGGGAGAAACTACATAAATCCATTATTGCAGCAGGAATATCTTTCTGCTTCAGGCAGAGAAGATAAATTGCCACCAAAGTGATACAAAGTTGGTTTGATTATTTCATTGGATCAACTATATCATGCTGTCTTGAAATCTCTTTGCTTTTAAGTCAATATTAAAGAATTTTACCATAACCATATTAGACACTATAATTTGCATATTTTTCATCTCAAAAGAGACTTTTGAAGTTATGTAATTCTTAAGTATTTAATTGTTCTTCACATCATTGAAATATCAAATTATATCCAGAAATAGGGAGGATTCTCTTGCAAGATAGGGCTAACTGACTCTCTATCTGACAAGAACAGGATTCTTGTGTCAGGGAAAGAAACGGCATTAAGAAAGTAACTCAAAGAGCACCAGCTCTTATTTTGTTCAACACTGGGATTTGAGCATTCTTTCTGTTTGAAACTAAGAATGCCAATATTTTGTGCTTGCACAAAAAAACCCCAGTCATTGAGTTAAATACTAATTTGTTCTGTAAGATCACAATGGTGACATTCTTGCTCAAAAAAGGGTGAAAGCCTGCTTCTGCATGGATTTCTTTTGCATAGCTTATCAGCGGCATCTTGATTTACTTGCAAATGCAGATGAAGTAATGGCACAGCCTGGAGCTATGGGAACATTTGTAAATTAAATCCTTCCTACTAAGATTTTCCAAGAACAAGTTTAAGTTTGTTTTAACTACAGAGGATTAAGCAAAAACATAAAATCCTAAACCAACAGGAAATTTCGTGAAATCCTCACTACTTTCCAGATGAATTTATTTCAGCTTAATTGTTCTCTTTCTACCTAATTTTGCTTTATGCAGGCCTGCTACAACCCAGCAGTCAGAAACTGAGCTGCTTTGTTTGCAGTTAATTCAGCTCTTTCTCGACATTTTGCCAGTGATGTTATGGATGAGATCATAAATTTTGGTTCCAGGAACTAAGTGAGGTGTAGGTACCAAGAAGATTTTATCTGATGCCAGCGTGTGAGGAAGAGTTAAATCTTTTTGACAATTCAATGGTTCCCTTTGGGTTTGCGCAAGTGGCACCTGTTGTTGAAGTCAATAGAGCTTACAATTTAATTTCATCTGCCTGCAAACAATCTCACTCATTAGGGGGTGAAATGATGATAGAATTCACTGAGGCATGCAGTTTCACTTTCTACAGGGCACTACGTAAGTACAGTCATCATTTTCAGTGAAGGGAGGCACAATTATCTTGGAAACTGATTGTAAAGTAGAAGAAAGGAAGAAATATCTGAGAAAAACATCATAAAAATTCAGTCTCACTACATTTTTCTGCTGATGCCAATTTGCAATCTAATTATTATATTTAACATGTTAGGGAAATATAGAAATCAGGGGGAAAAAAGGACTAATAATGTATTTTCCTATATATTTCAAAATGAGCTCATCAGTTTTGGACAACAGGTACGTGGAATAAATATCTTGGTGGGGATCAGAGGTTAATTCACCCCAAATTTAATTTATTTGCATTTTAAAATACCTGCTTCTACTTGCTGCAGCTCTTTAGGTGAATTAACCGGCCAGATAATGTGTTTCCTATATTTTAGTGCAAAGGGTGTGAACTTAACAGCATATTAAGGTAATGGGGCCCAACATTCCCTACCTCACATTAAAATGACCGACTTTCAATTGGCATCCCAGAATGCTTTGCCTCCTGCTAGGACTGACTGATCAATTTGTCAGTGTGCCTCAATTCCTTTTGTGTCAGGCTGTGGTATGTCAGCTCCTTGCTCTAATATTTGGCTGTAGCAAAATCTGAGTCATTCTTCTTCAGTCAGAATCAGCATGATGTAGAAGAGGTCATGCCCATCCCACAGGTGGTCCTACCTGGGGAAATGCTGCCATCCATTGCAAAAGTTCAATGAGGTTCAACAAGGCCAGTGCTGGGTCCTGCCCTTGGGTCACAACCACCTCAGGCAATGCCACAGGCTGGGACAGAGTAGCTGCAAAGCTGCCCAGAGTAAAAGAACCTGGAGGTGCTGCTGACAGCAGCTGAACATGAGCCAGCAGTGCCCAGGTGGCCAAGAAGACCAATGGCTTCATGGGCTGTACCAGCAGTAGTGTGGCCAGCAGGAGAAGGGCAGGGATTGTTCCCCTGTACTGGGCACTGGTGAAGTCACAGAGTCCAGTTGAGTTCTGTATCCAGTTTTGGGCCGCTCACTGCAAGAAAGACATTGAGGTGCTGGAGTGTGTCCAGAGGAGGGCAATGAAGCTGATGAAAGGTCTGGAAAATAAATCCTTTGAGGAGTGGCATAGAGAGTTTGGGATTGGTTTAGCCAAGAAAACTACATTCAGTGAGTACTTTATCACAGTCTACAACTGCTTGAGAGGAGGTTGTAGCCGTGTTGGGGGTGTCCTAGTTTGGAGGACAGGTGTCTGCTAAGAAAGACAGAAACCTCTCTTTGAAATGGAGAATGTAAACCCACTCCCTCCAAATTATTATAATTTTGAAATCAAGGGGCTCTCAGGCAAAGATATGGGAATTAGGAATAACAGTTCTTTACTAGGGAAATTAAAATAGAAATACAGTACTACAAAGAACAAACCCAAACACTGACAGAATCAGAATGCAACCTGACACCCTGTCAGGCAGGGTGTTGGTAGCAGTCCCATTAAATGGTGGCTGCATCCTCTTGCAGTGACAGATGTGATTCAGTTGAAGCTGTGCTTCTGTAGAAGGTGCGGTTTCCTTCTGAAGGTCCATGTGGAGAAGCCTGGTTTTCCTCTGAAATCCAGTGGAAAAAGGGCTCCCTTGGTGTCCCAAAAATCTCAGTTTTTATCCTGGTAGGAAAGGCTTGGCTCTTCCTCTTGGCTGGAGCATCTCCCAGTGGGATGAAGTAATTTTATCAGTCACACACTGGGACTCAATGGGCCATTAGCAGAAGAAAACTCCCTGGAGGAAGGATGGGTTGTGAAAAGATAAAGAACAATGCCCTGCCTGGTTTCAATGGATGGCCCATTAGCAGAATGTGTCCCGTATAGGTAAGGATCACCACCCCACCCTGTCTCAACAGATGGTGATAAAATGGATACTTTTGATCACATCCTGTATTGTAACCAAAGACAGGGGTCAGCCTCTGCTCCCAGAAAACTAGTGATAGTACAAGAGGCCTCAAATTGCATCAGGGAAGGTTTAGATTTGAGATTAGAGAAAATTTATTCACTGAAAGACTGGTTAAGCATTGGAACAGGCTGCCCCAGGGAACTGGTGAAGACCATTCCTGAAGTGTTCAAAAAATTAGTAAATGTGGCAATTCATGATTTGGTTTAGTGGATATAATGGTAGTAGGTCAAAGTTTGACTTCATAACTCTGGTATTTTCCAACCTTAATATTTCTATGGTTCTACGATAAAGGTAATGTTCTATAAGGATGTAGCAGAAAGAGACTCCTGTGAAATGATCACTGAATACTCCAGCTGCAATCCCAGTCAAAAAACAAGAAGCTGAAATCAGTGTAGAAGTAGTTGAGGAGAACTATGGCTTCTTTTGGCAGAGATTGTGCAATCTACCTTTGTCTTTCCAGTAAATGAACAGGATAATTTTCTTGGGTGCCATTCTTCAGCTACCATGACCCTGAAAAGGCAGAGCTTTTGTTTGAGGACCTAACTCAACCTCTTCATAAAAATGCAGAAGTCTGACTTTGGAGATCCTGGCTGGAGGAGATGGAAACACACACAATGACCCAGATTTCTTCCCTAAGTCACTTTTATTCTAAGCAAGAAACAGAAAATGATTATACTGTGTTCACTTCAGTTGGATTTGGCAACAAAGTACACAATTCAGCTAGAAGTTTTTCCAACGGCTCTCTTTTCCTAACCTGTTTATTGATGTTTCTGAAGGGGTTACATAGTCTGTGGTCATCTGCGTATCATGAATCATAGAATGGTTTGGGTTGGAAGGGACATTAGAAATTGTCTAGTTCTAATCCAGCTGCTGTGGAGAGGGACACATTCCACTAGATCAGGTTTCTAAGAGCTTCATTGATCTTCATCTCTCTCTTATGTTTCATTTCCTTCACTTTCCTGCTATTAATAATATTGCTAGCTTCTTCTTTGCCAGTGTACTTGCTTAATTTCATGTGTTCCTGAAGACAACCTTGATTTTTTATCTCTCATCACCTTCCTTTGCAATAACAGATCTCACAGTGTGCATACGCCTGTGGCATTCTTTGAAACCTATCCACCACCACAACCAGTTGATGTTTTCACTGCTTTATGGACTGCTTGGGTTACAGATATTTTACCATTATATATCACATCCATCCATTTCCAAGGCCTAACAATTTACCTGAATTAATGGGATTTAATAAAATTAAAACATTATCTGCATTTTCTCAAGAAGTACAGTAATTTCACGATTACAAGCCGCACCATTTTGACCAAAGTTTTGGTCTGAACCCAAAGTGCGGCTTGTAATCTGGAGTGGCTAATCTGTGGAAAAAAATTCTGAAATCTGCCAACTGGAAATGCGAGCCGGCAGCAGCCCCGAACTGAGCCCACCCAGCCCTGGCAGGCAGCGCTGGGCCGGGCGGAGTGAACGCCATGGTGGCAGGACCGGCAGTGCCGGGCCGGGGGGAGCAAACACAGCGGGGGCCGGGCGGGCAGTTCTGGGCCAGGGGAGCGAACGCGGCAGGGGCTGGGCAGAGCGAATGCGGCAGTGGCAGGACCGGCAGTGTCGGACCAGGGCCAGCCCGCCCAGCAGGGGTGGGGCTGGCAGCACCGGGCCCCGGGTCAGGGGGAGCAAACACAGCAGCAGCGGGACCGGCAGCGCTGGGCCAGGACCAGCTCGCCCAGCGCCGGCCGTGCAGGCGGGGGCGAGTGAGCCCAGCAGCGGTGGCCGGCCCCAAGTGACCCTGCCGAGCTGCAGCACTGAGCTGGCTCACTCGGCCCTGTCGGCAACCCCCTCGGCAGTCCCGAGTGGACCAAGCCCGCATGGCCCCGAGCTGAGCCAGTAAAAACCCCGCGATCCAGCAATTCTGCTACTATTTGGCAACTTTGTGAAAGTTGCACGGGGATCCTCGCTGTGAATGACAGAGCGGCTTATAATTGGGTGCAGTTTGTGTATGAACAAAGAACAAAATGTTGCCGTCACCCGGAGGATGCAGCTTATAGTCAGTGCGGCTTGTAATCTTGAAATTACTGTATTTTGCTGTCTTGTTTGTAAACACATTATTCTAGGTCAAGAACATTAAAGATCTAAATTCTTATGTAGAATTATGTATTTCTCATTGATATCACATGTATCTACAGTCATGGTGAGTGTCATATCACTTCCACAGTGCTGAAAATCAGAATAAAACTAAGTAGCACAAGAATTATTAGGTGTTCTTACCATCAAGGCGTTAACTGAGCCTTATATTACACCTTCCCAGGTGGCTATCTAGCAGAAACCTCTCAGTATATTTGGAAGAAAGAGTGTGGAGATGGATGTCTCGGAAAGGCTGAGATATAGAAAGTCAGTATGGGCTAGCTGGTGAATTTATATTGTTTGCAGAGCAGAGATTTAACAAGGAGAGGTAAAACTGCTGCAGCTCCACCATGTCTGCCTTCTGCCTGAGTCTCTATGGAAAAGGTTTCAGACCCATTCCACAATACTTTCCTGATATCAACTCCACAAATAATTCAAAAGGAAGAAATCTATTTCTATGCAGGAGATAGGAACCTAGCTTAACAGCATCAAAATCTTTCTGTTTCGTCTCTTGTTCTGTTCCACTATTTTCTTCTCAGATCATCATCAGCTCCCAGGTGACAGTATGAATACAAATCTCAAAGTGAATACAAATCTAAAAGATTCATTTTTACTTCCTTAAACAGTCTTATCACCTCCAAGGAATTTTTCAATATGAAAACTGCTGTATTATGCTGGTCTGGCTGGGATTGCACTAATTTTCCTCACAGCAGCCCTAACGGTGCTGCGTTTTGGATTTGTGTGTAAACCAATGTTGATAACACACCAGTATCTTGGCAAATACTCAGCAGTGCTTGTACAGCATTAGTTTCTCCTTTTCCCATTCTGCCCTCAGAGAGTAGGCTGAAGGTGGTCAATAAGTTGGATGGGAACACAGCCAGAATATCTGAATGATACTGACAAGAGGCTTACTCCAATCTGTGTAATATTATGTTTAAAATAGAAACAGAGAAGAGGGTTTCTCTGAGGAGAGAGATTGTCCAGAGCCTGGCTGAACATTGGCCAGCTTCTGGGAGATGGTGAATGATGGCCTCTACATCTCTCTTTTTTTTTTTTTCTTGTTGATTTTTTCTTCCTTTTTACTAAACTTCATCATAACCCATGAATCTCCTGGTTTGTGCTCTTCCTTTTCCTCTCCTGTACCCTCAGAGATGTAAGGGGAGTGAGCTGTGGGGTGCTTAGCTACTGACCAATCTACCACTCATAATGTGCTCTCAAGCAATGACTGCCTCATGGTTTTCTACTTTTGTGATGTATTTCCATTTTTGTGATGTATTTCCAACATCCCATATTTCAATATTACAAGTCTCACTAAAGCTCTGCTGTCTTCCACTGCTATGGTATGTGGAAGACATCTGTCCAGCTGCTCACCAGCTCTCCTACCTTAACAGGACAATAAGAGAATAAGATGAAAAATCTCCCGGGTTAAGAAAAAGTCATGGAAATAATTTACCAACTTCTCTCATGCACAAAACAGGCTTGATATAGGAAAGATTGATTTGATTTATAACTAGTTAACATAAATTTAGACATTGAAAACCAAAACCATCTTCCCAGGCTCAGCTCCAATCCATTGCCAACTTGTATCTTCCAATGTTGAGCAGTGCAGGGGGATGGGGAAACGGAGTTGTGGTTGTTCCAAACCATTCCTCTCTACCATTCCTTCCTTCTGACACCTCCTTTGCTTCAATATGGGTCTCCCCTAAAGCTGTGGTCTTAGTTTAAACCTAGTCCTGTGTGTTTCTCACTCTTTTTTTCCCCTCCTCTTCAGACTGTCTGGCACTTTTGCCCTCTCTTAAGTTTCTTTCCCAGAGGAGCCACCATCTCAGTCTGTGGTGGATTTGTTGGAGCCACATGAAATCCTACGTTTCCAGCATGAGGCAGCTCCAACCTCTCCTTACATGAGTTGCCTCTGCACCCCCTTGGCATATGCACCCCACACAGACATGAAGTAGACACATCTCACATCTACATACTGGGAAAAGGATCTTTGAATACAGCCTCTAGAAATGGAATGCAAATTTAACTTGTTCATTAATTTATACCCATTAATTTATAACTGCTGTAGGTGTTACAACTATCATGTAAGTTTCTTATGCATTCTCCCAAAATAGGATAGACATTTTCTGCATTTTCATTTGTTTTCAATTTTCATTAGGATAGAACTTAAAACACATTAAAAAAAAAACAGGTTTCTGGTATTTTAGGTCATAGACCTGGCCTGCTTTTACGTGCTAATCATGTAAGTAGAAATCTGTATTTCTTTTTAAATTTACCATTTTATAATTTAGGGGCATAAGTGTTAAGTAAATAAAATTAGCTATTGAAACAGCTTACCAACATTAGTACTGAATTATCCTAACTGGCAATTTTTTCATTAGAATTGGTTGTTTGTAACAGACATGCTTCAGCTTGTACAATAATTAATTTTGTGCTCTGTGTTATTTAAAAAAAAATAAACACTGTTCCCTTTTGTCCACAGTCTATGAAAATTCAGGGAAAGCTTGACTCCTATGAATACATATACAGGTTTTTTTTTTGTTTGTTTTGTTTGTTTGTTTTTTGTTTTTTTTTAATGGAAGAAGACAGCAAGAGAGAGCTTTTATCCCAGAACTGCTATATTGCTGTAATGCTCTGGAGGATCTTCCTGGCTGGTAAAAAGCATAAATACCTCAGAAACCATTCTGGCTTGGTTTCCCAAATTCAAGAAAACTATGTTGGGCAATTGGATTTATTACTTTTATATCTATGCTTTAGCATGAAACTTGGTATTAAATTCTGCAGAAGAGTCTTTTGAAAAACAATATTCATAAATAATGCTCTAGACAATTTTTCTTTAGCTGTGAACAAGTCCACAGTCAGGCATATTAAAGTCCCTACAGAAATGGGAAACAACATTTTGAAGCTTAGGCTTCAGGACATATGAATAAAAGGACAGCACATAGAAGTGAAAGATGGGAGTAGATTTTACTGTAAAGATTATCTTGGATTAATTTTCTTTAAATTTTTCTCTCCTTTGTTTTAGATTAAGAAGAAAAAAGAAATTAAAGTTCATGGAAGAATAGCTACAAATAGCTCTAGAATCATTGTTCTGCCTTTTTAAAGCAGCCTGCAATCTTAATCCCACTTCTGTCTTAGGAAATTTTCATCCAAAAGTGATTACTGACATGTATGGAAGACCACTTTCTGACACAGGTGTTGAGTAAGCCAACTAGGGAAGGCATACCATTGTGAACAGAGAACGATGTGTGGGTGATGTGATGGTTGGAAGCTGTTTTAGGCATAGGAATAATGAAATGTTAGAGTTTTTGATTCTTGGAGTAGAAAGAAGGCAGAGCAGCAGAACTGTTGCCTTGGACTTCCAGACAGCAGTGTAGGAGACTGGTGGCTAGAGTCTCTTGGGAGGCAGTTCTGAAGAGAAAAAATGTCCAGAAATGTTGGAACTCAGGTTAAAAAGGAGAGTTCATGACCTTGGGAAGAAGGACCATGCAACTCATTGGAACTCCAAGGATGTTGTGAGGTTATGCAGGGAAAAAATATTAATAGGGTCGAAGTCCAACACGAATTTTATCTGGCTACGGCTTTAAAACATCATTAATAATATTTCTATAAACACATTAGCAGGAAAAAGGATGCTATCCATCCCTTATTGGATACTGTGTGGAAGTGTAGTGACAAAAGATGGGGAAATGGTTGAGATACCTAGTGCCTTCTTTGCCTCAGTCTTTAATAGCAAGACCAGTGTTGTTCTGCGAGGACCCAGGCCCCTGAGCTGGAAGACAGGGATGGGGAGAGTGAAGCTCCCATAATCTAAGAGGAAATGGTCAGCAACTTTCTATACCACTTAGACACACACAAAATCTATGATGCTCAGACAAGACTTCTCCAGGTACACTGAGGAAGCTGGTGGAAGTGCCACTTTGCATCTCTCACCAAAATCCTGTCTAACTTGGGAGGTCCCAGGTGGTTGGCAAATTTAATGTCCACCCACTGGAAGAGTAGGAAGGAGGACAAGGGGAACTACAGACCTCTCAGTCTGGAGCAGATTACCCTAAGTAACATCACACGACAGCTAGGGCCCTGTCAGCAGGGGTTTTATGACCGTTCCAGCTGGAGAGCATGTGGCATAAGTATAGAGAGATGGGAATGATGGCCCTGAAACAAAGAACTTTTGATGTAAACATAGCAAACGTAGAAACCGCATGGTAGAAAGGCAACCTCCAAAGACTCAGGGGTGTGGGGAACTCAGCAATATATAGGCGTATATGAGGGCACAGTTTCAGTCACGAATGCGAACTAGGAGCATGTCCTTGAAAGCCACCAGTTCCAAACCAACCCAGAGCAAGAACCAGAAACATGACCTAATATAGAATGACCACATTAGCATGCTATCTCACATGGCCTCAGGGCCTGCACTGACAGGTGAAGTCAGCTCCCTGTCCACCTCAATTTCCACAGAGTTTGTGAAAGGCTGACCCTGTTGTTTGACCAGCCTGATCTCCATCTGTGACAAGATCAGCTGATTAGTAAATAAGGAGGTGGACGTTGTCTACCTGGAATTCAGTATTGACTCTGACACCATTTTCAACATGTGTGCTGAAGAAACTGGCAGCCCACAAATATAAAGGGTGTGCTGCTCATTGGGTAAAAACCTGGCTGTATGGCTGGGCCCAGAAATTGCTGGTGCATGGAGTTACATGCAGCTGGCACACGGCCACCTGTGGTGCTCCCCAGGGCTCAGTACTGGGGCCAGTTCTGTTTAACACCTTTATCGATGATCTGTACAAAGAGATAGAGTGTCCCCTCAGTCAGTTTGGGGATGACACCAAGCTGGGTGGGAGTGTTGATGTGCTGGAGGGCAGGAAGGCTCTGCAGAGGGATCTGGGCAGGCTGGATCATGGCCCAAGGCCAGTGGTGTGAGGCTCAACAAGGCCAGTGCTGGGTCCTGCCCTTGGGTCACAACAATCCCAGGCAGTGCCACAGGCTGGGACAGAGTAGCTGCAAAGCTGCCCAGAGGAAAAGGACCTGGGGGTGCTGCTGACAGCAGCTGAACATGAGCCAGCAGTGCCCAGGTGGCCAAGAAGGCCAATGGTATCCTGGGCTGTACCAGCAGCAGTGTGGCCAGCAGGAGCAGGGCAGGGATTGACCCCCTGTACTGGGCACTGGGGAGGCTGCATCTCAAATCCTGTGTTCAGTTTTGGCCGCTCACGGCAAGAAAGACACTGAGGTGCCAGAGCATGTTCAGAGAAGGGCAATGAAACTGGTGAAGGCTCTGGAACATACATTCTGTGAGGAGCAGGTGAGGGAGGTTGGGGGTGTTTGGTCTGCTGAAGAAGAGGTTCTGGGGAGACCTTACTCTGTACACTCACCTGAAAGAAGGTTACAGGCAGGTAGGGATTGGTCTCTTCTCCCAGGTAACAATTGGTAAGACAAGATGTTAAAGCTGGAAAAATTTCTTCATTGGAAGGGCTGTCAAGCTTTTGAACAGGCTGCCCAGGGAAGTGCTTGAGTCACCATCCCTGGAAATATTTAAAAATGTGTAGGTGTGCTACTCAGTGTTGAATCTTTATAGTAAAAAAGGTACAAGGCATCAGGCATGGAGCTTTTAGAGCTTTTATTTCAGTGCATCAGCCTCATTACAGGGTGAGACAGAGAAGATGGCGAAAGCTCTTGCCCTAAAAACAACAGTTGAAATTCTCTTCATTACAAGGTCTTTTTAAAAGATGTCTAGCCAATAGGATACTGTTAAAAGCTTACAGGCACTTGCCTAAGCCAAGTTACATGTACACCTTGCTTTTAACAATGCTTGCTTTTCGTTAGCTTAAAAACAATGGATAAAGCTTTATTATTAAACTTGCATTTTTCTGTTATCTTGCTTAACATATTTTCTAAGGCCTATCTCTACATAGCTTAAAAACACAGTCTTACTGTTTCTTGTCCTTGCATATCTGTTTTCTTGCATTCTGCTGTTGTGAGTTTTGTTTTCATACCTCTTCTGAGAGTTTTCTACCTTTTCTATTCCCCACACTCAGGAACATGGTTTGGTGGTGACCTTGGCTGTGCCAGGTTGGATCCTAAATGTCTTTTCGAACCTAAATGAGTCTATGATTCTATTCTGTATTACAGGTAAAGCCCTTGGGACTGTGACAACCTCAAGCAAGTAACAAGAAGATGAAGTAACTGCTTGAAGTTTTATGGCAGAATTTGTAGAAGTACTAAGAGCAGAATTAAGAACTAGTTCCTCTGGGCATCAATAAATGCCTAAAAGACTGGTGAATTACATTATTTCTGTGCTGTGTACTCTTCACTCTCACTGTATGTGATATATGATTAAAAAATCATTTGGTTACTCTGCTATAATAATATATATAACATATATTATATATAAATACATTAGTAATCTGATCAGATGGCTAAGCCTTTGAAAACAGGTAAGATCCATGGATAAACAAGTGGCACCTAATTGGTGAAGGGTTTTTCTTCCATCTTTTTCCCCCCTTTGCTGTTCTAAGACTACTGACATTTGTGGATGTCACGTACTGAAAACAGCAGGCATCTGCATTGCAGATAGGCACTCCTGCAGTGCTAGTCTGGGAGGAAGATTTCCTCTAGTGTTATTACCAACCATCCACAAATTACTAAGAAAGTAATAGCATGAGGTGAGAGATGCTCAGTTTTGCTACTAAGCTTAAGGAATATTTGAATGGAGAGGACACGGAGGGAAACTTCTCTGGAGGATCATATTTAGTAATTGTTTTTTAGTACATTAAACTTGATGGTTTGTAAACGCTGCATTTATTGTACTTAATGCCTAGGAAAGAAAAGCACAAAGTGCTTTAAGACAACTTTAAGAATTGTGTTAGTCTCTGATACTTTCCTGTTTCAACTAAAGTAGAGTATTTGTGCCCCACCTATCCTCTGGGTGCTTTGCTATCTACAGAATTAGTGCTGACAGCAGGTGGCCCAAAGAAATTACAAAACAACAGCTGATCCGAGTCAGAGCAGACTGTGGATCCCAGCAACAGAACAGGAGGTACAAACTCTATTCTATTGCTTGCTCAGTCAGGAGCCTCTCCCATCAGCACTCAGATCCACCCTTCAATAGCAGGGGTCTTCTCGGATATAACTCAGTGAACATTATAGAGTTTAATTTAACTCCTTCCTTGAAACAGTCTTTGCTTAAAGAGTGACAAGGGGTTGAGGTAATTTCATAGATAATGTCATTTTCACCTTGCTATCAGTGTTAATGGCCTTTGTTGCCCAAAAGACAAATTTGGGGAAAGCTGTACAGATCTGAGACTCTTGCGGGAGTTTGTGTGATAATGAAGGGTGTCAGGATCGTCTTCAGAGAAGCTGTAAGAAGCATGCTCCCATTGCAGCTGGACACCCTGAGTGAAAACTATTGAATGAAAGAATAGACAAAGTCCCATCCAAGGAAGGTGCTTATTTTGCTGGTTGTCAGTAAGGGCAGGCTCAGATGATTTATCTTTTTTTTTGGAAGGCAAATTTAGCCAGAGTTGGAAATTTGTTTCATAATCTCCACAGCAGGCTCCGCAAAACAGAATGGTCATGATGAAATGAAACTGCTGAGTCTTGTCAGAAGCTGAAGTTAACTTGAGGACTAGGGACTTGCAGTACAAGACAGGGTAGGACTAAGGGATAGTATCAAGAAGGAAAATTTGTGTATGGTTTGGGCAGAGTTGGGCCTTCAAAAAGGGACAGAGAAGTTTATATTCAAATAATATGGATTGGACGACCACAGTCTGTAAAAATAGTCCAAGGCATGTTTTCATATCGCTCAGCAGGACACAAACAGGACAATCTGCATATACCCATTCTATATTGTATCCAAAATCTGTATTACCTGACACCTGGTCCTAGTTTGCCAATCTGTATGCAATTTGCCCAGGCATCAGAGGTAAAAAGATGGGAGCAATTGAATGCCAGCAGGTTTGAGTAGTCAGTCTTGTCTGGGAATCAAGCAAATTTTACTTTCTTGACATGTCCATGGAATGAATTCATGTCATCTGTAGCTGTATGTTAACAAAGGCATCTGACAAAGCTGCTTGGTAATAACAATATCTTGAGATTGGTTTGCAAAACCCATCCTGAAGACCTTTTGCTGTTTTGGTTTAGAAGAAAATTCAAGTGTATTTTGGCACACAGTGGCCACATTTTCTCAATCAACTGTAGGCATCTCAAGCTCCTCAGTGTAATACATTCTGTATATATTCAAAAGCCAATCTGTAAAATTCTTTATTCTGGTGCAACAACTTATAGTTACATATAATGTAATTATGTTTAGTGGAACTCATGATAATTTGTATTCTGGTGCTACGAATATAACACTTTCAAATACAAAATGCCTGTGATTTTGGCATGCCATAAACTTGCAGTTTTAATACATTATCTAAGATATCTTTGGTGCCCTTGCGCTGAAATTTCAGTAAATCCAAAGACAAAAAATAACACATTGTCCACTGTAAGTGTAGATATTAAAGCGGTAGCAACAAATGTGCAGCAAACATTGTCAAAGCATATAATAAATTGCAATATTCCCACAGGTATTTAAAATATTTAAATATTTGTTATTCAACAAAGCAGTCAATAATTTTAGGTTACCATGTTGCTTGAAAAGAAAATTACCTAAATATCTCATATCCTTTTTTTACAAAACAGTTTGATTTAAGACAAAAATATCTTTCACTATGCTAAATAATGTTTCTCAGGACAGCAGAAGTGTATTCCAAATCACTTAATTTATGTTTTATCTGGTTTTGATAAGGTTATGAATAGGGAAGGAAATGTGCATGTGGAATGTGGAAGCAGAGTCTCTGCCCAGAAACTGATACACAAACTGCTGTTGGGAGGCATTTTTTATTTTATTTTATATTACATAGTTTATGCTGGAGTAAATATAATTTAATTCTATCTATCTATCTATCTATCTATCTATCTATCTATCTATCTAGAGTTAATGTGATTTTCTCTCATCTAGATTTCTTGAAGGGTGGGATATTGTGTCTGCATCATCATCTTCTTATCTATGGAATTTATATTAATGCCTATATAGTTTCAGGTGAGGCTGGTTGAAAATACTTATCTAATTGTAGTGAATTAAGTAATTTCTAGCCATGTAAGTAGTATAACAGCCATCAAGTTTCTTCATTTTTTAGGAATTAGACACTTACATTTTATTGAGAAACGTAATCACTGCACACTATGAGGATCACGTTTGTGCTATTAAAAGTCAGGAGCTCCTTTGCAGTGTGGTAACCTCTGTTGGTAATGAATGGACTTGGGCTAGGATGTAGAGAGTCATCCCTCCTCAGATTCTAATTTCTTTGTTTCTGAAACAGGCTGAAAAAAGCCTGTTTAACAATCTTGCTTGTATGAAGCTCCAAAAGAATTGTCTGTTTCAGTGCTTTCACTGGAGCACAACATGTGTAACTACTTTTTCTTTATGCAGCTGTAGTCTATTAGCTCATTTCTCAGATAATCACCTTGATGTTATAGTTTGCTTATGTGTCACCTTTACGATAAAGGAGACTTTGGCAGAAGACATTGGGTTCAAAGAGACTGCAATTTAACCAGACCTTGTGCTTCTCAAAATGTTCAAAAAAGTGTTATCAGAACTTTGTAGGAATAGCTGTAGGCAGCTGGGGCAAGCTAGATTCTTGAAGCAGCTATTTGCAGGAATAGAGAATAGTCTACCAAAGCCTGAAAATAGTTTTCTAGTAGACTATTGAAACTCATAGAAAGATTCATCTAATCTGTTAAGAACACAAACTGTACATATGGTTTACAAAATTAGAATGAGACATGGCTATATTGGGTTGTGCTGTTACTGCTTCTGAAGAGCTGCTTCAGTCAATGTCTCAGAGGGCAACTTTCCTGAAAGAGGAAAAAAGTTGTCATAAATTCTACCAATTAGGGAACTGCAGTTCTTTCCCCCGAATGCTAGATAATTGGGCAGGGGAAAACAGTATGGTGCCACCAATGAGGGTGCATCTGAGTCATCCTGAGCCTTTCTTCACCAGCTCGCATAGGATCATATCACACCACAATTGCCTTAGAGACTGGCTCAATTTTCAATAATCCTACATTTTTTAAGGGCATAAATAATCTCTGCAGGGGGAAGTATTGTATCTAGTTACTATCAAAATGAGGTAAATTAGTAAAAATATAACCAGAGAATTTTAAGGTAGCTGAGTGAGGTTGTTTATTTCTTAAGTTGCAGGCCTTCTTCTCACTCATAGGCAGTAGGTTCTATTTCTCTTTCATCTCGATTCCTACAAGTTATGATAGCTGAGAAATAACTGTAAAATTGACTTCCTGTATTTCTACCTTCTTTTTCCTGCAGCTGGGTTATAGGTATGTTTCCCTAATTGAATGCCTGTTTTTCAGGAATGCAGCCCAGTGTGTTTGTTGCTGTGTACACACATACTGAAATTTACATAAATTCTCATGTCTTAGTTTTTCACAAGTACAATTTTCAGCGCAATGTATACTTCTCTTTCTGGTCCAAGCCCAGGAAATTCAGATATTTGCTACATCTGTACATTGTATTTTCTCACTTAAATACTTCTAGAGAAGCCTAGAAATTGACTCAGTCTGTCTCTACTAAATTATTTCAACAGCAATACAAAGGGCTTGTCCTATAAGCCCCAGGTTCGGAAGGCTGAATTCTCTAGTAGTCAACTCAGAGCCATTATTTCTTTGGTGCTTTCACTTATGGCTACAGAAATCTTAATAGTTTTTGGCAGTGTTCTTTCAGAAACTATAACCAACTCTACACCTTAAACTTGAAACTTATTAATTGGAAGTAATATATATGTAAGGAAACACCAAAAGAAACAATAAACCAAAACTGGCTTCAATCAAGATCTTTTTCCTGGGAATGTAATAGATCTTGCACAATTATGCTAAATTCTCCTATTTACATACACAGTTATTTTAGTTTCTGTCTGTCAAGAAAGGCTTGATTTATTATACCTTCAAATCATACCAGGGTAGAAAACAGGCTACTGTATTCACATTTTTAGCTTTTCAAGATGATTTTCAGTTTCTTTTACAGTCTAAGATTATCTGTGTCTAGACTCTTTCACTTCTTGTTGCCCTCAGCCTGGGTGCTTTGTAACCTCTGAGTATTTGGCTGAATATTCTGATGGTGCGATCGACAGATGTTATACAGGTTGATTTTCTTTTCAGAACACTGTGTTTCTTTTATGCTGAAATTGCTAAGAAATACACCTGTAATTCAGCTGTGCTTCTGGGTGATCCAAATAGGTTTAAAAAAATTAAAAAGAGATTTAATGTACTTTTTACTTTTCATCAAATGAATGATTTCTATCTAATAAATATATACAACTGAAACTTGGATGTTTCTTTTGTATTGTTCCTTTGGAAAGATAGTGAATCAAACATTTTTCCCGTATTTCTTGTAGAAATTAATGACTGCTTTCTCAGCTTCTTAAAATGAAACTGAATACTTCTAATAGTTGAGTGCTTCTAATACTTTAATGCTTCCTATATAGTTGTGCCATGTTATAAAAGCTATGCACAAATCAAGGTTTGGTTATGAACTGCATCTTCTCCCCATATCTGTTGCTTCTTTTTAGCATTTTAAAGAAAATTTGCAGGGACTGCTTATATAAATGGGATCCTAGGCCACTATAGGAATGCAAGACAGAAAATATAGATACTGAAATAACTACTGGTAAGAGTAACACCTTAATTTGTGTAATTAAACAACATGACCTTGCAAATCTTTTTCTCTTCACCAAAGACTGAATGAAATATTCTGATTACTTGATATTGATACTGATGAAATCACTGCTAGGATAGACTATGAAAATACTTTAAAATGTGCAATTAACCCGTGGAAGCTCCCCAAAATCTTGATTTTTAGTACAAAGGAAAACAAACAACAAACTTTCCACCTACCAGCATTGCAAACAGTTCACTGCATGAGAAAGCAGATATTTGAGGAAAAATATGAGAGCTGAACAAACCCACTAATTGTAGAAAACAGGATATAAATGGACAGAGCCTGCTGTTATGCCTGTTTGGAGTGCAGTCCTCTGTGCATGTGTGGGTGCATCTGTTTGATGAAGCAAATGGTTTTAGTTTTGTTTCTTCTTCCAAAGCAGCTTGAATGTTATTTCTAGTGTGAAGCTACTTTGGGTAAGTGGAAGGCCCTCTCTGACGACTTCAGGGATGATGCTGATGAAGGCATGAGCTGCCTTACTGTTGGGATGAGACACGGTGTTGAGACTGCCCACAGAGCTGTGGAAAATGGGGCATTGATAAAAATTTCCCTTTTTTTTCCCTCCCCCTGGAGGTCACAGGCTTTGAAAGTTGTTAAGCATTATCTAATAAGTACATGATCATATTAATATTTTTCAAGGGTCTGAAGAGACATTCATTGTGCACATTGCTTAAATAAGATATTCTCAATTCTTTGTTTAGATGGGTTTTCAGTAATTAAAGAACATAATAATTTTATTTGGCTCCAACATTCTTCATTTGCAATTATCCTCTTGAAGTCCCTTTGTAATTATTCTTTTTTTATGATCCTTTACATTAGCATATTCAATCTAAATTATTTAATTAGATGATAGTTTACTCAAATTACAGATGCATAAGTTTTCTTTATAAAGTGAAGAAAATAGAGAGCTTTTGAGCTTGTGATAAGCTAAGTAGAAAAAAAAATATTGTATTG
The DNA here is from genome assembly GCF_009819885.2 of Catharus ustulatus. Classification (NCBI taxonomy): domain Eukaryota; kingdom Metazoa; phylum Chordata; class Aves; order Passeriformes; family Turdidae; genus Catharus; species Catharus ustulatus. The sequence continues at coordinate 29,107,509 of NC_046262.2, forward strand.
TTGTTAACTACTAATCCAAATTTACTCTTTTCAAGTCCCTATTCTATTTACTCTGACTAGAAAGAAATCCTGTTCTACTATTTAGATGACTCCTTAGCAAAATGGGATTGATATTTAAAACAGAGTTATGAAACTGTGTACAATTCATATTTTTTAGGTTAGGATGAACTCACTGGATAAACTTAGTATACCAGAGAAACATAATGTATGCACATCTGCCTAAAAAAAGAAAAACCTCATACCTGTCTCTGCTTCACGGTATCAAAATCTTCAGGAGAATCTGGAACTATCTTATAGCCATAAAACTGACTTCATAATTGATGATAAACTGAATACTGTTTTACTTTTTTTTTTCCAATGACAACCAGTCAAATTCTTACCCTAGAGAGGCCAAATATTTTACTTGGCCAGTACCCTGCCACTTTCTATCAACAATTTCAGGCTTGTTGAGAATCAAAGTATGAAACTAAGGATTGTCATGAGGAAACCACTGACTTAACCATTACCATTTGATAGTTACTTGGTGTTCCTGAGTGGTAAGGTCGTATGCTTGTACTGAAAACTGCTAATGCTGTGTAATATTGGAAATGAAGTAAGCAATATCATCCTTCTCTTGACTGCTATCTCTGAACCCTGTCAGCTATTGGCTGTCAGACAGGTCAGTGTGAAAGAAATACCATGAAAGGTTGTTTGTCGAAAGTTAACATTATAAAATATTGTAAGTCTCAATGGCAAAACAATAAGACTCAATTTGCCAGGTAATGTGATACTTGTTACAGCCACCTGGAAGATTCCTACTGTTATAAGGGGTTGTGGCATTTGCCTTCCTAAGCAACCACTACAGCACTCTGAGACCCTGCTTTTCATGAAAGGCTAAACACCTCCCTGCCAATGGTAAGAAAAAAATTTCAATATTGCTTTGCTAGCATGCTCAGTTTTCCTTAATCCATTAAATTAACCTTCTCACAGACTACAATCCTTCTTGCTTTTGCTTTTTCCATTCTCTCTTCTATTCCACCAGAGTAGGGGAATTGTGTGTGTGTTGTTCTTACCTACTGGACAGGAACAACCCATGTGAATGTACATAGTTCCTTTCCCCCAACTTTTATTGCTGACCATGATGTCATATGGTACAGAATGTCCTTTAGCTTAATTTGGGTCAAATCTGCTAGCTGTTCCCTTCCCATCCTCTTGTCTATTCTCTGGAGGAGAGAGGATGGAAAAAAGAGAAAAGTTCAATGCTGTGCAAACACCACTCAGCAGCAGAGAACGAACTGGTGTGTTATAAACAAAATCAGTCACAAATCCAAAGCACAGTAGCATACAAATCCTGTGAAGATCAGCTCCATCCCATCCACACTCAGTCAACTGTTAATGACTGAGTTACTTCATCAGAATCACAATACCTTAAGGACTATTTGTGAGTTCCCTACTACATGATGTCAATAATAAGTCCTGGATGCCCACCTGCATTCAAAATAGAGAGATGAGATCTCATCAGATGACTTGGAAGAGTGGATGACACATACAAAATGCAAATACAAATATGCTAGTGTACTAGGACAGTAGTAAATGAATTCCAAAAGGCTGGTTATGATGGTGTCTACATGAATCTTAAAAAGAAAAACATACTTGCAATAGAGATTTAAGTCTAAGGAAAACTGTGACAATAAGGTAAAATGCCTCTTATTAAAATGGTGCTTGCTATTGCTTATTACCATGTAAGTGCTGGGTGGAAACAAAGTTAAGACTGAAATCCTCAGGTGAATGCCAGGAGAGGAAGCAGGTCAAATACTCGAACTGCAGTTTTGTTGCTTTTGGCCCTTCAATATCTCAGTCTAACTTTTCAAGAGAAAAAGAGGAGACTGAGAAGGATAAAAAAAGTCAAATAAAGGTTCTTACAGGCAAAGGTGGAACAACGACCTAAATCTACTGCATACAAAGCAAAAAATCCCCCAAACTACCGTATTTCTGCTATCAAAGACTAGGAAATTCAGATTTTCCAATTCTATGGAAGAATTCATATTGATCAGTAGCTGCTACTATTAGATCTGTGAAATTCTTCATATTTCACTGTCTTTCCAGGTTCCTGCCCTATTACAAACAGCAGAGTTCTATGCTACATGTGTGTTATATGCTGTCCTGTCTTAAAAGACAGGTGTTTGCCAAGGAAGGCTGGAACCTTCCTGGCATGGAAAAGATGACCCCCCTCGCTCCAAATTATTATAAATTTGCAATTACAGGCTTTCAAGAAAAGATATGGAAAAATAAATGACACTTGTTTACATATAAATAAATAGATAAGCACACATAAACCTAAACCAAGAAAGACAAACAACAACAGCAGCAGCAGCCAGAATAACTCAAAGGGGAAGGAAGAGCTCAGAATCAGTTCTTTCCCCCTTTCCCTGTGCTGCATGCCAGGTTTCTCCAGGCTCTCATTGTCCCATTGTGCAGTGCTCTGGTGAAGATAGCAGCAGCCAAGGCTCCAGTAAGCGGCTGGGAGGTGCTTCCTCTGGAGAGAGGAAGGAAGTGGAGGCTGAGGTTTTCTCTAGGCCCCCAGGTAGACAGTCAGGGTCTCTCTCCCAGCAAGGATGGATGTCAAAACGCCCCAGTCCAATGTCAGCTCCTTGAGTACTGGCCCACTGACAGCACAGAGACATGGCAAGGAATGCTCAGCTATAGCAGTGAGCCCCCTGGGCAGAGAAGTCCTGTACCAAAAACCCAAAGCTGTCCACCCTCCCAGCCAGGTGAAGACTGACCCATCCCAGCTCAGTGGTGCTGAGCACCACACTGCTTCTCCTCTTCCAGGATCTCTTCAGAGGTATGCCAAAATCCCTGGCTACCATGTCATCTCTATGACAACAAACGGGAAGAAAATTCCCTAAAAGAAAAAAAAAGAAAACCTAACCATCAATATATGCTATGGTACCTTTGTTGCTATCCCTTTCTCTTGAAATGTCTTCTTTCTTTGCTTTGTTAGGCAGGCAGTATCAGTAAAAGCACAAGCTAAGGCAACTGGAAATACTTGCCACATACCTTTGCTGTTGGTAGCAAAGTTGGTTCAAAGTTAGATTCAATCAAGAGGTAAGAAAGATATCATAGGGGTTTCCATCTGATTCAAGATATAGCTGGTAAGCTGTAGGGGACATTACACCAAAAGAGGCAGTATGATAAAATGTTGGGGCACAGACTTGCTGTTTTACCTTATATAATGTTCTAACATTATAGAGTAGTGTGCTCCCCAAGGCAGAAACAGGATACATGCAAACATCTTTACTTGTCTGTAGAGAAATGACCCTTTGGATTTTCACAGATCTGGGAGTTTGGAACTTTCTTATTAGCAGAAAGAGTATTAAAAGTACTTTTTTGCATATGCCTTTAATTTCCTGGGGTGGCAAAACCAGAAGCACGCACAATGCATCTGACAGAAGTGATTTTGGAATTAACTGAATGTTTATGAAGCACACTGAGCATGAAAACAAATGTAAAAAAAAAAAAATTGACCTAGATAATCTCTACTAATTCTTTTCTAGACTCTTCAGAAGGTACGTTTCCTTAAGATTTAGTTTTGATATTCCCTTTTTTGTCTCTTTATTCTACAAGATAAATGTTATATAAAAAATGTATACAAATAGTGAAGAATTACATGTTAAATGTGTGTTGCAGTAATATATAACTTGCTCTGATGTGAGAAAATTTTCATTCTATTTTTATAGAAACTTTATGTACAGTTCATTCTCAACAGTAGGGAAGCCCACTCAGAATCATTCAACGAGGAGCTCAGGAATTAAATTACCCCCCAGCTATCATAAGCAAATAAGCTGCATGGGACATTGTGTTATCTAACTGACCAGTTGATGCTTTACTTTTTCCAGCTTTAAGAAAGAAATTAAATGCTATGGCAGTGTGTTGCTCTCATTTCCAATCCTCTGGAGCAGATAAACATTATCATGAAACTGGCCAAGGATGAAATTTAAATAAGTAGTGATTTGAGACAATGACAGGAAGAGTTTCCAAATTACAAAAACTGACAAATTAGTTTAATTAACTGCATATTTTGGAGTACAAGGATATGGGGGAATTATTTATTTTGATATGTAATGCATACTCAATATTTCTGTAAATGGATTAGAAACCCTGCTACACAATTATTCAAAAAAGAAGTGGAAGAAAAACTGCAACCAACTATAAATATATTTTTTTTCCTTTTAAGTCACTGTTGCTTTACAATTTCAATGTGGATTATCGATTCATCCTGTTTTGTCTGAATTTTCTAACAATCCACAGTACTCCTCCAATGCACCTCTAAACAGCCACACACCACAGTTCTGATGGTTGTTTAAGCACACTAGACACTCATTATGGATATAAGATTATGAGTCTCATATCACAATCATACTCTCACAGTGTTAATTTCCTTCTGAAAAGTCTGGATTGTGTGAACATTATCTACCTTGCAAATACAGTACCTAGGGAACAGAACAGGCTGTATGCAATAGAACAAAATGGAACCTGAATCTGCTTTTATAGCTGTATGAATTGCAAAATCTTTCGGTCTGGGGTTCACCGAATGACAGAATCGCAGAGTAGGTTTGGCTGGAAGGGAACACAGTGAGTCATCTTTATGTTCAAGCAGGGTCTTCCTACAGCACATTGCACAGGATTACATCTTGATGATTCTTGAGTATTCCAAATGAGGAATATTCCATAACTTCTCTGTCAATCTGCTCCAGTGCACTGTCATCTGCATAGTAAAGAAGTTCTTTCTCATGTTCAGGTGGAAATTTCTGTGCATTATTTTCTGTCCATTGCCTCTTGTTCTATTGCACAGAAAAACAAAAAAGAGCTTGGCTCTTGATATGTCCTGTTTTACATACAGTAATTTCACGATTATAAGCCGCACGTCCAGGTGTCAGCAACTGTCTTGGGTGATACAGAGTGTGATAAAAATGTATCTATTCTATCACCATCTGTTGAGGGCGGGAGCAGCGATCCTTATCTCCGTGGGAGATATTCTGCTAATGGGCCATCTATTGAAACCAGGCAGGGCATTGTTCTTTATCTTTTCACAACCCATCCTTCCTCCAGTGAGTCATTTTCTGCTAATGGCCCATGGAGTCCCACTGTGGGACTGATAAAATTACTGCATCCCATTGGAAGTTGCTCCAGCCAGGGGGAAGAGCCCAACATTTCTTACCAAGATAAAACAGAGGTTTTGGGACACTAAGGGAGCCCCTTTCTCCACTGGACTCCAGAGGAAAACCGGATTTCTCCACATCACCACTGGACCTCCAGAGGGAAACTGCACCTTCTACAGGAGCACTGCTTCAACTGAATCACATCTGTCACTGCAAGGGGACTGAACCATCATTTAATGGGACTGCTACCAACACCCTGCCTGACGGGGTGTCAGGTTGTACTCTGACTTTGTCAGGGTTTGCAGTTTGTTTCTTTGTAGCATTGTATTTCTATTTTAATTTCCCTGGTAAAGAACTGTTATTCCTAATTCTCATATCTTTGCTTGAAAGCCCCTTGATTTCAAAATTATAATAATTTGGAGGGAGGGGGTTTACATTCTCCATTTCAAAGAGAAGCTCCTGCCTTTCTTAGCAGACACCTGTCCTCCAAACTAAAACAGCAACATTTCGATCTTTGTCTGTATATAAGCAGCACCTGATTATAAGCCGCACTTCGGGTTCGGACCAAAATTTTAGTCAAAATGGTGAGGCTTATAATCTTGAAATTACTGTAATTTTTAAGGTATTTTTAATACTTCTTGAGGCTGAACAGGACCAACTCCTTTAGCTGTTCATCATAAGGGAGGTGCCCCCATCCTCTATTAGTCCTTTTTCCCCCTCCTTTGGACCTGCTCCAGGAGCTCCATGTCTTGGTTATCCTGAGGAGCCCAGAAGTGGACACAGCATTTCAGATGTGGCCTCACCAGGGCTGAGTAGAGGGGCAGGATCACCTCCCTCAACATGCTGGCAGTACTCTTCCTAATGCCCCCATTGGCTTTGTTGGCCATCAGGACACACTACTGGCTCATAGACAGCTTGCTGTCCACCAGGGCCCTGAGGTCTTTCCCCATAGAGCTGCTCCCCAGCTGATCAGCTCCCAGCCTCTTGTGGGGTCCAGGGTTGTTCTTCCCCACATGCAGGACCTTGTGTTCGCCTTTGCTGAGTTTCAGGAGGTTCTTCTCTGCCCATCTCTTCACCCTGTCGAGACCCCTCTGAAGAGCTTCACAGCCCTATGGGCTATCAGCCACTGCTCCCAGCTCTCTGCCATCAGAGAGCTTGATGACAAATGAACTTGTTGAGGAGGCATCTGCCCCCTCATCCAAATTATTGATGAATAAGTTAAACAATACTGGACTAGTATTGAACCTCAGGAGGCACCACTAATGAGAATCCTCCAGTTAGACCCAGTGCTGCTGATCAGGACCCTCTGGGAGCTGCCACACAGCCACTTGTCAACTCATCAAGCTTCTTTAACCTCTCAACAATTTAAAAAATACTACTGGAGAAAAGTCAGTGTAACAATGTATGCGATCGAGCCACCCACCTGAATTTGGGTCTTTTAATTTTTTTGCAATCATAACATTCTCCTTTCCATAACATGTTGAGGTTTGCAATTTAAGGGATGTATAGTGATGGCAGAATGGGATAGTAAGTGAAGCAGAGGTTTCAACAGGAATTCTCCAAACATTTACCTCAGAACTTTTCCTTTTGTGTCCTTGGACAATCAATTTGCACTCTCTGTATGTCCTTTTGTCCTTTCAGGTAATGTAAGTACACCGATGGACAGGATAGTGTCAGCCAGTTGTTGCCTGGTAACTTCTTCACTGCTATGAGGTTCTAATTGCAACTCTGGCTTCTTGTTCCAGTGAATTTTGTATCTTCAGACCCAATTTATTGTTGGCTTGACTGGTGGAAAGAAAAAAAAGTGAGATCCCAAACAGGCATAAAATGTTAGGGGAGGTTGATCCTTGTCGTGCTATTAAGGCACAGTGAGCAGAAGAAGGAAACTTTTTTTGCCTTCTAGGTACCACTGCCTATATTTAGCACAAACACGTGGAGAGCACAGATTTTAATTATTACTTTATTTTTCCAAAAGAGAAAAATTTAGGTCTGACTCGAGAAAGAGCAACATCATTAATAGCAGAGGTACATGGTATATATACCCATGGGGGTATATGAATAGGATTACAATGTAGTGGAGCTTGGAGTTTAGAATGTATGCACTCACAGTTGTAACTGTGAGAAGAGTAATAACTGCTTTTGTTTCACCCTCAACGTCTCATTTTACATCTGGTTTTCTGTGCCCTGAAGTCCCGTCATGAATTCTGCCTTTTGCACTTCTATGATGGTTTCAGAGGTGAAGATTTATTTACATTTCAAAGTTCAATTTAAGAATTCAGGCTTCTTAAAAGTCTATTTAGGGTTTCTATCTCATTTTCTTTTTCTCTTTAATCAGATGCTAAAGTATATTGAACAAATTTACCCTAAAGTGGGAGCGGAGAAGCCACCTGATAAAAGATTCCAGATGTTTAGTCATGCCTGGATCAGCCTCTGGGCTTGGCTTTCAGCCCATCTGTCAGGTTAGCTTTGGTGAAGAAGATGAGTGCCTGTCAAAAACCGAAGTAGTACTGGGTGAGGTAACTCAGTGGCTTCAGGAAGACCTTCCTTTGAGCTAAAAGGTTACCTGCAGAGCATGTTTTTCTTCTATAGGTCAGTAACCCAATGTAAGAAAGTAACAGGAAGTGATGACCGAGCTGTCTTTTTTGTCTTTGAATTTAGTCTATTTCAGCAGCTCCGGGTTATGATGTAGGTCAGATGGGGTTTTTGGTGACTGGATGACCCAAAGAGACAAACTGAGCGACAGTTTTGTTGTCCAGTTGCAACTGGTACCCTGACTTGGAGCCCTGATCACTTTCCTGGGCAGACTTTCCAGGGAGACTTTCCCAATGACAGGTCACTGTGTCACTGGAGATACTTAACAGTGTGCTTGGTCTTTCTCTCTTGAGTTATTTCCAGGAGAAAAGGCAGCTCTTTTTAACTCTAGACCTGAATAGTTCATGTTCATATATAGTCGACTCAGTAAAACAAAAAAACCCACCCACATCTCTGAAAAATTCTATTTATTTACCATCATAGATTTTCTGTTTTAAAGATTCTTAGTGCTTTGTCTTGATGTTATAGATTAAACCTGGTAGGTAGCTAAGTATCACTTAGATTTTTTCCTCACTCTTCCCACCTTCCCTATGCCCAGTAGGATGGTGGAAGAGAAGAGGAGAAGTGAAAGCAAGAAAACTCATGAGTTAATATGAAAATTATCTGATAAGCTAAGGGAATGTGGAAGGAGAGTGAAAACTGAACAAAATAAGTGGTGTAAAGGCAATTGCTTACCATCTCCCTGCTGCCATCAGCTCTGAGGCTTTGAATTGTTGCCCTGAAGCAGTGCACATAAACCTGGAGTAAACTGAAGAATGAGAGAAACATTGCTGAAGACCTTTGGTTCTTTATGTAAAAACATGAAAATCCATTGCTTTTTAATAATACCAGCATGATGTACTCATTAAAGATCTCAGAATAGAGAGCATAGATTTCAAAATTTATGAAAGAAAGAAAGAAAGAAAGAAAGAAAGAAAGAAAGAAAGAAAGAAAGAAAGTAAAAAAGGAATTATTTCTCTCTTGAAAAGCAGTAGTAACTTTATAAGGATACATTTCACAAAACTTATTTTGGAACAGAGCTTTCCCATAGAAGGTTTTTAGTAAGTTGTTTTATTTGGTTTACCAAGGGTGTCAGCTCATATGAGATTCCAAACTTCTGTATCCATGAGAATTTCACTAAAAGTTGCACTTGACACCTGCTATGTACTATAGTGGAGGATGGAGTTACTCACAGCAAACATCATCTGGGATGTCTGTTTACAAGTTCTAAGTGATTGCTATTCTAGGTAATTGAAAAGGTCACAAGACACTCAGCAGTAAATTCAGCCTTATCTGTTTATTCTTGAGGCTGCAGTGCTTTCACCAAGCTATGCATGAGCTACAAGTGAGAACATTAATCTTAAGGTTGCTTTTTTAGTCCTGAATACTTCAAACCCCTTTGCAAGTGTGCATTCTTATGTCTAAGAATCAAGATGAAAGATGGGTGTGCTAGGGGCAAACGATGGACATTCATGAAAAGACATAGACTTGAGAATGTAGTTACTGGAGTGGTCACCTATGTCTTCTTCACTTTGGGAATAACTTGGCCTTTGCATAGCAACATCCTCATTTCAACGCTCAGTTCCTATGAATTCATTGCTTTCTACCTGCTGCTTATAATCTATTCCTGCACATATGAGCAGTTTGCACTTAAAGCTCTCCCTTCCTGGCTGGCAACTAGAAATTCAGGCTGCAGAACTCTAGCTCAGTCTGGGAGCTGCCTCCAGTCAATTTATGGCCTAATTTTATTCCAAAATGGGAATTGTAAAGCCTTTTGAAAATCCACTGTGAAAAGAACACTTGGTGTGTGCACATCTTATACATTGTAGACCATTTGGTGATGTGCGTTGTTTATTCTTTTAGAACATAATAATGTGTCATGAAATAATAGTGTCAGTATGAGTATCATGAAAAAAAAAATTGAAATCATCATTGGCTAAAGCAACTGGAAATTACTGAAGTTGCTGATATGCTGCATGCATCTATCATTTTCTCTGTGTATAATTACGTACTTATGAGGAAAAATCTTGATTTAAATACCAAAAAATCCTTCTCTGAATGTCTACAACTTTCTGCCAATAATGGTTTTTGATCTAACACTGTATAAAGGTTTTTGCAAAGATTTCAGTGATATTCACTGACAAAAGCATTCTTTGGTACATTCAGTAAAACAACCTTTTAAAACACGCAGGATACTTGTACTTCTAAAGTGTGTTTTATTTACTTAAGTTCATCAATGTGAAAAAAATATTGGTAAAGCAAGTGGTTTAGGGCCTCATGAATTATATTGCCTAGGGAAGTTGAAAGTTAAGTCAGTTTAGCATTAGAAAAACTGTGTTTCACTTCCTGTGCACAATTTACTTTCTGCAGAGTGATGTGAAGCCATGCAATAAACCTGCAGTCTGCTTGGCTGATGTCGCAGGTTCCAGTTTATGTCAGCTTTGATAGGTGCACTTAAAACATTTTGATAACATGACATTCCCCAATGTCCAAATACAGCTGAAGCAGAGTGCACCAGCTGTTACTTTGACTGGTGATCAAGAATCTTCCAGATAAAGGCAATCTCATTTAAATCTGCCATGAAAATGGAAATCCTCTGATGTGACACTGTATTTTTCCAATTATATTGTGATAAGAGGAAAGTAAAAAAAAGCATACCTGAAAGCACATATAAATAAAAATTTTTCTGAAAATGAAAAAAAAAAAAATAGTGCCCTCATTAGGATGGAGTCCTATCTTTCTGATTAAATTGTTCTGCCAGCTGAATCATTAGGAATTTCAAGAGCAGATACTTTTTAAAGTTGAGTGTATCAGTAGAAAGTCTGCTGATATGTGATGGAAAATTATTTTCTCTCACCTTCCACAATTGCTGTTCCTTCCCTTGACTCTTTATGTGGGCAGATGTTCCCAGAATTCCCCTCTCTGCATAGGACCTCTTTACAACCCCAGCAGGCAGCCAGATTTTGCAGTGCAACCTAAACATTGAGACTTAAACTGCAAGCAATCTGTTACACTCTAGCTAAGGAAATAAAAGTTCTTCAGCTGTCACGGAGAGATGTATTAGTTTGGCCATGCCTAAAATGCTTTGGGAGGTTTTCTGAAAATAAACATGCCAATCTAGCTCTGAGCCCTGTCGTATGGGGAGATTTGAAAACGTATGGGTTTTGTTTCCAAATTTAATGCAGCCAACAGGTAGAACCAATTCCAAAGGACTTTTAGTTTTTCCTAAGGGGCTGGGGAGTTCATTAGAAATAATTGCACATATACTCTGGTGGAGTTAACAAATGCTCAGCAAGCTATTATAGTGTGTAACAGCAGCCTATATTAATTTAGGGGTACTGAACAGCCCTAAGAGTAACCACATTCATTGATCTTGTATTTAGAATTTTCTCTTTATTTTTTAAGCTATTCCTTGATAAATTGTCAGTTAGACTGAACTGTTTGCATACATTTCTTATATTTTTAGATGGACCAAAATGGCACCAACTTGAATCATCCTGTTTACCCCTTCTTCTGAGCAATGTACCTACTTCTTTTCTGGCAAGCATTCAAATTCTGAATGTTAAACCTGTAATATCTCCTGTTGTGAGTAAGAAGAAGAACAAGTTAGACCATCATTTTGATCTCAAGATGAAATTAAATTTATCTTCTCACTTCTATATCTGACCAAGGACCAATCTAAGGATCAACTAGAGATCATTCAAAAAAGCATTAATGAAATGTTATGATGTAAGAAGTTAGGTCTCATCAACACAGGTAGGATATCAGGCGTTTTTGTAGCTGGAAATGCTGTTCTCCTTTCAGGCCTTTGCAGTCTTGTCAGTATCTGGTAGATGTCCTCTGCTCACTAACTCATAAACCATAAATACACGGATTGAAAGCTTCAGGCAATTCCAACCACTGAAATATATTGTAATATGGAATCTTATTCCTCAGGCAAAATACAAATGTTCTATTTTAGTAAGCTCATTACTGTCAATTCCATTGCCCCCAATGCCCTCCCGCTCCTCTATTGGAAGCTTTTCATTTATGGTAGCTTGGAAAATTATGTATGCAAAAGTGTGCATCTCAGCACACTGGCAGAAATTTCTCTCACATAGGTATATTTCCTTTATTTTCCCCTTCTCCTTGCCTTTCACTTTTCCCTTCCACATTGCTTGATGAAATGTGAGCATGTTCTTTTTTGCTTATTTCTGTACTTTTCTTGCCAGTTTTCTTCACCTCAGTGCTTAGATTATCATTCTCTTTCTTTGTGGAAAAGAATAACCCACAGAAATGTTCTCTTCATTTGTGTAATATCTGTGGTTTTTCCAGTAATTTGTGAATTTCATAAGAACTTGTAGTTAAGAATATTCTGTCGTAAGCCTGATATATTTAATAAAGCTCACTGATGTTTCTTAGGAAAAATACAGGAAAATGACATCAGAGACTGTTTCTCACTAACCAGTTACATTCTTACTCTTCAGCAAAAACTCCCTTTCTCTGAAAACAAAGCTTATTAGTCTGGCAATCTACAATGTTAGATCCCTGTTAAGTGTGAGGAAAGGACAAAATATTTTCAGAAAAATATTACCTCACAAAAGCTCAACTATAAGTTTATCTTTCAAAAATGTTTTTTTTTTCTTTAAAGGTTTTTTATTTTCTCATTTAAAACCTGTTCCTGGGTTTGAGAAAATGTTCCTTTCTTTTAGATAGGAAGGCTTCTCTTTAACATTTTAGACTTGATATTTGCAACTGCAGCACATCCTAACATATTTCCTCTAATTCCCACTCACTCAAAGGAAAATTAGAAGCAACACATTCCTTCACCTCACGCTTTGTCTGAAACAAAGCAGCCTTATCCTCTGTATTTTTTTTTAAATTACCATATTTTAAAAGTAATTTAATAATTAAAACAGTAATGAGAGCAGATAAAAACCACTCGTATTCAAAAAATACATATATTTTAAAAACAGTTCTTTGTTTTCAACATTGTTGAAATTCTCTTGGACATGTGTCCCTTCAAACTCATTAGAGATTTTACTTGGATTATATGATATTCAGTCTGGCAATTTTTCCTCAGAAACTTAATTAGTATCTTACATGTTGGCCCCTTCCTTGATGTGAACATTCACTCTTATTTAGTAGGTAAACCCTGGGAAGAACTCTTGTGGCTAGACATATACAACACACCTTTTACCATAATCATATCCTGTAAAAAAAAAAAAAGAAGCAAATTCCTTCTAGCACCTCCTCTTGTGGCTACTTTGAATTCCACATAGAATGTTACTGAAGCCGTGCCTTTCCCATGAAGACTGGCCACTCCATGTAGCTGCCGAAATAGAAACCCAACCCTTAAAAAAGAGATAAAGAAACAGCCGAGCTGGGCCACATCCATTTAGCTGTTTTCATTTGTTAGAATGTTCAATCATGTTCTATTGGGAGATGTGGGTTTTCAAGCTGGTTTATCACATCAGGGTTGTGGTGTTTTGTGTTTCTGTCAGCATGTAATTGGACATTGCCAGTAGCACTTACAGTTACTTGGTGCAGATGATGCTCCAAATCACTGCTTGTAATCTGACACATCTCAAAGGACTTTCTAAGTGTTTTTTTGGAGACAGCTGGCTAGGTTAAGTTGACCCACTGAACTTTTTTATCTCTAAAAGGTGCTTGAAGGATTAGCAGCAGCTGTAAGCTAGTGTTATCCTTTAGCCATCCTCAGACATGGGTGTCTCAGTATTTAATTCTGAATGTGGCTGCTCAGAATATATGTCAGGTAACAAAGGTCTTGAACTATCAACTATCAGAAATAGTCACTAAGTATTCCTTCTCTTCTCTGTGGAACCAAGTCTGTACAGGTTGTCTGCTTCTCTAACATAGCCTTTTTAAAAATGCTTGAGTCCAATTTGCTATCAGTTCCTAACACAGCAAGTCCCTTGTTAATTTGCAGACATAGATGTTGATTTGTGTTAGATGGGATGGCAGATAAACTCCCCATTCAAAAGCCATAGATGGAAATATCCTGCTACCAGCTTTTACTTAGTACAGCAGGCAGTTTCTTCTGTGTAGCTATAAACAGGCAGGCCAATTTAGTTCTCTTTGGGACAGCTACACTACTTGCAGGCATGTCATGTTGTCACTTTACTTGACAGCATTTCTATGTTGCTAGTTGCTATGCTGACAATTAAGCTGTGGTAGTATTCTCCTAAAAATTTGCCATATGTTCTGAGTTTGATTTTTTTTACTTTTTACACACAGAATTTTGTAATTATTTTGCCTAAAAATCATCATGAACTTCCAAATACCCATATATCTAGCAATGACTAGGAAACAAATTCTCATTTTGAGTTTTTGCGCTTACAACTCCTGTTACAGGCCACTGCAGCAGGACCATTTAAATGTATTTGTATTGGACCTTGTGATGTCAGAAGTGAATTCTGATGCATTTTTTGTTTTTACAGACTTGTTTTGGACTTTGTTGTACAGTACTGTTATTGATCATATCACTTATGAAGTGTTAAATCCCCTTTACAAAATCACTGCACACTTCACTGCAACTCACAGCAAAGACAAGAATGAGAGATGTTCAAAACCTAAGGAGCAAAGAGTGAAATGCAATTTATTTAATCATGTTTGGATAGAGGTCTGTATGACAGCAAATGGAAAAGGTGTCAATGAAGGGTGAGAGAATGTGCAGCAAGACAAAGCAGCCCCAGAAACCACACACGGGGGTGCAGAAAAGGGAATGCTTAGTGTGCTGTGCAGTGGGTGGTCAGGACATTTGAAACTGTGATTGATGTAATGATCTCCAGTTTTGTGATTCCTTCAGCATTCAGGGAACTGGGATGTTGTGCTCTTTTCAGATAACTCTGATTGCTCCATGTTGGCAAGATGCATTTCTCACTTTCATTTTACCCTGCATCCTACACGTGGAAGTCCGCACAATGACCAGCTGTGCAGGTCAGAGGGGTTAGGATTATCAAGTGCCTCAGACTGAAAGCCTGCTATACTGTGCACAAGCAAGAGAAACAGACTTGTTAGTCTGATCTTCCAGGCTAGAAAAGTGTTTTGCCCAAGTCATGTCCTATGTTGTCATACAGCAGCAAAATCCATGCAACTGCTTGCTGTGTAGAAAACAGAGATCTCTTTTCACTTTCTGCATGCTTGGTTCTAGCTTTTATTTCTGCTCTACGGGTGTGTAGAAGATTTTCTCTTGGCCATTCTTACTGCTCAACAAATATGTAGGGTCTTATGGATAGTTTTTTATCTTCTTTTGTTGCCGTTTTCACTGTTACAAGTTCAATTGCCAAACAGTTCCATAGGAAGCATACTTAGGAATAATATTTATGCTATTACAGATATTTTGTAGAGTAGTAGCACACCTATTTGGTAAGAAAAATTTGGTGAGAAAAAAAGAGACACAGCTTGGTGCTTGCAGCATTCCCTTTGGATATAACGGATGCCCGAATTCCTCAGATTTAGAGGCATATCCTCAAGCTTTCCATGTCCTGAGGTCAAAGGTACTGTTTCGCGTGTTTCTTCAATAGTATTTTTAACAGGAAAGACTCTGTGGACTGAAAGAAGAGGTATGATGACTGTCCAGTGCTGTCACGTACCCGAGAGTTTGTGTGCTTATTTTATATGTAACTGGAATATCCAAGACACCACAGGAGATGCTAAGAAAGCAAGTTTTCATCTGATATTTTATAATTTTTTTCCCCTAACCCTGTTTGTAAACTGCTAATGTAGGGTTGTAGAAATGGAAACTGAGATATGAGGAAAGGGAATCACTTCACATATTTTAAAGGTCAAAGAAAGTTTTTCTTACTCTTTGACTAATAGTATGAAATGGTTCTTATATTATTCATATTATTAGCATGCCTTCTACTGAAGGTATTACTGGAATAACCCTTGAACCTTACATGGTTTAATTATTTCTCTTCTTCTGAAGCAGGTCTAGTTATAGGAATTGTTGCTTCTACTTGCTATGAAAACGTGGTGTTTTCTCCAGTTTTTATCATTTTGAAGCAATATTTCTGATCTGGTATAATGCTTTAGATCACTAGATCTATTTTGCATTGATTGGCCACTAAATAGACCTAGACAAAAGCCATCTATACCAGAGCTGGACAATTCAGAATCATTAATCAAAGTGTGTTTTTGTTACTGTTTTACTGCCTCACCCTGCTATTAACTTGTCACAGCTGGGTTGCTTTTATGTTTTCACACACTATGTGATGGATTAAACTAGTTAGCTGGCTAGATAGATTATATGCATTAACACTTAACAGCTTTGCTCAAGAACTGGATAAGGCATAAGGCTTACTTATATAATGCTCTGAAAGGTCTGATTTGCTGTGCTTTGTGTTCATTCTTTTCTCCAGCCATGGCTAAATAATGGAAGTAAAAACAATTTTGAACTGAAACATCTAATTTCATTTCTCAGGAGGTTCTGAGGTTTAATGGATGGTATCATTGAGCTTCCACTCTTTTCCACAGTCACGTTCTTATTATAAATTCCTGAATGAATCTAATTCAATTTGGAATCAGCTTGCTGCATCTAATTATTTTCAAGAATTTGGAAGCATTTTTGCTCTTCAAGTTGTTGATTTTACTACCTTGTTTTGCACATTTTAGTTGTCTGTCATCCCACAAATTCACTAACATGGAAGTTTTTGGGTGAGGTCCTAAATGTTTAAGATTTATGATCCTAGGAACTTTACAAATAATAACCAGAAAAATGCCACCCATTAACTAATTGCATGAGTGCTTCTATCTGTCCTTATTCTACCCTGGATATGTAAGTTTGGATTTAAATAGTTGTTTTGAACTGATTTTTATGCATATCTCGTTCCATTGTGGGGAGCTGTGAGTAGTTCTTCTAAAAATAGATGGTCTAGAATTAAATTAAGTCAACTGACACAAAGTTTTATCTGAAAACCAGAATGGGTAGGGGTGAGGGAGTTGGGCAGGACCCAGGCTACACACAAAACTCAGAGGTCAGCTACTGTGCTGTCAAGTGCCCAGTGAGAGAGTGAGTGAGTGATGAGTGAGCGAGGGCAAGCAAGGGCCAGCAAGGGCAGGAGAGCCAAAAAACAGGCTAGAGCCAAGGCAAGAAGCAGACCTTACGGGCTGGAGCCAAAGCAAAAACACAAGGCTCAGAAGGCCCCTAGACTCAAAAAAGCCCCCAAAAGACAAAACTCAAAGAAACCCAAGCAAGAAAACCCCCAGAGAGTGTGGGGCAGTTACCTTTATGGCCCCTGGGTCCTCCCAAAGTCTGCCTGCTGACAGGAGACCATTGGCCCAGTCCAACAGTGCAGTCCCTTGGTGGAGAGCTTTTGCCATCTGATTTGAGAGCCTCTCTGGGGAGTACAGAATCTGAACTGGTCTCCTACTGACTACCTGTTCCATGTGAGATACAAAATGATTGCCAGTCAAAGTATCCCCAGAGATAAGGTGTTCACCCATCTTCTCCTAGCTGCTTCCTGGAAATGGCACATGTGCACCCCCTTGCCTCACAAACCTCCCACAACCAGTATTGAGGCAGAAATCAAGGTTAAATTGGGTCTTCACAATGTAGTTATGATTTCTCTGTTTTGCAGAACGGTCTCTTACTTTCTTTTGTCTGCAACAGCCATCATCCCCATGGTTTCAAGCCTGACATCCAAGTGCCCTTCTAAGAGCAGACCTAGCTGGGCTAGGTTGCCCATCTTTCTCTGGAATGGTGTGGTATTAGGGGCTTTTCCACAAGACCTCATGGTATCTATCACAAAATCTGCAAACATTTTTCCATCAGACAACAGTGACTATATACATTGGTTAAATTCCACTGTTTCCAAAGGCTGCAAACAGCATATCTGCAGACACAATGCTTCCTTCAACTCGGGTAGCCATATGGATGGATCCTGTGGTACTAAAATTCAACAGCTGGTCCAAAAAGGTAGGAAGCCAGACTTACTAGGTAGAATTAGCTACAGGTTAAACCAGCTACTAAAATATAATTTCACTTCAAAGGCAATAGTTAGGAAAGCAGCCATGCAATACAGGGTGCTAGGATAACTAGCTCTGCTCATTTTTTTCTGAGGTGTGGTAACTGCATCACTGACTGTTCGTGATGAAATCTATACTCTTTTAAGGCAGCTCTGTGCTATCTTGTAAGTGCAGTTTCTTTAGGTTTTCACACATGTATGTCATCACATATGTGACAGGTCCTCAAGCTCCAAGTATCATCCATGCCTGGGCTTTCCAGACCTCTTCCTGCCTCAGGAACAACTGCTATGTCTATGTCAGGTCATTTACTGTAGACTGGCTTAGTTTCAGGTTACTGAAATACAATTTGGCTTCTAATTGCCTTGGCATGTGACATAAGTAATATTTTGCAAATTTTTTATATTAAAAGCAATCCAATTACAACTGTGTTGTTGGAAAGCTTGGCAGATTCCTTCTTTTGAGGTTGTAACAATACTGTGCAACTCCTGAACTGTGTTGGTGTACTAGAGGACAAGAAGGTGGAGTATTCTTAGAGCCTTAGTATTCTTCTTGGTTGCATAACGAGTTCTCAGCATAAATCCCAGACCGAACATCTATTTAATATCTGTGGCCAAAGAAGACCAGGAGGGGGTCCTGGATAGGTGGAAATATCTGAAGCACATATGTGAAAGGAAGACTGTCCCTCAAATAGGGTGAATGATGTTAGGTGGATAAAACAGACATTAATGAAGTACACAGAGAGATAATAAAAAATAATTTGTTAAAGCAAACACCTTTTTCATTGTGGTAGAAGATATTATGGTTAGTATGGAAGCAGTGGATTTTAAAGATGGAGAGATGCTGAAGAGCATCATAATTATGAGAAGGAGCTGGTGGAAGATCTGTAAATAGCTTATCAGCGTGAGAGCAGCTTCACATTAGACATTGGAGCGGAGTTTATTTGTGTATCACAAAAGTAGCAGGGAAAGAATAGTTAATAGTATTTGAAGGCAGGAGTTTGCTGACTCATATTCTGAGAAAAGAAAAAAAGGATGGCAACAGGTAAGTACAAAGTTACTGTGAGAAATTAAAAAGGTGATATTTAACTTTCTGTGAGACTGTCAACACAGTATTTCTTAAGATGATTCATAAAAATCAACATGTGAAATAGGGAGGACATACAGAAGAACTTTGGCTGGGATGAAGACAAAAAAATAATGTCTTGGATATTCTCTATCATAAAACATGGTTTAGTACGTCACAGATGTGGATTCCTTGAAGAAAAGCTAGGACTCAAGTCAGACCCAAAGTCATGGCACAAATGACTGCAAATATTATTGGTTGAATTTATATTGCGCCATGCTAAAGAAATAGAATAATTTGATGGAGAACTTCGGATTTTTGCTCATAAATCTTAAAAAAGTGTTAAAAATATATTTAAAAAGAATGATATAAAACAGATATTTAGTGTTTAGAGAAATAGTACTGTTCCTTTTAAAAATAGCGTAGCTAAATATACACATTTTTCTGGTGAAATGCCTTTCTAGACTCAAATTTGTGGTACATCAACAAATTATAAACTAGTAAAGGAATAGAATTCTACTCAGGTGTCTGATTACACAGATATCCATTCTTGGTTGAAGGATTTTTAAATTTCATTCCTGAAAGATGAAAGTAGTTTGGATTTCAGAATAAAATTGCCAAGTACCAATGTAAAAAGTACTCATCAAAATTGTGTTTGGCTTTGTTTTGCTGCATTTCCTGCCAATTATACTTTTTGATAAAAGGAATGCTTTTAGAAATTTATAGAATAAAGTGCTGATTTTTCGCAGTCCTTCTCTCATAAGTAAGAACTACATAGAAAGAAATGGTTAAATTCTAGAGTCTTGTTTGGGCTGTTCTGTCATTTCAAGGACATAATGTGCTGTGACAGCCCCCTTTCATCTTTTGAGAAGTTATTTGGTCTTGTCACTTTGGAGGAATTTGGGATCTTCACAGACTAGGGGCTAGGAATGGGTGAGTAAATGCACTCCATGTAGTGCTTTTCTATTGATCTTTGCAGCAGAACTACCTCTGGAGGTATAAATGGGGAGCTGCGCAGTTAGGTTAGCAGTAACTTACCATCCCATGGGAGCAAGGAGGAACCAGAGTAAAAATCTTTTCCTAGCAGGATTCTGAGATCTAAATAGCATCTCTGGGAGACTGTAGCTCCAATATTAAGGTGTAATAGACTGCAACTCTGCCCTTTTTACAAGCATTGTACTTTGCTGTCAATGTATGTAAGTTTCATCTTAATGCCCTTTAAAATTCACATACCACTTTTACAGAAATTAAAATTAGTATCTATCATCTAGTAACAATGATTGGAACAAAAGATGCTAATATCAAGCATCGTGCAAACTCTTTATGAGAAGAAACAGTGATTCCTGTCCATGCTCAGAACTCACTGGTCTTAGATTAAGTTTTGAAGAAAATATGACTATTCTGACAAGTTGCATGATGGTCTTGTGATGTGGATTAATGTCCGCTGGAGGTTAGAGTGAGATAATTTTACTTGTTTCACTTGTTTTCTAAGCTGAAAATTCTAGCTCACTGGGCCTGAATTGAAGGTCTAGGTGTCTTAATATTTTAATGCACAGCATTGCCAATATCCCTTATCCAGTATTCTTGCTTTTTCATGAAGTCTTTAATAATCATCACAATGACTGCCATGTCCTTGGCAATACAGGGATAATGAAAGCATAGAAGTAGTAAGGTATTAAACAGTTGAGCAGCAACTTTGTGCGCAAAGAAAAGCACCAATTCTTAACGAATCAGCCTCAAAAAGTGCTAAAATTTCAAAAAAATTAATCTTTTTTTTTCAGGGGCCATAAAGAAAATATGTCATTGTTCCACCCACATCTCAGTGGCCTAACTTCTGAGATCTTCACTGCCTTCTGTGGTTTGCAAGAGGGCTTAAGAGCAAATGTTCTTTCCTGGGAAATCACATGATGGGTATTTTCCTCTAACTTATTATTCATTATCTCTTAAGACTCCTCAGCAAAGACAGTAATTTTCATCCCAGAAAATAACAAGCAGAGCAGCACATCCAGTTATGTTATGCTGACAGGATGTCAAGAAAATGAAAACAAATGGTTTGAGTAGTCCTTCGGGGATAAAGAGTTCACTTACTAAGCTACCCACTAGAAACTGTCATTTAGTCATGTGGGATGACTTTATTTCTATTACTTCTGTGGGTTTAACCACATACATCTCTGTTTTGTTGGTAGAGATATCTGAGAAATTTTGTACTGCTTTTATTATGCCCAGTTTGTGGACTGCTGTGTTGACAGATACTGGAGTAAAAGAGGAAGCAGCAACATTAACTGTGTCCTTATTGCTCAGGTTTGTGAGCACATGTGTATTTTTAGATTGCTGTGCAAAAAGGTGGGTGATCTACTTGATGATATTCATGAATGTACTGTTGTAAATACAGCAGACCTCTTGCATTCTCTTTCCCTCTCTAAATTTCTGTTTCAAACTTTTTCTGCAGGGCTCAGGTTACTTAGAGAATTAATTAAAACAGACTGGATGAGTTGCATAAGAAGAGAAGTGAAACTTCAAGTTGTTTTGTCCTGTGTATGTAGAAAATACACTTTTGGCATAGATACAAACATAGACTTGTGGTTAGCTTCACTTAAATAGCTTAAATGAATCACCTTAACTTTTACTACATATACATAATTCAGACATGGGAAATGTTGATACTGCTATTCTATCACCCACAGCTATAGGATGTTGCTAAAGGTGTATTGAGGCTTACTGTTGTTTGGCTGGGATATATAGGCCAAAGGGTTCATGTACATACATAAATGCCCTTCATAGAACTTTGAGTAAAATAAATTCTGAAGAACATGTATTTATAGCATGATAATTGCTCAAAGCCAGTTCTCTATTGTACGCCTTTAATTTATACACACTAATTTTCAAATTGGATGTGAAGAATAACTTGCTGACTTCGTAGTCCAACTCCTGCGTGCTAAACTCACAGACTCCCAGATACAGGTTTCTTTCAGCCTGATGGTAGGTGTGGAGCTTCACTGTGATGCAGAGGTGCAGCACAAGGTACAGATACTTTCCATTTACTGTCTCATGTAGGCAGCTTTGTGTCCAACTCTGACTTAATACACTGGAAAATGCTTGTTGCATCCTACCTGTTCTTATCCTTTGTAAGTGTTGCAGAGTGCTGAGGGGGGCTATTGCTCAGCGGGATGTCTAAGGCCACCAAAGCCCCTCTATCACTTCTGTTCTGTAGCTGGACAGGAGGGAGAAAATATAACACAAGGCTCATGTGTCAAGACAAGAGCAAGGCAGGAGCACTTAACAATGACTGTCATGGACAAAACAGACTCAGCTTGGGAAAATTAATTTAAGTAATTGCTAGCCAAAAGATAGAGTAGGATAAAGAGAAATAAAAGTGAGTCTTCAAAGGCTTTTCCACACTCGTCCCTTTTTCACGAACTGAGCTTCCCTGCCAATTTCTCTGTGTCCTCCCAAAGTGATGTAAGGGAATAGAGAATGGGGACTTTGGTCAGCTCATTCCATGTTCTCTCTCTCACTCCTTTCTTCTCATTCTCTTCCTCTGCTTCAGCAGTGACTTCTCTGTCTGACATGGGTGAAGACATTGGCATCTTGTCACGGAAGGCACACCTGTAGTACCCCTGCTATTTATTTTGCCACGTAAACCGAATACATCCACTGCATCTTTCTAAAAGCATGAAGGAAACAATTCCACTTGTGCTTTTGTCATATGGACAGTTCTCCAGATCAGTACGATTTAGACAGCTGGGGAATCATGAAATATGTCAGACCTAGACAAATTTTTCCTCACTTCATTGTAAGCGCCTTGCTTATGGTTCCAGTTTGAAAGCAGTTTCAGCAAAACTCAATGAAAACATGATGACATGGATTTTTTCTGTTTTCAGGAGGAAAAATTATTCTGTCTTCTCAGGAAGGACATTTAGGGAGACTATAATATCTAATTGGATAAAAGGAAGTAAATATTATTTCCACCTCTTATCATTTGAACAGGAGTCTCACATTCCTGGATGTAATGACTTAGTGTGTTTACAGCCTTTTGAACCACATTTGTGGCATGTTAAACTGAAGACTAATCTGTATTAGATATTCTTAGACCAGGAAATATAGAGAAATCTTAAAAACATGCATGCAAATTGTAAATGTATATTGAATTTTCAGCTGTATTTTCTACCTCCTTCTATGAAAACTATCAGCATCTTGTAATGGATATGCCATTTCAGCTATATTGGGCTGTAAGTCATGTGATGCTTCAGTAATAATGTGTATTTTTACAAAGCAATTCTTCCTAAAGTTATTTTATCTTGCCTGTTTCCAATCAGCCTTATAGCAGATGAAGGACTCATTTAAGTAGTTGTTCTACCACCATCCTTTTCAACAGCTCACATCCAAAGCACTGACATATATTTATGCTGGTGTAGATGTCTGTATATGGCATATTTTGGTCTATAAGAGTCCCAGCATTTTGCAAATATTAATTAGCCCCTAAACTGCATAATATCTTGAAGGAATTTCAGTGGTTAAAGGTTGTGAAGGGGACTAGTTGATAATGATATTTTCTCTCCCATATTAAATTGTGTTTTCACTAACAGTACATTGAGCTTCAATGGAATGTGTCTTGAAGCCTGTTTAAAATATGGGTACTTTATATTAAACAGAGTGAGTTAGTTGTCCCATTGCTTTGAGTCAGGCAGAAGGATGGCCCCCATATTGTTTTAAATATCTATTCTGAAATGGCAATTAATTTTGTTATAAATAGTTTTATAATATCCAAAGCACAACGGAAGACCAAGAAGTTTAAGTTAGTGTCAACTGGTTGGCTTTCTGCTTCCTTTGTTCAAAGGAGAGGCAGGAATTTGAAACACTATTAATTAGAAAAGCTAGTTTTGTATTCCTTGCCAAAAAAAGACCTTGTGTATTGGATTTCATGGCTTTTCTGTGCGTGGTGCTCTTTAAAGTCAGTCAGAGAACAGATGTTGCTGTACTTGGTAGTCTTTCTTCTTTTGACTGTGTTAAGATGTACTGCTTGAAATCATGAACATACTATTTTGTCTCTTCCTGAACCAGAAGTGAATAATTCCTGACTATTCAGTCCTGATTAAGTCCCTATTACCATGCATTCTGACGTTGTTTAAGAGATCTCTAAATCAAGATGAAAAAGTATTTAAAATGCAAAGGTTGCAACTGGAACAGAAATTATAGTGTTGATGCAGGAGCTGCTGGATGGCATTTATGGTTTCTACTACACAGGAGGTCAGATGTAAATATTACTTGAGTCTGTGAATTTCTCCTTTCTTCGGGGACACACTACATTCCCCATGTGATTAAAGACTGTATTCTAATGCTACTTGGTGATATTCCTTGGTATGCTCCTAAGAATAATCAATGTCAAAGTAGCTTGTTTACCACAGAGTGAAGAGATGCATTTTTGTGTGTGTTCAGTCTCCTACCAGAGAAGGACATAAATATCTAAAGTGAAACAGAATGGCTCAACAAACTTTTGGGCTTTCACTTCAAAAGCAAATAGTTTTCATTTCTTCTCTCTCCCCACCAGAAAACTCTTTGTATATGTCTCACTCTACTTCAGAGTGTCCTGCTGTTTAAACACATAAGATATATGAATGGAAACTGTTTGAAAAATGCACTAAACACATCCAGAACATCCAGCCATGGAGGCTCAGGCTCTGAACTTGCTGATCCCCGAGCCCCTCCTCTACACTGCCATCTTAACAACTAAATGATAATACTAGTGAATGGTGTTTTATCTTTAAAATGTAAATTTTAAACATCCTTTTAGTAGAAGAAGTGAAATCTCATATTAAGATACTAATTCTAATTAAAGACGTGTTTTAATTTTTTCCCCTGACTGTTTTATCTGTCCAAATATACTTTTTTGCCATGGTACAAAGTCAAGACCTGCAACTGCCAGAGATGATATTGCAACTAATTTTTTTTTCATTTGTCTAGTACCTTTGCATGTGTGACTGTGTTTTAGAGTCCTTGAGATTTTCTTTTTTGCACAGTTCATAATACCATTTTAGCAGAGAAAAAGTAAAAACATTTATTTTTGTATCTTCTTAGTCTCAGGCATGGTAATATGACTGTTTAATGTTTTGTTTATATGCATTGCCTGTAGATTTCCTTCTGTCCTATGGAATGTCATTCTGTCTATATATGTGAATTTTTCAGTTCATATGAACCAATTTTTTTGTTTACTGATTATAGTAAAATGTCAATTTTGTACAATACAGATTTCGTTACTGGAAAGCCTCCATACACCTCAACAAAGTCTGATGCAACTGCCAAAGCAAACTATGTGCATATTCTGCAAACTTTGAAATATCAATTCTTTTCAGCATGAAACAGGTTTGGTAAAAGAATCTGTGAAATTTTTTACCTCTTTGAGCTGACAGTAGGGATGGATTTATAACATATTGTTCTTTGCTTTATTTGCAATTTTTTCTGCTACTAACTCTTTCAGTGAGAGTGACTCCTTTTGGAGAATGGTATTCATGTGAGTTTTGCAAAATCTAGTATTTGCTGGAAAGTCCTGATTTTGTTTGTTTGCTTGTAATTTTGTTTTGCTGTTTGTGAGTGGATATTTAAGCAATGGTTTTCAACCTATTGAAAATTACCTAGTGACTCCAGGGAAGTTAAAATCTACATCTCCTATATTCCTAGATTCCTCTTTTTAGAAAGCACATTTGGCCTTACTCAGAGCGTGGGCTGCAGCATACTTGGTACTCATCAGTCCATTTGTCCACTATGATTTTTTTCATCTCCAAAACCCCAAACTAAGAAAAAACCTCCATAATTTCCTAAATGGAATATATAATTGCAAAGGTACACGAAACACAATTCTTCACTCATAACTCAATCCCCTCATCTTCTTCACTTCAGTTTTCTGGAGAGTAGAAGCTTGGGTAGCATTTGCGATGATATTTCTTCAATCAGCTTTGGAGAAGCAGCCTAATAGCTCATTTCAGATTACTTTATGGATCATCACTAACCATCATTAGCCACTGTGCTAATCTGAAGGAGAACTCAAAGGTAATAGAGTCACTGTCTCATGAATCTTGCAGTCTACACCTTTTTCTAAATCCTGCCGTGAAGCTCCTTGCCAGCTTTCCTAAAATCTACAGAAAGACTACTGAGCGATGAGATGATTAAGGGAATGATTAAGGTTTAGTCTGTAACATGCTTCTGATCTAGTGCTAAACACATCCTCAAGACTCTGAAATGTGGGATATGTCTCTGAAAATTAGTCCGTAACTAGTCTTACTCTGTTGTGGACTCTTTTCTCTAGAAATCAATAGTACAGTCAACAATGACTATTTATTGGTTGTTTATCTAGAGAACTAATGTAATCTGGCAGTATGATACTGTTTAGATACGACTTTTCAGAGTGGGACTGATGAAATAATCTTCTCCGTACTTATTATTTTTTCTGCTTTTCAAGTCATATTGTTGAAGAATGCAAATTGCAATATTACTACTTAAGTCTACAGCCTAATTTGTTGATAAGTCTGAAAGACGGAATGCATGAAAAACTAGCATAAAACATATGTAAAAAGTGTCAATAAATGACAGCTTTCTCTTTTTATTTAGTGAGTAATTTCCCAACACAACTGTTGAGTTAACTCCCTCTTGTCATTTCTAATGTGAAGGTACCACTGCTGATTACCTGTTATTGGCTGGATTATGTCAAAAATAAAATCTGTCTTTCTGGTTGGTGCTATCCTGTTCTGCATCTTCCTCACTCCTAAATTCTCTTATGACAATAGAGCATCTAGAAAAAGGATATGAAGGTTCCTCTTTGAAGGATATTGCGACTTCTTTCAGAAAAGAGGAACACCAACTATTTACAATCTTATACTAGTCAGGGCTTAGTTTAAATCCAGGAAGTTGTAAATCAGCAATGCTTAGGTTTTCTAGGAACTTCTGAAAAGATGACTGTATTCAGTCAACATAGGAATGGGAGTGGGTGTTGTCTGGTAGAACAGAAGGGGAAATCTATACTTTAAAAGGTTTCTTCGGTATGGGGGTTTTTAATTTAAGTTTTGTTACCTTTTTCTTTTGCAAATTAGCATTGGGGTTGATAAAATAATGCACTTCAATAGGTAGCTCCTTGAAGGAGGATTTGGCAGCTTAAGTGGAGGTTGATAGGAGGAATCTCTTAGTTTGTAATACAAACTTAGCATAAGCTTGAACATTTTTTTACTTCATCATCCTGCCTGTAAAGTATTTGGATTTTGCCATCAACAGCCTTGTCTCAACTGGCCTTTGTTACCTACCATCTGTTTGGATTCAGAGTCCTGGCTCAGACCCATGTTCTTTGAATCTGAAAATACTTCCTGTTTAAAAAAACTGCATCTTTGCTGAACAATAGTATAAAATATATGTGCTGGCCTTTCCATATAAAATGTTGGTTCAGAAATAGTTAGTGCATCAAAACATTTTACAAACATCTCTTTTTCAAGAAATTACAGATTTCGAACTAATTTCCTCTTCTCTGTATCTTCTCTGAGAAGATATAGGCAAGTTCAATGCAGCAACAGATAAATTTCTTTTAGATTAAAATGAAATATTTTTTCAGCCTCCAGTGTTTGCTGGTACACGCAGTGCTCAGCACTGACAGTGTCAGACTAGTCAATTTGATGATGATGGAGGATTAGAAGCAGTTTCTGCAGCACTAATCTTAGAAGCTCAATAAGCTTCATATTCTGTATTCTGACACTGTCTGTTGAAACTAAAATCAAAGAAAAGGGGAAAAACTGTTCAACTTTGGTACATGTCAGGAAAAGTTACTTAAGCTTTCTATATATCAGGTTATACCTTACCCTCGGAGGTCTTTCAAGCTCACCATCTTACAGAAAGGAAGAATACAGTAGTTTCACGAGTACAAGCCGCACGGATTATAAGCCGCACCCCCGGTGCCTCGACAATGTTGCTGTCTTTGTCAATAGATAAGCCGCACCCCGAATATTAGCCGCACTTTCGTTCGTCGCGAGAATCCGTGCGCAGCTTTCACAAATTGGCCAATTAGTAACAGGATCGCAGCATAGCGGGCTTTACTGGCTCGGGGCAGGGCCAGGCAGGCTCGGCCCGCTCATGGTTGCCGACGGGGCCGGGTTGCCCAGCTCAGCGCCACGGCTCGGCGGGGCTGGTCGGGTGGTGCTGCCGCCGCCGCCGGGCTCGCTGGCCCCCCTCCCCCGTCAGCACCGCCCCGCTGCCGCGTTCGCTCACCCGGCTGGCAGGGCTGCCGCCGCCGGGCTCGCCGCTCGCCCCGCGCCGCGTTCGCCCCGCACTGTGCCTCGCTCGCCCCGCGCCGCGTTCGCCCCGCGCCGCTTTCGGTCGCGCCGCTTTCGCTCGCACCGCGTTTGCTTGCGCCGCTTTCGCTCGCGCCGCTTTCGCTTGCGCCGCGCCCGCCCCGCGCCGCTTTCGCTCGCGCCGCTTTCGCTCGCGCCGCTTTCGCTCGCGCCGCTTTCGCTCGCGCCGCGCCCGCCCCGCGCCGCGCCCGCCCCGCGCCGCTTTCGCTCGCGCCGCGTTCGCTCGCGCTGCTTTCGCTCGCGCCGCGTTCGCTCGCCCCGCGCCGTGCTCGCCCTGCGCCGCGTTCGCTCGCCCCGCCGGCAGGGTTGCTGCCGCCGCTGCCAGGCTCGCCGGCCGCCCCCTCCCGTCTGCACCGCTGCCGCGTTTCCTCGCCCTGACCGGCACTGCAGGCCCCCGCACCGCCGGGCTCCCCCACGCTGCTGGCCCCGATTCTGCTGGGCTTCCCCCGGTGCCAGGCAGCCCCACCCGCCGGCCTTCCTGCTTCTGCCATGCTCCCCTGCACTGCTAGCCCCAGTTCTCCCGGGCTCCCCCGCCCTGCTGGCTCAGGCTCTGCCGCCCCCCCTGCCCCGCCCTGCTGGCTCAGGCTCTGCCGCCCACCCCCCACACTGCTGGCCCCGCCTCTGCCAGGCTTTCCCACCTCAGCCGGGGCCGGCCGGGCTCCAGCTTGGCTTGGGGCTGCCGCGGGCTCTCACTTCCGTGTTGGCAGCTTCTAGAATTTTGTTAATGTATTAGCCGCCCCGGAATATTGGCCGCACTTGCGGGTTTCCACCAAAATTTTGGTCAAATTGGTGCGGCTTGTATTCGTGAAATTACTGTAATCATCAGTTTGTGTTAAAATCAATTAAAAAGAAAGAGATATAAATTTTTAGCAGATTTTGTTGTATGACCCTTTTTTCCTAAAAGTCTTTTGTTGCTCTGAGGACTTTTAGGCTTATGGGTATAATACACGAGTCCAGTATATTCTGGAAGAGAATTGATAGATGCAATAAATTGAAAACTTCTTATTCTTATAGAAATAAATAGATAATTGCTTCAAATCTGTGCGTGAACCCATCCTCTACTATGAATGGAGGTTGATAAAGCATTTTGTTTTTTCACTAGGAGAACTAGTAATGGTTGGCTATTTAAGGAGCTTGTTTCATCCTCCAACTGTTTGAGACAGGAGGCTTCTTTTTACCAAAACTTCTGTAGGATATCTTTAAGGCAAATATTGATTATTTATTGCAAAAAATTTAAAGGAAGACTGAAAAGATGCCTTCAGAAGTTAATATAATGAAGCTGAAGACAAACCAAAACCAAAGTATTAGAATGTAAAACGGTCTAACTGCAAACACTGCTGTCTGAAAAAGAAAAGAAAAAAGTAAAAAAAATCTAATTGTATTTACTTCTCTACTTAGAATTTTTTTTTGGTTTTCATTATATTTTCAGGTAAATGCATAAGAGTGTGCTAGACTTAAGGACTGAAGGTATGCATGTATATTGAATAATTAATTTATTTGTTAATTAATAGCAGTATTCCCTGTGATTTGAATATTTCCACAAAACAATAGATCATTAGAAAACAAAGAACTTATTCAATATGCTTCAGATTTTACAGAATCATTCTATTTCTTCTGCTCTTGTTTTCTGATGTAATACTTAAATAAAAATAATATTAATATTAAATGCATCTCTACCTTGAAAAAAATAGCAATACAAGAACTCTAAATATTCAAATGTTAAAAGATTTAATTTCCAGACTTTATTCTATGGCACATCTTTATTTAAAATATGAATAGTTTTAAAACTGGAAAAAAACCAAAAGTTACATCCTTTATCCCTAAAATATTAATCAAATTACTTATGTTCCAAGATGAGGTGAATTACACTCAGTAACAAGTATTTTATAAGAAAAGAATGGCTGATTTATATGCAGAAAGAAGTATTTTATAGGGAATACTGAAAAGAATTGGAAGTTTTAAGATTGTTAATAAAATGAGATCAATATAATACGATTTCTGTATACACTGCAAGCAAAGAATTTATCATTATTTGAGCATTTGATAATTTGGTGCTTACTTTTAAATACTTAATTCAAACCCACTGGTAATTAGCTGAAATCTTTCCAGAGGTATAGGTTTGTCATCATACCTCAGGGTTTACTGAACACTAAAATAAGTGTTTGTACCTCTGGTAGAAATACCTGACACAAAATTTTGAAGCTGAGCAGGAATGCAAACTGCTTATACCACTGAGCGGCCAGTGCATGCTGACAGTTCTGGTGTCACCGTCAGGAACCAGAACTCTGTGCCAATGTTTTTGGCTGTGTTGCTGTACTGTGTACAGGTACAAATGAAGAGTCATCATTACCCATCAATAAGAGAAGGTGGTTTTTTATCAGCTGCTTCTTTATGCTCTGTCACAGCATGAAGAAAGGAAAATACCTGTGATCCCTAGAGACAAATAAGAAAGAAATTCAAATCACAGAGAGGGAACAGCTGAAGAAGCCAGAGTGCTTATAAAGATTTTGAGAAAAAAAAGACTTACAGAGGCTATGCAATTAGGCAGAGGGTTAAGAGGATAACGAAAGAAGATTAAAGAGGGGAAAAGTACACAACTTGATCAAGACTAAGAACTGAGGGAACTCGGTATAATTTTTCTTGTTTCTTTGGGACTCTTAAAGTCAGTCCATGATGGAAAACACTTCTGATAAGGAATTATTTCTCTGCCTATTTCTTACTGTTTCCTGATTGAACTTGCATGTCTGGAAAGAAGCAGGATCTATTGCCACTATGATTCAATCCCAATGTTGCCACCCTTCTCTTACATATTGAGCTTTGTGGTGTATATACGTGGTTCTAGATCACCTTGTGAGCAATATATTTAGAAATGTTGAGTTCCTCAGGAAATAATCCTTTAGTCATAAGAGCATAGGCTACATTATCTTACATGAGCTCTTCTCCATCCTTAATTGCTACTGTGTTACTTTTAGGTTTTGCAGTTTTAGTACTTGAAAGAGAAAAAATCATGTTGGGAACTCAGTACATTTTTTTTAAATTGTATTCTTACTGCCTCAGTCCTAGAAAATTCATTTTATATGTGACAAACTGGATCCCTATGACTTTAAGTCCTGTTGCAGAAGGATGCAGTACATCAGGTCAGAGCTGTTTTTCAAGTGTCACGGAGTAGCTGGATTTCCACTCTGTGGAACTGGAAAGTGCCAGTTTGCGTCAGATTGATGAATTATGTAAAACCTGGATTCTTTATGTATTATTAATCACCACAAACAAAGGACGACATTTTAATTAATTTGATTTTTACCTCTTACTTCCAAAGTAACTTATTCAAATTAAAACCTTCTATTTTGAAGATGTGCATCTTGTTAAAAATGCAGAGAGACTGTTATCAGTATCCGTTAAAAGAAGCAGAAATTTATACAACCATCCTAGTGTTTAAAGGAATATAGGGTAATACTTTTGAAACATCAGCCAGGGAAACTGTACCCACAGTATTTTAATACAGGGGTCAGTTATTTGCCTGAAAGGCTTTACTGAAGGAGTGTCTGCAATGCATGATCAGAAACATCAATGCTTGCGTGGTTTGGTGGTGTTTTTTGTTTGCTTTTTAAAAATAATTTTTTGAGCTGTGGACAAGATAACAAAAAGCCTGTGATTAATTTTACTGTTCTGTATGGGTACATGATAGACTGTTCTTCAAATGGAAGCCTGACCTACCTGCGCTTTGTTTTGCAATGTTGTTTTACTTAATATTGATATTATATATCAGTGATCATGTAAAAGAGGTATTTCCATTCATTTTTCATGTGAACAAAACCTAAAATATCTGCAACCAAGAGATTCCTTTCTGTGAAAAAGCCTTACAGCTGGATTTAAGTTTCAGTGTGAGCTGCAGAACACCATAGGCAAGCTGACATTTTCTCTCAGCCAGAGGTACAAAGTACCTGAGGCCACTTCAATGCCGAGATCAAGATTTTCTTTGCTACCACTATCCTTCTTTCCCTCCTTCTTTTGCTCACTGAATGCATGACCAAGCTGTAAAGTTTGACGAGTTCATCATCTCCATTTGTGTCATATGCAATATGCAATAAAACCCCTCACACTTTTTGAAAAAATGAATATATAAACATTGTCCACAAACTTACAAAGTTGCCCTATGCAGATAAGATTACCAAGCCTATTCTGTACAAAAAAAAAACTTCTTAAAATTTTCTGTAAATTAGAGTCATGTATTTACTTCATATCATGGAATTAAGAGGCAAACTTGATGCTGAAGTTGCTATATCCAAGATCTTTTTTTTTAAAGCGAATTAGTGTTAGAAACAAAAGGGCATACCTTTTATATCTATCCACTGAGGACACTCAGGATTATTGTCATTAGTATCATACTGTCACAGAATCTGTGCAAGTTAGGGATGAAGTCAAATTGATTGAGTTCAGCAGGAAGTATGTGTATTCTCTGAAGGTTCTTTGCTGTATTTAGGAAGAGCATTTAAACTGTCTGTTTAAGATTTTATCCTCTGTGTCTTGCATTTGAAAATGAAACTGAAAGGCCAAATTTATCTCTGGAGCACACCAGTATAAATGAAAGCTCTTTGAAGTCAGTGATGGTGCTACCAGAGGAGATGATGGAATCAAGCAAAGGTATTTTGATCCTCCAGGTGTTTGCTTCCTTCTGATAGCATGGAGGTGCAATCTTGATGGATGTTATTCCCCTGTTAATAACTGAGATAGATTCTAATGACTGGAAACATAACAGATAAAAACTGAGGAAGAACAAAGTGATTTTTGTTTCTGCATGTTTTGTGTGGACCCCTCCTATATCTTACATGTACCTTTTCAAAAAAATGTTCAGGAAAAACAGCTTTCTGCATTTACAATAAAATGTGAATGAGTAACAGTTCTTTGGATACACTAACAGGTAATTTAGATTTATTAGTATCATGAAGGTTATGGACTTGGATTCAATGTTTACTTGAAAAGTTTCCAAATTTCTTAATATCCTTTCCTGAACTTATGAAGATTAAATAAATTGGAATTGAGAGGTCTGAAGAAGTCACAGCATTAGAGAGATTCTTCAGGTGATCTAGTAACTGTATTTTTGTGTAACATGCAAGGCTATGCTTTCTCAAACAAACCTAAGACATACTATTCACATCAAACCCACCATCTTTTCCTTTTTTCCCCCAAATGCATGCTGCCTCTAAGCATTATGGTTGCCTTAGGTTATTGCAGGGTATTCAGTATGCATGATAAGACATGATCATTTGTGATAAGGTTTGACACAATGGGATTGTGCTGGTTTTGGCTAGCATAGGTTTGTGTGTTCTTTTTGTGCCTGTGTTTTGGATTTGTGGTGAAAATAATGTTGGTAGCTCAGGGATACTCTAGTTGTGAATAAGCAGTGCTTCCAGAGTCAAGAATCTTTTCTGCTCCTCACACCATCCCATCAGTGAGGAGGCTAGGGGTGTATAAGAAGTTGGGAGGGGACACAGGTGCATAGGTTCTGGCATCATGTTCAGCATACAAAAAAAGAGGGAAAGAAGAAGGAAGGAAGGAAGGACAGTCAGTCAAATGATGTTTGCCTTTTCAAGTGCCTTGTTTTAACCCCAGCCATCAAATTAATCTCTTGCAGCCACTTGCTCACTCCCCGACCATTTGGGTAGTGAGGGAACCAGAAGGATAAAGGTGGAAAACTCACAGGTTGAGATAAAGACAATCTAATAGGGAAAGCAAAAACCGCACACACATGCAGAGTAAAACAAGGAAATAATTCACTACTTGCCATGGTAGCCACCTCCATCAATCCACAAATTTTCTTGCTTTTACCCTTCTGAATCTCTTCTCTGTGACACCATGTCTAGTGAAGGGGCATGTATGTAGGGTTTGGTTGCTTGCTAGTGTTAGACCTGTCTACAGGATCTGTCTACAAATTCAAACATATTACGTCTGATAACAAACAGGTATAATTTTCTAAATGGTCTGCAGAAAAAGTATTACCTTGAATATTAAAATCATTTTTGCAATGATGCAGACCTGTATTCCTAGCTGTATTCTTTGGGGGCAAAAAAAGGCTACAACTTCTAGCCAAACTTTAAAATTGATTTAATGGATATAAAATTCTATGTTAGTTATTGCCTTAGGTTTATCTGGAACAGAATTAGGAAACTTTTTTTTAATATAAATAAACTGTACAGGAATCTCATACTTCCTCCCATCAAAGGCTTCTCTCTAAGATTTTATGTCAGTATTCTCCATGCCCCAGTGGACGTGTCATGGATGTATCATTATGGAATTGTAGAGTAATACCTATCCACCTTCTCTACAAGAAAAATGCTGGTCATGTGTTTGAAGTTGCACCAATCCACTGGCACCTGAAAAAGTACTCTAGAGAAACACACCATATTCTTCCTCTCTTGTCCTAGACTTTCTCAAAGTATTTCCTAACAATTTAGGTCAGGAGACTTGATTCCAAACCAGAAGGAACTTTGATCTGATTCAGACTGACTCATTCTGATTATACTTACTGTTAAGAGAGGCTAATTTTGTACACTTTTATGCTTGACTGTCATGTTTTCATGGCATTGCAGTTGTTACATACCCATTTACTCCTTTCATGTTAGTTCTCGGTAATGAAATGACAACTTATAGCACAAAGAACAAGTTTCCCAATGCTTATTTGCCATTATTCAGATCCTCTTACAGTTCTCTTCCTAGGGCTTTTACATTGTTTTTGAAATTGAGAACTGAGCTTAAAAAGATAGTGTTGAAACAGCAGTGTCACTGGTGCTCTGTGCAGAGGCAAGCAAGCAGTTGTGCCTCAGCCTGTTGCTGACTTGTACTCTCTCCTACACAGGGGAAATTCTAAACTACTTTGTGTATAGTCATAGAATTTTTAATGATGAAGTGCCTATTCATGAAGACACAAGGTTACTCTCAGACTTACATCTCCTGGATGATCTCTCACAGTCTGTCCTCTATTCTTGTGCTGTTGCTCCAGACACAATCATCCTCCAGGTGTGGGTCTGACACATTGCTCTAAAGATCATATGCATTGCTAGATGCTGATGTGATACTGTGCCCCCAACAACAAAGGTAAGAGTAAGTTATGCCAGCTGGGAACCTTGGACATATTTGTCCTCTTTATTCCCTACACTTCAACTGTAAGTGGCGTATTGACTTCTAACCTGTCCTGAGGCACATAGCTAAAACCTGAAGCAGCCTTTAATGTCTTGACATAATCAAAGCTGTTTACCTTAATGCAATGAAACTCAACTTCACTGCACTTGTACTACCTGTAATTAAACTATTTCAGACTATGTGCTCTGAGTACTTTTGGTGTGACATTTCATTTTACCTTTTTTTTTTTTTTTTTAACTTTAATATTATGAAACTACACTTTGAAATTAATTTATTTTCTTTAAATGGAAAATTGTAACAAAAGAAAAAGGAAAGGATCTTGAACATATTTTGAAATACAGACACTAATCTCTTCCCAGGTTCCTCATTCTTTGAAGACTGATTTAATATTTACTTCTTAACTGAACATGCTTGAACTTTTTTCCCCAAACTTTGTATCCAAAATCTGTATCTGATCTGGTCTTTATCTCTCAGCTGTGATACAGTAAAAGAGACCATGTTAATGATTTTAATTGAGGTTGATATTTTCTCTCTGAATCACTTAGAGATAAAGATTGCATAGCATATGCTCTTTTGATCTATTCAGAGAAACAGCGAGCTCCGTAGTTTGATGTCAAGATAATTAAAATAAGTGCCAGCAAAGCTTTGAGAGATGTTAGAAACCTAAAGATTGAAAAATGGGTTGGAGGAGGGCCCAAAGTGGAGCACACATGGCTGAAGGAGTCAGAAATATCTGTTTCTGACTACTCCAGACCTCACCTGGAGTGTTGTCTCTTCTTCACCAGAAGAGACACAAGAGACACATGGATGTACTGGAGTGAGAGCAGCAAGGGGCCACAGAGAATATTAAGGAGCTGCAGAATTTCTAAAGTGAAGAAAGGCTGAGAGAGCTGGGATTGTCAAGCCTGGAGAAGAAAAAAGCTCTGCTGGGATCTTATAAATGTCTATAAATACTCAAAGAGGGGATGCAAAGAAGGCAGAGTTGCGTTCCTTTCAGTGATGCCCAGTGGCAGGACAACACGCAAGGGGCACAACCTGAAAAAGATGTGGTTTTTCCTGAACATCAAAGAAACCTTTTACCACTGTCAGGCTGATTCAACCCTGGCTTAGGTTGCCCAGAAACATTGCAGTCTCTCTCCCCGGAAACATTCAAAACACCTCTGCATGAAGTGTCAGGCAAGCTTTTCTAGGTAGCCTTGTTTGAATCAGATGATGTCCAGAAGTCCACTTCCACCTCAAACTTTGTCTGATTTCATTTGATCCCTTTTGAAGCCTATTCAACATTTCCAAGACGAGGAGTTACAAGAGTTTCACATATTTCTTTTAAAAAGTATTTCAAATCTGATATTAATTTAAACTTCTAATTTCCCATATGGTAAAAGACATATCAAGGAGGATTTTCGGTTACATCAGTTCATGATCTTGCTGAAACCACACACCTTTCTTCCCTTGGTTGCTTTTGGAGTTCTTTGGAATTACTATTATCTAACTTAGCTGCAATTTTTCTGCTTTCAACTAGAAAAAACCCCCAAAAACCAAAAAAACCAGCCTCACAGCTTTTGAGCATCAAGTGTCAGTATCACCTTGTATAAGCACTTTATTCCTTTGGAGCAAGTATGCATCAGATTTATTTTATTTTCAGTAAACTTTAATATGATAAAAAATTGTTTTTTACTAATTCTGCAGAGAGAATCTGATTAGTGTCACTGCTGATGTACACATATGCAGCATATATAGTATGGAAATTAATCTTATAACTAAATGAAGAAGGAAAATGTACTTCATATTAACCAAAAAGTCAGATTTGTTGCAAAAAGATAAGGAAAACAGCAAAAAGATAGATCTGAACTGATCTAGGTCATTCTCTTGACCGAAGTTATACTAGTAGGCTTAAAAAGGACTCTAACAAATGCATGAATTTTAGGAAGAAAAAAAAAATCACCTTGGGAAACAGGGTTAATCATAAATAATACACAAAAGCTGTTTGAGCAATCTTTGGCAGGAGTGAAAAGAGACTCAAAGGAGCTGGAATTATAAATTGGTTAATGCTGAGCATTAGGGGGAGCATAGCTGGAGCCTACATGTTCAATTCTAGAAGCCATATTTTAGGAAAGAAATTATGAAGCATGAAAGGTCTGAGGCTGAAAGATTAACATGAATCAGAGTTTCAGAGATCTTAATTATAAAAATCACTCAGGTGTGGCCTTTGATATACAGACTCAAATAAAAAGAGATTGGAAACCATCTTCTCGACATATTTTATGGAGGACCTCGAAGATAACAACTGCTGCCAGACAGAGGTTTAAGCTAGTTATAGCTGCTGAGGACAAACTATACACTGAAAACAGTTCCTTCCTCACCATTCTCTCTTTTCTGTTACCTTGGGAAGGGGTTAAAATATTTTTTGGGATCAACAACTTGATTTCTTGGTGAAAATGATGTGATTTAAAGGATGAAATTGAATATTTTAACAAGCTAA
The DNA here is from genome assembly GCF_009819885.2 of Catharus ustulatus. Taxonomy (NCBI): domain Eukaryota; kingdom Metazoa; phylum Chordata; class Aves; order Passeriformes; family Turdidae; genus Catharus; species Catharus ustulatus. Next base: position 29,145,191 of record NC_046262.2, read on the forward strand.
GTTGACAAATTCTCTTGTCTTTCAAATGCATAAATAAACTCAAATAAATGTTGAACGGAAAAGGAAAAATAGTGTCAGAGCAGATTATTTTCTTTGAGTAGTATCTTCATTCATCAATATGCCTACCTGTTCACAAACAGCAGTGTCTGAAAATAGTAAACAGGCATTATACCCTTTCCTAGGTACTAATATCAGAATTTGTGTCTGCTTTCAAGGATTTTCCTCTGCTCAAAATGACTGGACAAACAAAAGAGGGCACTAAATGGGCTCTCCTAGTGCAAAAGTTATTCCCTGAGAAGAATTTGCAACAAGTAAAGCAAAACATCATGAGCAAAGCATGAAATACTGTTCTTCCCTCCTGAAATAAAAGAAAAAAGTTTTACTGTTACATTTACAGTCTAATGGCAATGCTCATACCTACCACTGTAGCAACATTAACATGTGAGCAAAGACCATGCAAAATTCCCTTCTCTGTTTCACAAAAATTTAACATTCTGGCTAAATAAAGTAAATGAGTTTGCTTGTGCGACCAGTTGGCTAATTTAAAAAAAAATTTGCAAACACAGTTTTTATACTAAGCTAGTATGAATTTCTGTATTCCTTGTGAATTTTGTAATAATATTTTAAAAAAGGAAAAATGAAATGCAGAAGAGACTTTCTCAGCTCTTCCCCCAATACTGCTTTTCTTCCTAATGTGAAGCACCTTGGGAATCAAAACTGAATATTCATATGTCACCAGAAAACATATGGCAAGCTTTCCTTTCAGGATCCTGGAGCCAGAGACTTCCTTTAACATATTTATGCCATCTGATTCTATGACAGTGTGTTCTCAAAACGTATATGGTTCACTCAGGCTGAAAGTTCATCTTCTCACTCAGGAAAGGGGTGCCTTTCATGTGAAGCAAAGGGAGATTATGAACTTTTACTGTTAGGGCTTTTTTTCTTAGTTTATTTCTTTAAAATTGTTTCAATTGTGGATTATGGGTGTGGATGAGTGAAGACAAACTTTCCATATATATCTATGCTGAACTGGAGTATAAGAGAATAGGTGAGTGTAGTTCATGCTTTTCCTTGATAAATGTGGACTAATACCCTAGTGGTATAATGGTCCCCTGTAGAGACAAGACAAATATTTGAGACAGTCATGTCTGAGGATGAAGGATGCAGTTTGCATCATGACTGCTTAACATAATTGAGCATAGAAGGAAGAAAAAATTTTGTGTGATTATTTCTTCTTACCTTCCTGCTTAGTTCTGTTGAGACCTACTTCATTTACCTCAAATTTAAGACATCTACCAAAATGACCTAATTCTACCCTCTTGCCCTCTTCTGATGAACATTTGCTTGGGAAATATTTAGTCATGATTTGTCAAGGAAATAATCAAGAAAAGGGCTTTTTTGGGGGAGCTCATTTGCTTAAAATCTGACACTAAGAAAATTCTGGAAACTGTATGAATGACAGATATGACCAAAACAAAACCAAAACACAGATATTGGTCATATTCCTTTGACCTTGATCATATTGAAAGGCTTTATAGGATTTTATTCATTTCAGTCCCAAACATCGTAACTTATAAACAGAGAAAGTAAAGGAAAATTCAAGTATTGCTGAATCTCAAAGACGTTCCTTAAATACTTCTTGCAGAGGGATTGATTCCTGACATTTTCAGCAAAGACCTGATCCGATGAGCATATATAGGACCATAGACTGAGGAAGGAGACAAAATGTAGTCTGTGTGACAGAGACTTTTCCAACTGATTTCCATGTTTGTTACTTATAGTAGAGACATCATTGTAGAGGAAGACAATTACACAGTGGGCAGAAGAAGGAAGAGTCTTTGGGTTTAGTCCTTGGTGTTACCACACACCTTGGGTGTGGCTTTGGACCAGTGAATTTCTCTGTCTCTCCTTCAGCTTCCCACCTGTAAAATGCAACCATAAAGGAAAAAAATGAACAATTAATCCACTTTCCTTTCATGGACTATAGAATTTTGGAAAGTCTCTTATATCCTGAATTGCTGTATCCCATCATGACTGCCTTTATTATCAAGCTAAGATCCTCTGTTAAAACTTACAAAGAAAACAAGTAATAAAGAAAATCAGAAAAGCCTTTTCTTTAGACATCTTGGTAATGTTTTAAAATGCTACTATTTTGAGGTAGTTTGAAAATGTTCATGTTTAATAGCACTCAAAGCAGCTGAACTTGTTTCCATGCATAAATATAATAATTTATGCAAGAAACTGAATAGCAGAGTGTTGAAAAATAGGCAAGGAGGGCTATTTAAAAAGCTGTATGTGGGTAGCATCAATTAAGAGTTGAATATATGTGCATAGCACTATCCATTTTAAACACAGAGATATACCATTAACCAGTTATTGATTATGACCCATAATCTCCACACCTAAATTCTAATAATATATTAAAAATAAATAAATTGGAATTGGGTAAGACAAACTATTTTCCACTTTTTTTTTAGTTGTTTTTTTTTTTTAATAGCAAAGCAATTTAAGTCTTTCGAGTATGCAATTAATATTTCCATTACTCCATGTTTGAAAAAAATTAATACAGAAAAGTAATGTGTTGGGTTTTTTCCTACAATACAGCAAGATTTAATAAATTGAATGAACTTATATTTGAGCCCATCTGAGTGTATCTGAGGAAAGTGGATTTTTTTCCTCCCTAGTAAACAGTATGAAAGAAAATTGCACCAATATATAAGGTAAACAAGCTTTATTCTCTGAGGCCAGCATCCACCTTCCATATCTTCTGTCTCTGACCCTATTGCATTTATTATTTTCTTCTTTGTAAAAGGGAACCCTTGCAATTGAACAAGAGAGTGTTCTGAGCGTATAACTGTGTCTTCACAGTTGAGATGATAGCACTTGTGTATTATAGGACAAATAGACTACTGCAATTTTCTGACTCTGAAGTGTAAGGACTCCAAATAATGCTCACTTCCTTTCTCTTGCCATAGAAAAGTAGTGTCTTTAGTCAGTTGTCTATCACTTACCCCCATCCATCTCCACAACTGCAGAATAGTTTTGACTTTGAATACAGTGATATCCTTTCATTCAAAATCAGGAAACTAGTATCGATAATTTATTTTTTAGATTCTTTACAAGGAAAACCTCCCCCTGCTCCCATGCACAACATTTTGACAATATTGCACAAATATGCACAGTATTTTGGTTTTTTATTTATTTTGTTGTAGAACTTCTGAGGATCTCAGTGTAGGTACAGATGGTACAGAGAGAGGATGAGGTTCACCAGAAAATATTTTGTATTTTGTCAAATATTGGGAGTAAGCTCGCTGTGAAATCTTTCTTATTCACTGCAGATGGCTGACATTACGTTACCCTGGTCAGTCAAAGTTGTTCCATGTTAGTAGGAAAAACAGTCCTCACCTCCTACTTCCTGGTGTTGCAGAATCCACTTTATCTAACTGCCTTGTTACTTTGAAGCCTTGGAAAAAAATATTTCCTTTTTGTTAACCCTGAATAATTGTCACATTATTCAGGTTTTAGAGAACATACTGTGGAGAAAAGAGCCCATGATTCATTCTTCTTCCACAACAACTTTAGATTTGTAGCAAATGAACAATTTATGATACCATTTCATACTTAATTTTTCCCCTTATGATATCACTCTGTGTTATGTACAAAAGCTTGTACAAATAATTCCTTTAATGTTGAAAACCCAAGTAATTTCCTTCAGATTGCTTTTCTGTCTCTGTGTGTCTTTTAATATCAATGTTCTCTTAGTTGGAATGAAATAACTGTCATTTGACACTGTTTTCCTGGGGTTGGGAAGAATCCTAAATGCTCTGTTCCTGTATCCTGTGTCATAAAAAAGTAGTAGGATTTGCCAGCTTAACATTCTTGACATTATAGTTCTTCCTCTTATTTTCTCCTCCTCCATGTACATTATTATAACTCTTCCTCTTGAGCTTATCAGTATTTTTTCAGATCCTTTTTGTCCCTCTTTTTAGCTTCAAGCATTAATTTTCATGGTTTTGCCATGCTAAATTTTCTGCTTCTTTTATTTATTTACCTCAACTCCTCCTCCTTTCTCTCTTCAGCAGAAAGACATGGCCACTTTTTCTTTACTCTGAAATTAGCTTTCCTTATTGACAGACTTTTCTCTGGTTAAATGTGAACATGTCTTTTCCTTTTGTTGAATGCTTGCATAGTATCTTTTTACCTCACTTACATGTATGGGCTGTAATACCAAATGTGATGTTTTAATTTAGGCCACATACTGGATTTCAGTTCTGCAGTACAAGTGGCAATATTTTTTCTCAAGTATTTCTCTCCTCCCTCCACTTCAGTTTAGATTTTACCACCTTTATTTAATCTTGTCAACTTGTGGGTATGGGAACTCAGAACTTACTGGGAATATGCTTGTGCTGATTTTGGCTGGGTAATTTTCTTCACAGTGGCTGGTATGGGGCTGTGTTTTGTATTTGTCCTGAACACGGGGTTGATAATACAGAGATGTTTTTGTTATCGACGAACAGGGCTTGCATAGAGTCAAGGATTTCTCTGCTTTTGGTACTGCCACACTGGTGAGGGGACTGAGAGTGCTTGGGAGGTTGGGAGGAGACAGAGCCGGGACAGGTGACCCAAACTCACCAAAGGGAAATTCCAGACTATACAGCATCATGTCAGTACATAAAATGGGTGGAAGAAGGAGGAAGGGTGGTAAGTTTGGAATAATGGCATTTGTCTTCCTAAGTCAACATCATGTATGATAAGGCCCTGCTTTACTTGAGATGGGAGAGTACCTGCCTGCCCATGGGAGGCAGTGAATGAATTCCTTTTCTTTGCTCATGTGGCTTTTGCTTTCCCTATTAAACTGTCTTTATATCACCTCACAGCTTTTTTGCCTTTTACTTCTCCAATTCTCTCCCTGTTCTCACTGTTGGGGGTGTGAGCGAGAGGCTGCATGGGGCATGGCGGCTGACTGGGGTAATTAGCCAGGTCTTAAGCTGAGTTTCATGAGCAGTGATAAGGTTAACTTAGTGGAGCTGGAATTAACTTGAAAATATAGTTCCATGTATTTACCTCAACAAATAAGGTTTGTACTGTGAATGCCTGGAAAACTGCACAAGTTTCAAAAGAAACGTATAGAAATCTTTGATTTCTTCTTTACACTGAGTACTTGTCCTTGTTTATTTTGAAGACACACATTTTCATTGTGCACATAGATATAGAAAAAGAGATCAAAAGGGCACTGATCAACTGTGCTGGCAGTTTCCACTGGGATAGGCCTATATATGGGTTGTAGGACCAGATAGTTCTGGAGGAAAGGTGTGATTTTGTGAGTCTCTCCTGCCTTAGATATTCAAAACTGGAAAATTACGTCAAGGTTCTGAAAGGCTGAATTTGGCTCACTTATTGCCAAAGCACTTCAGAGACTGGTTTGGGAATTGATAATTTTTCTTTAGCCGGCACTGAACCCAAAGCCTTGGCACAGATTGTGGAATGGAGGAGTACTCTACTGTGACACACTGGCCCACAAAACTCATCCTTTCCTACCATAAATCATTAAAGATTCCTTGGGAGTATTCAATGTAGAGATGGCAAAGTCACCTTCTTGGATGCATGCCAATTCAAATTACTCTTTTAATTTTATTTGTCAGTTATCTCTTTAATTTTATATGGATATGGGATTACTGTGTACTGTTAGACACTTGTCAAGATCTAGCCAATAGCTAACAGCAAAGTAACCATTTAAAGTCAATCCATTGTCAAATATCCAGATTTTCAGAGTAAATGTCTTGTTGTAGATTTTGAATCTTTCAGTAAAGATCAGATTTTTCAAGCAATGTTGTTTTTTGTCTGTAGTTAGTATATGAGGTGAGCTCTGTAAAAGAAGCTGTTCTGAACAAACAGAAAAGAGATGGTGTCAGTGCCAAGGACTATTTAAATCCAGGTGTTCTTAGGGCTTTCTGAAACACTGGCCATTTGACAGGGTTACTCACAGGATAGCACCAGTTCTCATAAAAATTATAAATCACTATAGTACTAAAGCAGATTATTGATGGGTCTGTCTTACACTTTACAAAACATGTATAGTTCTGACTATATAGGAAACTCTGCTTGTGTGGGAGGATGCAGGCATTATAATTTTCATTGTGCTAGTTGCACCTCAGACACCTCTGATGAAGTTGTATACAGTAATTTCATGATTACAAACCGCACCTGATTATATGCCGCAGCTCCGGGTGTCGGCAACATTTAGGTCTTTGTCCATATATAAGCTGCACCGGATTATTAGCAGCACTTTTGTTCACAGGGAGGATCTGCGTGCAACTTTCACAAAGTTGCCAATTAGTAAAAGAATCGCATGATCACGGGCTTTACTGGTTCGGCCCCGCTTGGGGTGGCCGCCAGGGAGCGGCCCCGGTCCCGTTCGCTGCTGCCGCTGGGAAACAGGGAAGCGGCGTGCCTGATCACTGCCAGTGGGAAGAGGGAGAGCGGCATCCCCAGCCACTGCCCCCAGGAAGTGGGGGTACAGTGTGCCCGGCTACTGCCGCTGCCACCCCACTTCCCAGGGCTGGGGAGCTCTGCCACCACCCTGCCCCCTGGGGCTGCGGAGCGCCACCACCACTGTGCCTCCCAGGGCCGGGCAGTGCCACCAAAACCCTGCTTCCCGGAGCTGGGGAACACTGCTGTGCCCACCAGGGCTGAACTGCGCCGCCACTGCTCCACTGCTGTCCAGCCACCCGAGGCCAGGCGGGCTGCGGCTTGGCTCAGGGCTGCTGCGGGCTCCGACTTCTGGGTTGGGAAATTTCTGAAATTTGTTCATATATTGGCCGCTTCTGAGTGTAAGCCGCACTTCTGGGTTAGGAGCAAAATATTAGTTAAAATGGTGTGGCTTATAATCGTGAAATTCCTGTAATTATGTTGGAGAAGTTACTTGTGTGGTAGCTAAGAAGACCTGCTCAGGGCAGGATGAATTGGCCCAATTAAAATAGAAAGTTAATGCAGTGATACATCTTGTGACCTCAGCCTGACTTGAGCTTGATCAGCCCCAACAGGGCAGGCAGAGGGTGACTGAGTCATCTTTGTTTCCTGGTGTGTTCCGTAACTGCATAGACAGTAGTGTCAAAGCAGTGACATCCAAGGCAGTGGGTGTCAAAATGTGTCTCAGAGCCTTATGTACCTGTTTGTCTTATGCTTAGTACTCAGGAAGGCAGCTTGTTTGACTAGTCAGAAATACACAAGTTGTTTGGTTTTCTATATATTGACACACATTTCAATTTAAACGCATTTATGTGCAAATTATCAAAATTCTCTTTGGTTGGGACCATTTTCATGTTAGGTCATTTAATGCCAAACCGGTCACTTAAGACAGTTTTTAGCATAAAAGATCTAACAAAAACCCTTTCTGTTGTGGCACAACATTTAATTGCTTCATATGACTTTTTATATTATTTGTGCCATTACATCTGCTAGTCGGCGTATTGAACTCTAGGAACTTGATCTAAACATAATGCATAGAATTTCATGGCAAGCACTTTGAAAATATGCTACCAATATGAAAACATGCAAAATACCCCTCCTAAACCCATCCAAAACATTTTAAAGATACCTACTTTTTTGCAAACTTTTGGGCTGTGCCTGCCCAGGATAAGCAACAAGACGCAGTAACTACTAAACACATAAATCCATAAATCACAATGACTTCTATAGCTTGTTTAATTCTCTGTCCAAACACACAGAAACTATGTTCACAGGAAAAAGTCAATTTAGTAATCTAAAGCAATAGTTTATAATCCCATCTGCTGTGGCCAGTGAGAAAGTATGATCCTTTGTTTCAGAGAGCTGCTAGTGAGTGACACCTGCAGTACCTGAGCCTTCTCCTCCTCCTCTATGTGACCTGTTTCTTATTGCAGCAGGAGTCTGGACTAGACAATGTCTACCCCAAGGCTATACGTTCTACATATATTTTTTAAAAAGAGAAATCAATTATTTACAGTTCTACTCTTGAGTACCTTTGTCACACTGTTATATGCTGGAATACTTTTTACAGATGACTTACATAAGCATTTTAGTGAAAAGATACTGCAGTGCATTTAGTCCTTGTTATGAGTAAACAAGCAACTGAAAAGAATTTTCTTTTAAAAAATAATATAAATTGGGTTTAGATGTGTTTTCTATATGTCAAAAAAAAATCAAGATAGATTTTTTTGCCATTACTAAGAGCGATTTATAGTGGTATAGTGTAATAACATACATAATAGGACATGAGGTATCACTTTGGTCTAAGTATTGCTGCAGACACAAACATGCACAAATAACGATGCTGGTGTTTTAGAGAGAATGTCATTCAGTCAAAAAGGTTATAAGGGATTACCAGACAGGAGGTATTGATGGAACAGTTAACAGGAAAATGTGGAAGAAAACTGCTTCAGCAAAAAGGTATTAGGTGTTGAGAGGGGAGGAGGAAAGATTCCTAAGCAATTTTTACAGGACATATCCGTATAGGGATTGTCTACTCACACTGAGTCATTACAAAAAAGATTTTCTTAAATCTTTATATTTTCAAAACACTCTCTTATTCTCTCTGAATTTTACAATGGGAGTTGAGACTGCCATGAGTAACAGTGACCTATCACAGATAACAGATCGGATACTGTTGACTGAAATATGTTCACAAACCCTGAAAAGTGAAGATGCCTTGTCAAAGCATCTGCTTCAGTCTTTTTTGTTTGAAGAAGCCACTTCAAGGACATGTTTCAGACAATGTGATAAGGTCTTCCAAAACTGACCAATGCACTTCAAGCAAATATGTGTTTTCCTGTAACACAATCCTCACAGCACATCCATAAAAAAAGTTTGAGGTAAGAGCCTGGCTCTCAGGAATGCTGTTGGGTACAGGTGTGTACCTCATCAACTGAGCTGAAAATGCCAATAGCTTTCATGTCAGGAAAGGGGACCAGTGGGGAAAACAGTGTGGGTTTAAGAATGACTATTTTGTTTTCTAGGTCTGTGAGTTCATTTTAGCTTATGTACCGGAGATAAAACAAAATATTAATTTTTTTTCCAGCATATAGTGCTGAAGAATTTGTCTTTTGATTGCAAATCTTGTGAGCATTTGTTGGTCTCTTACCCTTTCTTTATCTGAAAACTGCTATATTGAAATCAATATACCCCTGGAAAATGTTCCAGTTTCTGTGAAACACTTATTTAATGAAAATACATTTACCGGTAAATCTTCCAATGAGAAGATTCTCTAATGAGAACCACATAAAACATTTCTGAGCCACTAATATTGCTAAATTGCTCTGAGCTAGATAACCTTCCCCCCTTTATTTCTACATTTATATTTATAAGATTTGACATTAACTGTTTTCTCTCACAGTGAGACTTTAAATGACACATTTTAGCCCAGCATTTGCTCCTTAAATTCAGCCCTCTTATTTTCCCTGTATTGGTATGTAGAAGCTCTGTTTGCCTGGAGCTTTTCAGTATTGTGTCCTGATTTTTCTTTCTTTTTTCCTTCATAACTTTGACATCTTGGCTGCTGAATTTGCCTTGCTTCTTGTAGTAAGACAGAAATTAATTAATCTACTTTCCTAATTGCACAATCAAAATAAATGATGTTGACAAATTAGAAGTCACAGAAATTACATGTACATTTTGGATGCCTAGATAGTGTCCAACAATATTTTATTTTCATATAAATTGCAGGCTTAATTAATTGCATTAAAATGTCCACATATTTTTGTGCAAATACATCTTTGCTTGCAAGTCATGAAAAAGAAAGGCAAATTAGATTGCCTTCCCACATATGAAAATGTTGCCCTTAGTGTGGTCTAATTGTGCTTGGTCATCTGCTTTTTTCCCAGTCATGGTCAAAGATTTGGATGGGGCCCTTAAAGTCTGAATTGCCACTGGGAATCCAACAGATTTAATTTTCTCCTGAGTTACCGACATGTGAGGTTTTGTTGTTCTGTTAACTTGAGCACATTGTAATATGACTGATAAATAAATATCTTCTGGCTTTGAAGCAAAATTGTCTCAACAAGAAGGAAGGAATAAAATAAACTGGTTAAACCAAGAAAATTAGGAAAATTTTTTTGCACTTTTATTTGACTGCTTCCTTGGGTAACTCAAAGGCTTGAATTATTAATTTGTATTTAAATGTATGAATACCCCTAAACCAAGATAAAACATCAATCTGCTACAATGAACAGAAGTTAATTTATAAAGATGACCATGAAGAAAATGTTGTACCTTTTTAGTTAAAAAAAAATCAAAAATCTCCAGGTCAACCAGTCATAGCTCTTTGCTTTTATTTCCTAAAGGGAGTACACTGAAGCTGGAAACAAAGCTACAATATATTTTGGAATGATGAATTTTCTTGTAACACAAACTTGTCTTTTTTTGCTGTTGGTTGTGTGTGGAGGTTTCTTGTGCTGTGTTTTTCCTTTGGTTAGATTTTTCTGGTAAATTTATGTAATCTTAAGGAACAGAATGCTAGCAGTGCTCCAGTTGTTATACAAAGATTATCCGTAAACCTTCCATTCCTGTATTTAGTGTGAGGTGTGGGTGTGAAAGCTCTGTGTCTGGGGTTTGGGAAGAAGAATGTATCTGAAGATGCCATGCTTAGAATTGCCTTGTCTGTCTCAATAGTGTGTGGAACTCCCACTGTAGAGCATTGTGTTTACTCAACTCAGAAGAGGAAACACAGTCTGTATTCTTCATAAAGGAGTAAGTTTTTAAAAGATCATTTTTTTTAGATTAAATTGACATAGAGGGCACAGAATACATCTTGAGATTTTTCAGTGATTTCTTTCCCATGCCCTTGATATTCTTTTTCCATACCACTACTCATGTATCACTAAACAGGAAAAGATCAGCTTGCAGATTTCTGCTAAAGCAACAGAAGCTTCTTTTGCAGCTTGACTGGCTCCTTCCATATCTATTGCTTCTGCAGCTGCTGCTGAGAAAGCAGCTGCTCCCTTCACATGCTCTGATGCTGAAGCTGCACCTTGAGCCTTGCTGGCGGCTCAGGTGGTCACAGGGCTCCTCACCACGTCAGAAGCGAGCTTATGGCTGTGGCCCCTTCTGAAATGGTTGCATGCAAGGTCGCCAGGGACCTGCCTGGAACAGGGGCTTCTGAGGACAGTGCACTGGTAGGTTTTGGGCCCAGAAGTGTGTTCTGCAGCCTACAGTCCGTCAGCTTTGAAGTTTTGTACTCCAAAAATCAAATCCCAATTTAACTATTTAAGGAAAAGATGATTTTGGCTAATGTTTGAGCCGACTGGCATCAACCATTCCTTGCAGAAGAGTGAATGAAGGGTAGAGGAAGCAGCTGCCTGCAACCCTCAGCCCCACAATAGCAGGCCAAGAGTGTGAGATGCATAACTTTTACCCAAGCTAGAATAAATTCAGGACACATGGGTGCCACAAGAAGGGTAACTTGACAGAATTAATGCCCAGGTATCTGTTATCAGACGCTAGCAGGAGGGAATACGGGCGCCTTTTGAAATGCTAGTCAGTTTCTATTGATGTGTACTAACCAAACCAGATCTTCAAATACTACAGGAAATTCATATTAGATTTCGAAAACCATAATAAATATATCCATTAGCTTTCCTGCAGAAACTGATAGTGACCTGGCCTGAGTATAAACAGTGTGAGAGATCTTCCTGTGTGTTCAATGAATTTGAGACATATTTTCTATGCCCTCAGGTTTTTTAGGGTTTGAAACTCTGATATTTGAGGAAAAACCTTCCATATACTTCCACATACTCCAAATGCTTAAAGTATTGATAAACAAAATATATATTTAAAAGAAAATTTATAAAATGAAGGTATGGATAAAATTGAAATGAGAATAAATTATCAATTTAATTTTAGATGAGACCATGGAGCCCCTCATCTAGTTTGTTTCATCCAGAAGACTAGTTCATGTATTTGGACTGAGCTATCAAATCAAGTGGTGTAAGTAGGAACAACTTGAATCACTTCCCAAAAACATCCCTGACTTGAACTAAGATGTTAATGGAGAGGCATTATCAGTTGTTGCTCATCATTGCTATCAATGTCTAGTTCGTTCATTGCCAGCTGATACTAGAAGCAAGTAATTCCCACACTGGGAATACTCTTCAGAGACCTGTTAGGGAATCTGCCTAAATGACTGGCTGCTAGGTAATAGTAATTTCTCCCCACACTCCCCATCCCCATTTCCCTTTAACCTTAACATTAGATTGAGTTTAAACTTTCCAATGTTATGTAAAAGAAGACTGCTTTTTGCCTTTGAGGTTGTAATGACAAATGCAAGAGAAGATAACAATTTCTTTGGCTTAATCATGCATATCCTAACCCATAAAATTAAGTGTATGTGAGTTAATACAAGCAAGGTTATTTAACTTCCATCTTTTTTTGGGAACTTAAGGAGCTACTCTCAGAAAATGTCAAGCATTTTCTCTGCTAGCATTTCTTAATACGCCCATAGCTAAGCACTTGCCAGAATTAAAAACAGTTACAAACCTCCTAGATACAATTTATTCTTTATACTATGAAAAGCTGGAAGGAAAAGCTATTCCTTAAATTTGATGCTTTAGGGCATGATAAATGTGATTTTTAAGGATCCATCCATCTCCAAAAAGCCAGTACTAGGTTTGAAATATTGAATTAGGGCTTTTCATTTAAGGTATTATACAATATCGCCTGGATTGCTGGCCAAGAGCTGTTTACTTCTAATGACAAAGTTAAGATGCTGCATTTTGCTGGATACTTTGGGCTAGCCCTAAAAAGGGGATCAGGAGATATGCAGATCTGGTTGTCAGGCAGGGTGATACTTGTTGGCTTGGAGCTGACATCCCTGCAGCACCAAGCAGAAAGGCAGCAGTAAAGGCTGCTACTTTTCTGCCTGCAGTTTTAAGGACAGTATCTTAGTTATTACTGCTCCTTGAAGCTTGCCAGCCTTAGTAAAATCTACTGAGCAATTTAATGTGTTTGTCTTATAAAACGCCACTTCAAAAGGCTTTTAGGTAGGTTCTGCAGCATCCTTGGTGGTCCATATTGCCACAACAATACAGTTACAGTGAATTTTCCCACTGCTATCAGAGCTTGGTCATAGTGCAGGCCCAGCACTGTTAAAACAACTCTTTACCTGAGGAAATAAGAGATTATTTGGCAGATGTATGTGCAGATTAATGAGAATGTTTACTTTTTATTGAGAGATTTCACCACATGTAATTCCATGCAAGGAGACACAATATAGACTGTGTTGTTAAGTGCCTGTGTTTTCACTTTGCCAAAGGTGTGAAAAAAGATCTGTTTTGATTACCCAATTAATAAGGTTATATAGGCTCTGCTTGCAAACAAATTGCCATGAATGAATTCTCTCTTTCAGCTTTGCTTTTTCCTGTGTGCTAACAGTGTTGTCAAATTATTCCACTTTCTGCCTATAATAGCCCAAATCTCTGTATCTTTGCTTCTAAAGTAACCTACCCTAATTTAAAAAGTATGATTCTGTTATGGTGAGCATAGAAGGAGTCTTTCTCAGCCATAGGAATTGACAAGACCAGTTCTCTTGTTCCACTTGGCTGCAATCTGTTGCAAGTCAGAGGTTTAATCTCAGAACAGTGTAGGAGTATTGACTTTCAGACTGCACTGTTAGTCTGCTGTTGCTAGTGCAGTTACTTAGACAGTAATTTAGGACTCTCATCGCAAGTAGAATGAAAAATTTGCATAACTGCATAGAGGGGGGAAAAAAATCACCATGGCCTTAATCCTGAAAATATGTATACCTGCCTGAGAGTTCGTGTTATTTTGTTGTCAGTGGAACTAAGCATTTGCTCAACACTGAATGTGTGTAAATGTTGCCAAATAAAGATGTCTGCCTTATTTTTTAGTAGAGCAGAAGGATCCTCAACAAAACCTATCAAAAATCTTCTCCTCAAAAGGAAGAGAAGAGGATAGGGAAATGAGCTAATTTGATTTTGTCATATTTTATTTCAATATATAATTTTTTCAAAGTAAAAACTTGTCAGCAGTCCTGCTTTCCTTTTTGAAAGTCTTTTTGTGTCTTTAGGTCCAGCCTTCTGGCACTCTAAGCAAAATTTTGGCATAATCCTCTTCATTAAATGGTGAACAACTACATCAAATTAGAAAAATAGCCTTTTCCCTCCCTTTTGGAGAGTTGTTTCTTTGGATATCCTTTTCATAAAACTACCTAAATATTCTACCTCAATGATGTCTGACTAGCAGGTTCTACTGTTGCCTGAATTATCCTTCCAGTCTAAATTCTGCTGCCTTTTAAATTTTTTTTTAGCTCCAGATCTTTACTTGGGAACAGGTGGAAGAAGCTAGAAAGATTTAATAGAGGCTTTAAATGAAATTGTTCTGTCCTGATACCATAGTCACTCATGCTATGCCAAAATCTTTAATGGCTACAGGAGAAATTAACTAACTTTTGCCTCTTCAGGGATTTTGGAAGAATCTCATGAGAATGGGCCCTGCACGGAAGAGTGATCCAAGAGCATTGGTTGATATTGAAGCACCACTTCCAAGCTCAGGAATGATGTATCCTAATGGACAAGCCATTTGGTAAAGACTGAAAGAGATCTGTGTGATGAATGAATAAAGAACTCCTGTAAGTTGCTCTGTCAGTAAGCAGGAAACACCCAGGAGATGGAGGTAGGCTCAGACCACTTGGAATGAATAGAAGGAGGTTGGCAGGGTAAGTAAAAATGAGACAGAGAAGGTTAAGACCCACCTGGAACTAAATCTGAGCAAGGATGTAAAGCCAAGGAGTTCAAGCACAAGAAGCGGGGTTTCTTTAAATACTTGAGTAACAAAAGAAACACTAAGGAAAATGTAGATTGGTTACTAAATGGAAGTGGGACTCCGTTAAGAAAGGACAGAGGAGGCAGAGTTAGTGAATGCTGCCTTTGCATCAGTCATCACTGACAAGACCAGCCCTCAGAGATCTCTGACCCAGGAGACTAGGGAGAAGGAAAGGCTGAAGGAAGACTTTCCCTTGCTCAAGGAGGACTGAGTGGAACCAGACAAGCCTGGCATCCACAAGTCCATGGGCCCTGACAGGATGCACCCACAAGGGCTGGGAGAGCTGATAGAGTCAAGGTGAGCAATTTACAACCATTTTTGAAATGCTGTAGTGATCAGAAGTGCCTGAGGCCTGGAAGGAAGTATGGACATACACTAGGCATAAAAAGGGAAAAAAGGACCCAGGAAACTACCAGATAGTCAATCCTTGGCAAGGTGATGGAGTGCCTCATTCTGGAGGCGATTTCTATCCTTGTGGAGGACAAAAAGCTGATCAGGAGTAGTCAGCATGGATGTATTGCAGGTAAGGTATATTTGAACAACCTGTTTGCCTTCTATGATGAAAAAGTACCTCAAAGGAGGAAGGGAGGGCACTGGGGGTCCAGCAGAAGGTGACAAAGATGAGTGAAGGCCTGGAGCATCTCTCCTACGAGCAAAAGCTGCTGGAGCTGGTTCTGTTCTGAAGACAAGTGACAGGGGATCTTGTCAATGTCTGTAAGTATGTGAGGTGAGGGTGTCAAGAGGATGGAGCCAGGCTCTGCTCTGCGATGCTTTTTACAGTGTCCAGTGGGACTAAAAGCAGTGGGCAGAAACAGGGGCACAGGAAATTCCATCTGAACATGAGGAAGAACTTGGTTTCTATGCAGTGACTGAGACCCAAAACAGGTTGCCCAGAGAGGTTGTGGAGTCTCCCTCACTGGGGATATTCAAGAACTTCCTGGATAGAATTCTGGACAATGTGCTGACCCTGCTTGAGCAGGGAGGTCAGACTGGATGACCTGCTGTGATCCCAGCCTGACTCATTCTGTGGTTCTGTGAAGTGCTTTGAGACACCTCCTTATTAACGCCCTTAATTCTGGTTTGAAATCTCTTTTTCATGAGTCAATTTGACATCCTTCTGAACATGCTGTTATGCTCATCTCTGCCTCCTTTGGCCACGAGTTCTGAAGGTTCATTGTTGTGAAAAGTGCATGCTATCATCAGTTCTACTCTGCTATTCTACCAGTTTCATCAAGTGCCTCTTGTGCTACTTCAGTTAGTTCCTCTTGTTATATCTGAATCAATACATGAAGGATTTCAAAGACTTGGAAGATGTAATACTGTTATGAAACAACTAGAAAATAGAAAGAAAATACTTGTTAGACATAACTATATGGAAACAAAATTATTCTAATTTTTTGCAAATATATAGGGGACTTGCCTTCTAGTTTTTGCCTGGCCCGTGCAGGTTCTTCATCTTCTTCCATCAGTTTAATATACATGCATACACACAAAAACATGTAGTGAGCACCAAGCATATTTGGTTGTGAAATCCTGTCAAAAATTTTGGTTATCATTCTGATGATAATCTGGAAAGTTATTTAAAAAATCACAGAACTCATTTTTTGGCTCCATTTTATAATGACATAATATTACAATTACATGAAAAGTCATTGCAAAGGGAACAGAGACCTGTTATGAGAAACTAAATATACTCTGTTTTCTTCTTACTGCTTTTCTTCAGGCTCCAGATATACCCGTTTTGGAGGATGAAACAGTTTCTAGAACCTAGAAGGAGATAAAGAGAAAGATAAAACATGAAAACTGCAAGAGAAACAGAATATAAAAGGACCTCAGCATAAATATAGTTGCCTTTCATTGCACTCTCTTCTTAATTTAGTAAGAATCAATTTTAGAGAGAATTTGGAAGTAAATGTGTAAGGGTGAGCTATAGTGAAATCAAAAATGAGTGAATTTATCTGTAAAGTAACATGAATTTTGTTCATCAATTTTTTTTGTTTTGTTTTAAAATTGCCTCAGTACTGTAAAACATGTCATAAATCAAACATCATAGGAAATTAGGAAATTACAGGAAAATTTACTCTTCTTTTATTTTAGCAGGGCAAAATCAGGAATACTAACTGAAGCTCTGGGTAGTTTTTTTTCCCCCTGTGTCTATGCAACCACAACCTGGTGTTTCTAGAACTCAGAGAATGCCAGACTAAAAGAAAATGACATCATATCAGTTCAAGACATTCTATGAAGAAAATCACTGCCCTGTGAGCTCTAGACAGGAGAGGGCAGGTAGAGGTCACTAGGCCTGTGTCTTGGCAAGTCCACATAGTTGGAGAGCTGACTTTGCTGAGTGGAAAACTGATCTGCCTAACAATGAAAAACAGCTTTGGGGAAAAATAGTCTCATGAATGCTTATTTTAATAAAATATCTGGAAGAAAATCACCAGAGCTGTAGAAAAGAGCTCTACATTTGGGAATGGGGACATCTCAAAGATGAGTTTAAATACATGAATAAACATAGTTGCTGTGACAAACTCCACAGCCCCTCCCCTCCCTTATCTTTTACTTTCTAGACCTTCTTCAGTGGACCTTGCACCTATTAGTGATATAACTGTATCTTCACAGAAGACAATATATTGAATAACTTTTTTTTTTTAACTTTCTATTTAGATTTCAAGGTAAAACTTCAATCTTCTGGGAGCTTCTCACAGGTTTTTTTAATACACCTGTCAATCTCACAGTCTGTTCTCTGACAGCGAGCTAACTCTTTTCTTTGTAAAAGGATTGGTTGTGTTTATATGCCACTGAATTTGAGAAAGAACAAACTGAAGATCACTGCAGTACACCAAAAATCATGAATTTTATTAGAGTACGTGTGGAAAAGAAATTGAGGAAAACATGTATGTAATTCAACTGACATGAAAATACATCATTCTGGATAAAGAAGAGTATTAGTAACTCACATTAGGATACTTTTCTTAGAGTGTGTATGCGTGTGTGGATGTGTTTTGCTTAGTTAATGCCTTCCTTCAAGACAAATACCAAAAATATCTCTCCTATATTTCTAGTATATCTTCCTCATAAAATTGTTTTGGTTAAATTCTGCACTGTTAAGTTACTGCCCACAGTAAAAAAAACCCTTAAAAATCTCTTTCTGAATGATACAAGATGTATTCCTTCATTAGATCTCTCAGCTGCAGGAAAATGTGCTCCTTTTTGCTCTAAGTTCCATTGGAATACTTTTTTTCCCTCTTACGAATATAACTTAAAAGTAAACTTACTTGTTTTTGTGGAATTTGATGTTTGTATTTGCACTGTGACTGTCCTCTAGTCCCCACAAATTAGTTTTGTGGTTTTCTTTTCCTTCAATATTTCTCAAACATTTAATTTTATTTATTTTCATATAAGAAGTTGTAGTTGATTGATTAATCATCTAATGGCTGCAGATAGTTTAAAACTGAGATGCAAATTGGTTTGGAAGAGGATATGAGAAAAGGAAGAAATTTTTAGAAAGAACATCAGTTAATTATTTTGAAATCCAGCATTGTCAGTTGAGGTGTTAAATTGTGGTGTCCAAAGCCTGAGTATTTCTAGGTTTTTCACTGGGTCTGGTCATGGAGAATATTTCTCTAAGCATTAAAAAGAAACTATTAGAAAAGCCACATGTAAAGGATTGAACACCTCATCTAGAAAAGAAATAAGGATTATACTTAAAACTATGTTGAAATGGTTATATCTTTATATGACACTAGTCGCAATTGTTATGTGTATATTAATTTTTTAGTGGGAGGCATACCCGATAACTTTCATTGATTAAGACATAAGTCACAATACAATTTTGTTTGTACTTCTTTAAAGAGAAACTATTTATATTGCTCTAGAAAAATGTGCTTGGATGGCTGAGGCTTGCCTTTTGATTTACAGTCCCTAGTGAAAGACATAGTACTTGGTAGACCATATTGATTCCGGGGGAAACCCTGCAGTATATTAAGAAAATAATGTAGGCTTTAATGAACTAACGTGCTCTCTGAACTAAAAAATTGAAAGAGAATTAAGAGATGGCAATCATGGACACTGAAAAGGCAGATGTTGAGAAGATCAGAGTAATAAGCTTATCTCAACAATTATTCTCAAAATAATCAAAGCGGAGATAGTTCCCTGTTCTATAACATGCTGACCCAGATCTTCAACTGCCATCAATTGTTTTAGCTTGGATAGTTTCAAGGAGCTGTCCTCTCAGCTTAGCTGAGATTTACAGCAGCTGGCTGGGCTCCAAGCACTTATTTGCATCCAATTTTATTATAGTGCATTATTATTGGCAATGCAATCACAATAGCTGACTTTCATGTGCAGAAATCTTATGGTCCAGTAGCATAGAGGACAACTGAAAATGCCCCATGTAGGTCCAAACAAGCAGCAACCTGGAAATGTATAGCTGTAACTTCTGTACTCTCTTAAGGCTGAAATTCCAGCAGTGAAAGAAGTGAAGTGCTTCAGAATGCCAGATACTCTGTGCAGAAGCATCGTGTCATATACATGCTATCCTCTTCTTCCAGCCTCTGCATCAAATAACCAAACTAATGTAAAGTACTACATATCTCTTTTACCTAGGTTACAAAACAGCCTTTATAATTAATGCAAGCTTTTTACACTGAAAATCCTTTTGCAGCAGAAAGCCACCTACCTTACATGTGAAGCCAATAATCCATTTTTAGTCTAATGAAAACCTTAATGGTTTAATTGAAGAATGTTAGTAGCCAGTTGTAATGATACTGTCATGTAACCAGTGCTTACAGATCAAAACACATGTACTTAAAATGGCATAAAGACCAACCTCCCAAAGTCTACACTTCAGGTGGTGATGTGCTCAGCCTTTCACTTCTGGGCTCTAATGTTAATTGTAGCTTCAGTCTCAGGACTTTGGGGTATGGTCTATCACCAGTATCCTAAACTATTTGCAGGGGGGAAGGTGGAGTTGATCTCAGCAATTTTTGTTCTCCACCTGGGATATAATAGTGGCCAATTTTATGTCTAGCAATACACTCTGCAACTTGCTTTTCCTCCACTAATCTGCAAGTCAATGTTATGCCATACAAGGTATGTTTCACTCTTTATTTGTCCTGTTTTCTCTTTATTGCCATGAAAAATGGTTTTGCCCAGCTCCCAAGGTGACCAGGAATGACTGGTTAGCTGCCTGTAGCCCAGGGCATCAGATACTGCCATCTGACTCCACTGCTTATCTGTACTTCATTTCTTTCTAAGTCACAGTTATCTCTCTCCATAAAGATTAACAACATTATTACTGCTTTTATCTACTAAACACATATCTCGGCATAGTTAGTGATAGCTATTTGAACACAGTTTACTTTCAAAGCTGAACAAAACATACTGCAATAGTTACCTGGTCATTAGGTGATTGCTCCTTTTGCTGAACTAAAATAAATCTCCAGGGAGGCCAAATGAAATTTAGACAGAGCTTTTCAGGAACTAAGCCCAGAACTGTAAGCTTAAGGCAAAGCTAGTGGCCTGTTACAGGTGTTGTCAGCATCATCATTATGGTGGTGGACATCTACTGTTTGTATGTATTTATATATGGATATGTGTAAATGTGCAGGATGTGCAATCAGCAGAGGGATCAATTTCAATCAGTGGCCATGCACACATCGCCGAAAACTTTTCCTGAGTATCTATGTAGTCTCATATGCTGTTATCGATGTTTGCTGTAAGTGTGAAGCCTTTTGCATTGACCCAATTCCTCTCTGGAGCTATTTAGCTTAGAATGTCTCGTTACCTTATCACCAAGAAAAGGCTTTAACACATACCTTTGCACTGAGGTTAAGGTTATATTTCTGTATATAGAGGCCACAGTCAGTGACTCAATCATGTTTGTTTGATAGTTTAGTATGATAGAAGGACATTTCTTTCCTGAAAAGGTTTTTGATCTGTATCCCATTATTTGAAAGTCACTGAAAGTTTCTCTGTTTTTGGCATGGGATAGCTATCTAAAGCTATCTCCAAAGCTTCCATTAAGTTTCTAAGGTAAGATTTCATGCAGTTGGGGTAACTTCAACTTCACACCTTTTGAATATGTAACTGTGGTTCCATCCTTTCTAGCAGCTGACCCTGCTAATGTGAACATGTTCATGTGGTTAAGATTAATGAGTCAATTATTTTTACATAAGCAATCTGCCACGTATACTGTTTTCTTTGACTTGATCATTTTAAATAAAAAAAAAAGTGTTCAATTATCTTTTTTATTGATGTTCTCGTGTTAATCAGGAACAATTATTAGTGAGACTTTTGTGGATGGTTGCTTCCAAGTTCCTTAACTGAAAATACAATACCTAAAATAGAACAGAGTTTTAGAAAAGCTAATTAATTTTTTTTAATTGAACACTTCTCAGCCAATACTGGTGGAAAAGATGGATTGTCACTTAAAGCATGGACATGTCCAAATCAATGCTAAATGAATTACTCTGTATTTATTCTGGAGCAAATACGAGCAGTTACACTTCGCAATTACATCTCAAATGTAAACTGGTTGTATTATGTTAAAATCTTGTTGACTTACTTAGGTGAAAAATTCTTAACGTACTAAGTACCCTTTGGCTGTACTGAGTTACTAAGCATTACAGATATTTCCAGCTTTCAGAAGGAGCTTGTGTCTTGAAATTTATCAATTTGAAATAAAGTTTTGAACCATAGCAACTTGGCAATAGATTGCTAATTGTTTGGACTAAGTCATTCTATTTAGGGATGCTGGGACCCTATTAATGAATAGTTAATCAGGTTAATATGCTTATTTATTTGTGTTTGACATAATTCAGTCACCAGGTGGCACTATTACCTGTAGTGTTTATCGTCAAAGTAACTTACATTTTGTGACAAAACTTGTGAACTGTCTTATGGTGCTTTCTAAATTCTAAACAAACCAGTAACAAGGCCCTTCTCAAATCTCTATTCTGTTGAATGCTTCTTCTGCTTAAAGGTTGCAAAGATGAGAACAAAAATGTTGCCCAAACTGGCGGAGTAAAAAATCTTCTGATTTAGACAGTCTTCCTTGCAGCTCCTTTGAAAACTGAGTAAAGTGGGGACATGCAGTTTAAATACTCCACCGTCATCCATAGTTGTATCTCTTCAGACACTCCTATGAACATTGTGGCTTTGTATCTATGTCATCAGACTTAACCTGAGATATGCTCCAAAATTATATGTAACCCAGATCATGAAGTGAAATTAAGTGAACAGTTTAGATCTGTGCCCCTTAATTCCTCCTCTTGTTGGATTATGGTCATTTAATAAGGCATACTCAGTAAGTTAAGTTGGTATTTTAGATCTTTCATCTTAAACTTGTAAGATTTTGTTACTCGAACTTTCAGAGTAAAGAATCCAAACAGTCCTTTTAACTACAATATTATCAAAGCAATTAAAATTTTCAGTAGGGGATAGCATGACTCTTATTAATGGTAAAATTTCATCCTGAAAATGAAAGTGACACAGGTATTCAGTGTTGTTCTCTCTTTTTAACATTGTAAAATTAGTAGAAATTTTTCTTTTGATTTTATATTTCAGCTTATGATTCACCTTTAATTACACGTACACAAACAGCTAACAATTTACACAGCTTCTACCACCTTAAACGATAGTTAAGATGACAACCCCCACTCACATTTATGCTGTTGCTACATTTATGAAAATGCAGCTCTCAGAATAAATGGTGTATTACTGTAGAATGGCTTGGGTTGGAAGAGCCCCTAAAGATCATCTAGTTATACCCCACCTGTTGCTGGGCTGGGATATCTTCCACTGGACCAGGTTACTCAGAGCCATTTCCAGCCTTGCCTTCCAGGATGGGGCATCCACACCTTCGCTAGGCAACATGCTCTAGTGCCTCACTACCGCCACAGTAAAGACTATCTTTGTAATATCTAATCTAGACTTGCTCTCAATTTCAAACTATTCCCCCTTTTCCTGTTGCTACAGGGTCTTATAAATAGTCCCTTCACCCTTTTTTGTAGGCTTCCTTTAGGCAATGGAAAGCTGGAATTAATTAAGTCATTCTGATGCCTCCTCTTTTCCAGGCTGAGCAATTCCTAGTCTCTCAGCCTTTCCTCATAAGACAGGTGGTCCGGCCCTTCGAACAGCTTTTTGGACTCCTTTGAACCCGCTCCAACAGGTCCATGTCCTTCCTGTGCTGTGTCCCCAGAGCTGTGTGCAGCACTGCAGGTGGGGGTCTCACCAGGGCAGAGCAGAGGGGCAGAATCCCCTCCCTGCCCTGCTGCCCACACTGCTCTGGATGCAGCCCAGCACACGTTTGGCTTTCTGGGCTGGGAGTGCCATGGCTGGGTCATGTCCAGCCTCTCACCCACAGCACCCCCAGGTCCTTCTGGGCAGGGCTGCTCTGATCTGTTCATCTCCAGCCTATGTTAAAACCAGGGGATGTCCTGGCCCTCAGCTGACCACATGAGACTCCCATGGACCATTTTCTCTAGCTTGTCCAGGTCCCTCTGAATAGCATCCTATCCTTCCACGCAGCTTGGTGTCATTTACAAATTTTCTGAGGGTACACTCAATCTCTTTTGTCTAGGTCGTTAATGACAGTATAAATAACTCTGGTCCCCCTGTGGACAATAAGGACACCCCTTGTCCCTCTTATCCATCAGAACTCTGAGCTGTTGACCACTACCTTGTGTGACCATTACCCTATCTAACCACTTTCTGATCTATCTAATAGTCCACCCATGAAGTCCCTCTCTCTACATTTTAAGGGAGAAGGATGTTGTGGGGGCCTGTGTCAAAGGCTTTACAGAAGTCCACACCCTTCCCCTGTCCACTGGTGCAGCCACCCTATCATAGAAGGACCTCCCCTTGGTGGAGTGGTGTTGGCTACCCCAAACCACCTTCCTGTCCTACACACGTAGCCTTAGCACAGCTTTGGGACAATCTGTTCCATGATCTTCCCAGACACAGAGGGGAGGTTGACAGGTCAGTAGCTCCCAGGGTTCTCATTTCTATCCTTTTAAAAGATGGGTACAATGTTTCCCCTTTTCCAGCCACCTGGGACTTTACTTGACTTGCAAAGACTTTTCAAATATCTTGAAGTGTGGTGTGGTGGTTACCTTAGCCATTCCCTCAGGACTCTGGGATGCATTTTGTCAGGCCCCAAAGTTTTATGTACTTTCAGATTTCTCAGGTGGTCATGAAAAGGATCTCTACTTACAGTGGGAGGGACTTTGTTCCCTCAGTCCACATCTTCCTGTCCATCTACTCAAGAGGTGTGGGAAGAGAGCTTGCTTTGGAGCCTGAGGCAAAAGCATTGTTGAGTACATCAGCCTTCTCTTCATCCATTGTTACTAGTTTTTCACTTTGCCAGGATTTTTTAAAAAATTCCTTCCTTCCTTCCTTCCTTCCTTCCTTCCTTCCTTCCTTCCTTCCTTCCTTCCTTCCTTCCTTCCTTCCTTCCTTCCTTCCTTCCTTCCTTCCTTCCTTCCTTCCTTCCTTCCTTCCTTCCTTCCTTCCTTCCTTCCTTCCTTCCTTCCTTCCTTCCTTCCTTCCTTCCTTCCTTCCTTCCTTCCTTCCTTCCTTCCTTCCTTCCTTCCTTCCTTCCTTCCTTCCTTCCTTCCTTCCTTCCTTCCTTCCTTCCTTCCTTCCTTCCTTCCTTCCTTCCTTCCTTCCTTCCTTCCTTCCTTCCTTCCTCCCTTCCTCCCTTCCTCCCTTCCTCCCTTCCTCCCTTCCTCCCTCCCTCCCTCCCTCCCTCCCTCCCTCCCTCTCTTCCTCCCTCCCTCCCTGTCTTCCTCCCTCCCTCCTTCCCTCTTTTTTAATTACTGTCTGTATCTGTGTACATTAATTACAAAATAATATCTTACCTTGTGTATATCAAATGAAGTAAATTAAACAATAGGAATTTAATTGAGTTTCATTACTTTGTTTATAATTAGTGTTATATTATTAGGAAGAACTAAAAGCTATGTGCAACCTGGAAAATTACATAGGAAAGCCAAGTGTTTTCTTAAGTCCTTTTAGTTGAAAATGGTTTGACTGGAATCAAATTATGCCAGTTTAAGCATAATGTTTTGCATTGCCATCTAAAAAAGTCCACATCTAACAAGTCAACACATTCTTAAATTCAGTAATTCTGAGTAGCCTGCATAATCTAGGGAAAAAGATCTGGATGGAGGTGGGCTAAAGACTTGCACCTGGACAAATCTGTATTGTTGTTATGATAAACCATTTTTGGTATTTTTGTATTTTGTTGGAATCTATATAAAATTAGAAAATACATATTCAGCACCAGTAGAATTCAGTTACTGTCCTTTCATTCTCTGGGTTTTTTTCTCATGAACCTGTGGGCTCTCTCTGGCCCAATTTGCCATGGATAGACTGTTATACAGCAGTTCATCTGTATTGGATTTAGTTGTAAATGTGCTGAAGTTGTAAAAGTAACAGTCATATAAATTATTCAGGCAGCCCTTCATTCAACTTGAGTTTTGCTGGCGGTTGTTATACAGAGCTCAGTTGTCAACACAGGCACTTGAAGGCAGTCATTTACTAAGCATCAGAAGTACCACAGAGGACAAAAGTAGAGCTAACAAGGACAGACAGATATTTAGACCAATGAATCTGTGTCTAGATGTCTCTTTAAATGTGTATATGCAGCAAATATCCCTGACTACAGTCAAACATGCAGAGCTGTGATTCTCCAGCTCTTTTGTCTTCAGTAACAAGAATCTAAAAGTCACAACAGAGAATCTAAACTAAAATATACTATATCCTTGTGGATAGCTTTTACTGCTATTGTCAATACTCGAAGACGGAGACAATAACTGTCAGTGATCCTGAAGGAGGTAGATGCCCAATTACAATTGTGATGGTGGCAGTGATTATTGAAGCCTGACAATGTAGAAAACCTTTTCAAGCATGTTACACCAGGAACTTGTTGTGGTTACACGCCTGTTCATTTCATCAACTATTTATCAAAAGAGCAGATGTTGGGCTAGACAGTATTCATCTAAAGTGTGTGGTTGTATTAAGCAGGGAGAGGTTTCAAGCATGGGTGAGGTAAAGGTTCAGAATCCATCACAATACCCTGCAGTAGAGGAGTTTCAATAAAGGCAATTGAATGGCCATAAATTGTCATGATCAAATTATATTTCACAAAGAGTTACCAGTACAAAATTACTCACCTATGAACTGCAAATTACTGTTTAAAATGACCCTGAGACCAGAAGAGTCAAATCTGAAAAATCTGAAACTTATTTTTAAGAAGGGATTCACAGCAGATCTGAGTACAAGAGACGAGTACACTTGACTTCTGTACTGGACATTGTGGAGGAAGCCATAATACAGACACAGTAATACGTATGCATAAGTATCACATAGTGGGAAACATTCAGTGTGGTGTCTGAAGAGCTAGGTCATGCCCTGAAAATTTATTGGAATTCCTTGCAGTTGGAGATTATATGGCTGAACAAGATCCTGTGGTGTTTATATAAATGTAACAACAACAATATTAATATTACTCCTACTACTACTCCTCCTCTTCCTCCTACTACTAGCAAAAAAAAGAAGAAATAACTTTCAGGTGTTGCAATATTAAGAGTGGAGTTGAGATATGTGTTCATTCGCATATTCACTAAAATTATTGTGAAAGTAGACATGTATTGAGAGAGGTGAAAATATTTGCTGGGAGTATAACATTCAGATCAGTTAAATGCAAGCTGATTGCACGAGTGCTGAAGGACGTCACAATACTGAGTAACTCAGTGATAAAGTGAAAGATAAATTCTGTTCCATGAAAGTAATGCATCTGGGGAAAAACCTGCTACCTATATGTACACAGGGTGTATACATGCCCAGGGATGGACTCTAAATGAACTATTACTGTTCAGAAGGAAGGTTGTGGAGGCATTGTATTTATTATTGTGTTTATTTCTATGACTTATTACCCAGAGACAGTAAAAATGAAAATCAACTGTTAGGACTTACTATGAAAGAAAATTACAGCAAACCAGAAAGCATTATTATGCCCCAAGTCCAAGATGTGCTCATACCATTAATACTAAGCAGAGCTCTCCTTATAGCATCTCAAAAGGGACAATAAAGCTAGCAATGGAGAAAGATGACAACTATGTTCCATTCTTTTCCACATGAGGATAGATTAAACAGACTAGGTTTACTTAGTCTGGGAGGAAAAATGACTGGGGGTACTAGATAAATCCAAGAATGATGAGAAGGAAGTGAACAGGGGCTGATTAGTCACACTTTCCCGCAATAGAATGAAGAGGAGAAAAAGACATTATTTGGCAGGATGTTTACAACAAAAGAAGATTTTTTTCCCCACACACAATACATAATGACACTATAGGATTTATTGTTAAGAAAGATGCATTCAGAAACTGAAAATATTTAGAAAATAAAAGTGCACCAAGCACTCCTTCTTCAAGTATTGAAACTACTTAGTTTCTAGATGCTAAAAACTAAGAAACCATAGTAGTGCAAGTGTTATTTTTCCACACTGTTGTTTCCTTGAAGCACCACTGGCATCATTTAGAAAGACATTACTATGCTGTGTGGGCCTGTACCTCTCCAGTGGAATGGTAAGGCTTGGAGGGTCATGGTTTATGAGCTGTGTCCTTCGTGGAGATGTGTAACACCTGGGGTCCCACAGGCTCTGGGAGCTGTTCTGCTTGTTCTTGTTTAATTCTGAAGCTCTTTCAGCGATCCAGGGTAGGAGATGGAGGATTCGTGCCTCTGATGTCATTTGGGTTTTGCCTTATTTGTTTTATATGTTCTCCATATCCTTCACACATGTATTTTAACTCTGTCACCTACTGTATTAGTAGCTAGTTTCCCTGGTACTTTCCCATGGCCTTTCCCTAAGCAGAAAGACAAAATAAATTCCAGAGTTCCAATCCCCAGGAGGTACAAGTCTCTGTGCTATCCTGGTTCTTTCTGAGAACCAAGTCCCAAAACAACTCTTTGAGACATTCTACATTTTAATGGAATAATTGCCTCATCACTTGTCCTCCTAATTGGTACTTTAATCAATTATGCTAATTTCCTAAAACCTGTAAATGTGTATTAATCCCTGTAGGGGTAGGATTTTGTAGACATCTTTCCATATCCGCTCCTGAAGGCCTTCATTAAAGATCCTCTTTTATACTACCTCCTTACTAAAATTATCTGAAGTTTCATTTTCAGGTTGGGAAAAAGGCTTGAAGATGACAATTAGGGGAACTGGTTGGTTTGCTCAAGGGCTGGTCTACCATTCAAAATTTGTTGGAGCAGGGGGAGAAAGGGGCTGACAGGGATGCTATAAAATTCAACATGAGTATTGTCCAAGCTCTGTCCTGGGAAGACAGAGCTTTTCAGGGATGCAAGCTAGGACAGCAGGGTTGGGCAGAAGCAATGGTGATATGGCACTGGGTCCTGGCAGGCAGCAAGCTGAACAAGGACTGGGACACCTCCTGAAATCTAAGGCAGCCTGGATTGTCTAGGAACTTCTGACCATATTCCTTGATTTGATCCTAACGTGGCTACTTTATGTTCTTTTCTTTCAGTTTTCACATGTATACATAATAGGCTATCCATTATTACATGGTTAGTGACTTTGTGCAGAAGCCTGTTTATGAGTAAGATGTCCCTTGCTTCTCAATTGCCTTGTCAGAAAGCCAAACAAATTCTGATTTAATGTCTGATTTTGTGTTTCTGTTACCCAGGTAACCAGACCCCACCTCTATTGCAGGAACTGGAAAGAAGAAAACTAGTGAAAGCTTTTTTTACAACTGAATAAAATGAGAGTGGCGTAGTGTCTTAATGGATTGCAGAAGGAAATGGAAATATGCCAAAGATACATCCTATCATGGAGCAGTAAAGTTAACCAGCACTGGAGGCCACTTGTAGGCACTGTCTCAGGAGTGGAACTGTCCTGGAGGACCATTCTTCCTAGTAAGCACTGCACCAAAGCAACTGATGTGCATAATCTGCTGAAATTTCTGGATTATTCTGCTTGCAATGACTCTTAGCTGTACATAGAAATAAATGGGCTTAAAATCATCTAGTGGTAAAAGCCTCCCATCCTTTCCTTTTGAAGGCTTTGTGACTTCTGATTTCTTACAGAAATTATTTGTAAAAGAGCAACATATAAGAATGTTGCTCTGGCTTTTGAGGATTTTTTAAAAAATTTAGAAATCCTTCCTTACTTCTTGGGGACCCTGGGCACTGAGAGTGTCATGATTCAAAACCCCATACCATTTATACTTCTGTATCATTTATACTTCTAGAATATTCTAAGTCTCATTTAAAATATTTCCAAGCTTCTATCAACCTTTTTTTCTCTATCTAAAATTAATTGGTTATGGATGAGGCATCAGAACTGAAATCTGATACAGCAAAGTGAGAAATGTCTAGGGTCCATTGTCAATTCATACTAATTCAAACCTTTTTTTTCCTGAAAGTCCTTCTTGCTTTCAAAGCAGAATGAAAGTAAGAATTATGTTCCTGGGCTGCCATGAGTTCTGGAATGCAACAATTTCATCTTGCTTGACCAAGACTGTTTTGAATGCATAAGTTTAAGAAACAAATCCTTTCTGTAAAGTCTCCCTTCATATTATTACAATGACATTACAGACTAAAAATGTGCTGATGCTTTTCCCCAGTCTTATGATGCCAATGGCTGAATTGTAAGACTGAATTTTAAGACAGAAGCAGAAGAAGAAACAGTATTATAAATATTTCTCTAGCCAGTATTAAGACTTAGAATTTAAACGTGTTGATTCTATCATACTTAATTTTTAATAACTGATAATTTACATTTTTTTAAAATTAAGCAGGAGTTAACCTAACTGCAGAGATTAAAAAATGTATCTAAATTGGTTGCAATTTATTTTTGTAGTAGTATGAATTTTATGATAGTACGAAAGTAGGTTAATTTATTTTTGTAGATACAAGGTATTAGAGACCATAAAAATAACCTAAAACACACAAATGGACTACATTGCTGAATTTAGTCAAATGACATGGCTAATATTTGTCATGAAACACAACATTTTCCAAAATATGTGCACCATAAAGAGAGGATTGCTTAATTTTAAAGCTGACTGTAGTCTGTTTGAATATGTGTTCCAGATTTGTGAACATTTGCTCATTTGTTATTAGATGAGTCTACAGTGGAGCCAGATGCTTAGCTATAGGGGACACTCTGAGCAGCATTTGCTGAGACACATTCACCTTCAGCAAGGGCCAAGAATTGTAAATAGCTATCTTGGGTCAGGGACCAAGTTGCTCTGAAAATCTAGTATGTCTAAAGAATTTGCCTTCCTCTTTTGATTTGTTCAGTAAATCCCTTAACAGACTTTATATTATTTCAGAATCAATCTTAATACACACATAGAACTCTCTATTTTTTCTTGGCGTCTCTTCTTAGAATATGGCTCCAGGTGCTTTAGATGTTCTTTGGGAATACAAGGGAGTAGTTAGCTTTCGTTTTCCTGTACCACACGCACAAAAATAAAAGTAGTATGAACATACTGAGTTGAAAGTTCTAGAGAACCTTTAGGCAGCAGATATGAATGATGGTCTGTGTCCACAGACTGAATGAATGAGCTGTGTCCAGGTTTTTAAGAATGCATACATACATACCTACATATATATATATACATATACATAAACATATACATACACATATACATATGCATATGGATATGCATATACATATAAATTTATAGAAAAAAATCTGATTGAAGAAAGTAAAATAGAGCTAATGGATTCTCAGCAACATTTTTAAAGTGTCACCCAGCTGTGACAGCTGGACACTTGAAAACCTGCCCCTTATACTCAAAAATAAACAATCCCAATGTATCTGTCTGTTTCCCCAGAATGTATTTCCTGAAAACATTGATCTGATTTCATATCTGAATTAATCACATGGATGCTGTGGCTACTTCTGCAAATCTGTCATTAAGGTTGTGATTGAAAGCAGTATTGTTCAGAGCCTAAATCTTGTAAATCCTTGGAACTGACAGTGTCTGCAGAGGCACTGCTATCATGACACTCAGATGGAAATTTACTAGGAGAAAAGTGGACAGAGGCCTCTGCTAACTTACTTTCCATGTCAGTGTTTAATTTATTTCTCAAACACATGGATTTTAATTACGTGTATGTATTTAACCACTTTTGGCTGTGGAATTTTCTCTAATTTCTTCACAGTTTTGGCCACACTCTGGCTTTTGTGCATTAACATATTGCTGCTGTTGTATGTGCCTCTAATATTTATATTTATTTCTTCCTAGAAATCAGATGATTGTTGTGGTCTTTAATGCTGTAGTTGATCTTTGAGTTCCAGAGTTCAAATCAGTATCTCAATTTATATGTTCAATGAATTGCTAATTGGGAGTGACAAAGAGAAGTGAATCCTAGGATTCGTATCAGAAGACTGTGGGAGAATGCTCCTACTAAATCAGAAACATCCTCTACTTTAATTAAAATATTGGTGTTATCATTTTTGTTAAAGTTCAGGAAATCATAGCTTGGGCCTATGGTTGCAGTGGCTAGTCACCTACATATGAAGCTAACTTGTTTTATAAAAGCATTGTACAAATGTGCATGGATTGCTCAGAGACTGGCCTTCCCAACACTTATTTTGCTCCCTGACATTGACTTCAAATAAAATGGTCAGAGTAAAACAAGCTTTCAGAGGATGAAATCCCATAAGGGACAAGGTTTAGTTTTCTGTTCCAATAAGAGTTTCTCATGATTGACTTCCCATCCTTCAGGAGGAGGAGGTTTGCAGCAATTGCTACTCAGTACAATAATAAAAACTATTCTTACCTAATTTCCTAAAGCTACTTTAAAATCTTTTTCCAATTAGTTGGCAACTGTTATAGGGATTTTTAATCTAAATTAAAAAAAAGTAATCAAGGCAGTATGATACTACTCAGCCCTTAGGGAAGATTATCCATATTCAGCCTCTTCTAATGGCCTGTCGCAACCTGATATATTGGCAGTCATCCAGCCTGTGTAGCAGTCCCTAACAGAGGTTCAGGCCTTGAGCCCTCAAAAGACTTTCTTTTAAAACAAAGAAACCTGTTTTTTGACATATTTCTTTTTTCTTTTATATTTTTTTCTTACATCCATACTTGGAGTGATTTTTTACTCTGAGCCCTTAAAAGGACTTTTGTGTTAAATTAAAATGTGTTTTGTTTAACATGCTCCTGCTCCTTTTCTTTCCTTCCTTTTTCCCCTTACGTTCTTACTTGGTGTGATTTTTACCTTGCTGTGATTGCTAACAAAATCTGAGCTCAAAATTCAGTCAGGGGAAAGGGATGTATTCTGTAGTATTAGAGGTGATAAATGCTCTAGTGCTACAAATATTCTCTACCATTCTTCAATCTATCCTCTTAACATCAATGTCCAGCTTATAAATTGCATGACATCCAGGAAGTGGGGATGGCTAGGAATAATCTCTGTTGTGTGGAGAGTTGACAAATGCATCTTGTATCCAGAGGAATGTCGCTGACATAGAAACTAGAAATGTATAGAAAGGCAGGATCTTGCCATCCTGGATGTACTGTGGATTCAAACCTTCAGACACATCATTCCAGTGGGACTTGTTAGCATGACTTTGGTAGATGAATATTCCTCAGAATGATTTCTGCAATTTGGATGAAGTCAGATTTTCTTGCCTCTTTATAGGAGTCTCAGACCTTTCTGAGACATAAATAAGGCTGAGGGAATTAAATTTTATTATTTGTTCATCAGTCCAAAGAATGAATTACAGCAAGAGGAAGGTCTATGTCCCAGAACTGCTAGGCTGTCTGGGGGAGTCTGGCTTCTGGAAAATAAGGAATAAAGCAAGAATATGAAGACAAAGCATATTGATTAGGTTTTGGGATTTTTGACTGCACAGCTCACAGGCCAGATTTGCAAATCTCCTAGGAACATTGCAGACTAGGTTAAGTAACATTAAGAAAAATATATCCCTGGGTTCAGGAAATATATCTGTGTAGCTGTATCTGTGCTAACACATATTTGCATACTGAGGAATAATCTGTTGTGATATTTCAGATTCTGGAGTTTGTGACAGCTGTTTGTGTTTGCCTGTGTACTCTGGGGTTATCTGATCATCACTGTGGTCATTTGGAGGCAGTAATTATGCGCTTATTCACTCACATCTCTCTATCAGGGCTTCCTCAAGGTACTTCTTTCCCTCCTGATACTGCTTCATTGAAGCAATGTTCATACTGACACCAGAATAACACTACCAGAATTCACCCTCTGTCATTACTTGCACATCACTACTCTTACACAGATTGATCCTGAAGAGTGATCAGGATATGATTAATTCAGGATGCTGTTTACAGCTAAATAAGAAGAATTTATTTATTCTTCATTCCCATCTGGTAGGCTCTCTCTCAGGTCATCAACATAAGTGGTGACCACAAACCTTGCTTTGGATCAAGAGTAAGTGCTACTGCATTATGGCTCAGAACAGGAAAGCAAAAATGGCGGTTTCAATGAAAGTTAAAATTAAGTACATGTGTTCATGTACTGATTAAATTCTATTAATTTTCTTTTCTGATTGTTTTCCCCCACAGTTCAGGAAATGGTTAGTTTGTCTAGCTAGTGCCTATGAAGTGCAGCATATAATATACAGTAAATTCACGAATACAAGCCGCACTGAATATAAGCCGCATCTCTGGGTGTTGGCAAACATTTCGGTTTTTGTCCATAGATAAGCCGCACACGAATATAAGCCGCTTTGTCGTTCGCAGCGAGGACCTGCGTGCAATTATTAACAGAACCGCGGGAGGGCGGGGTTTACTGGCTGAGCTAAGGCTGTGCAGGCTCGGCCCGCTAGGGGCCGCTGACGGGGCCAGGTGGCCCAGCCCGGCGCTGCCGCTCGGGGCCGGCCGCCGCTGCCACTGGGCTCGGTCACCCCGGGTCGGCGCTGCCCTGCGGTGGCAGGCAGGGACGGAGCTTCCCCCGCTCCTACGGCAGCGGCGGCGGGCGGGGACGGAGCTTTCCCGCGCCCGTGGCGCCGGCGGCGGGCAGGGACGGAGTTTCCCCGCTCCTGCCGCGGCGGCGGCGGGCGGGGACAAAGCACCCCATCGGCTCCCCGAGCCGCGGCAGTGGCTGCGCGGGGCTCCTGTCGGCTCCCCGGGCCACAGCAATGGCTTGCGCGGGGCTCCTGTCGGTTCCCCGAGCCGCAGCAATGGCGGCGCGCGCTTCCCCCCCCTCCCCGGGCCGCAGCAATGGCGGCGCGCGCTTCCCCCCCCTTCCCTGGGCCGCAGCAATGGCTGCGCGGGGCTCCCGTCGGCTCCCCGAGCCACAGCAATGGCGGCGCGCGCTTCCCCCCCCTCCCTGGGCCGCAGCAATGGCAGCGCGGGGCTCCCGTCGGCTCCCCGGGCCACAGCAATGGCTTCCGCGGGGCTCCCGCCGGCTCCCCGAGCCGCAGCAATGGCGGCGCCGGCTTCCCCCCCCCTCCCCGGGCCACGGCAATGGCGGCGCCGGCTTCCCCCCCCCCTCCCCGGGCCGCGGCAATGGCGGCCCGGGTCTCCCCCCTCCTCCCCGGGCCGCAGCAATGGTGGTGCGGGCTTCCCCCCACTCCCCGGGCCGCGGTAGGGGCGGCCCGGGTCCCCCCCCCCCCCTCCCCGGGCCGCGGTAGGGGCGGCCCGGGTCCCCCCTCTCCTCCCCAGGCCGCAGCAATGGCGGCGCCGGGCCCCCCCCCCCGTCTCTCCCCTGGGCTGTGGCAGAGGAGGAAAGAGAGCTCTCCCGCCTCTCTCCCCGCCCCCCGTGCTCCCTGCTGGCAGCCAGGCTCCACCCGCGGTGCAACAGAGTAGCGATTTGTAACAATCGCAAAATGCC
Source organism: Catharus ustulatus (assembly GCF_009819885.2). NCBI lineage: Eukaryota > Metazoa > Chordata > Aves > Passeriformes > Turdidae > Catharus > Catharus ustulatus. The sequence goes on from NC_046262.2 coordinate 29,179,859, forward strand.
GACTTTGCAGCTGCTCGGCTCAGCACTCTGGCAGGCACTTCTGAGGTTGTATTAGCCGCTCCTGATTATTAGCCGCATTTCCGGTTTAGGAGCAAAATCTTAGTCAAATTGGTGCGGCTTGTATTCGTGAAATTACTGTAAGTAAGATTTCTCTTGATTAAACTCAGTATATATACCCAAGTCAACAATTATACAAATCTTCTAAAAATATACATGTTTCTCATATGTCATCATTGCTCAGGATGCCAGGAAAATGCAATTCATATGCAAGTGTAATAAAGTGGAAAAATCATCAGTGCTCTTGTAAGTCTTTTTGGTTGTCCTCACTTTCTAGAGATTCCAGTAATTTTTAAAAATATGCACTGTCGTTGCAATTTTGCTGCCAAGAAAGAAAAACTAGTTCATTCTGTAATATAACCCTGTAATGTGGTTGCCTTATATTCAGCTTTTATATTATTCAACACTGTTTGAAGTGGTTCCAAGGTGACATCTAGCACACCCTGGCTTAGTAAAGTATTTAATTAGCATAATGACTAGCCAATATGATGAGGGGAAAAAAATCCTCTCTGGATTGAGTCAGGAGACAAACTTACCCTGAACTATATCTGAACTGTTTTAAACAAACTGCTCTTTTATTAGACACACTGTTTTTTTATCATAAGTACTTGACCTTTTTCTGTATATTGATTTTCCCCTTCCCGATTTTCTAAGGGAAAAAAAAATATTTGAATATGTGTTTGTTATGGTGACACTGCTTCTTAAATTCTCCAATTTTAATTTTTTCCCCCCCGCTAACTACATATCAGTCTTAGGTTCAGTTAGGAAGACATTATTTGTCTTTTTGCCACTTACAGATGCACCATAAAACATGGTATGTAAGATTTTGTTTCCTTGGTAGATGATGACAAATACTTGCAGGCATTCAATAGGTGGCACTCTTACCCACAAGCTGGACTCATGCAATGTTGTTACAAGAAGAGAGTAGAAGAAAACCAAAACAAAAAACAGTTTGATATTAAAAAGGGAATGTTGCAGACCAGGGCTAATCTGATCCTGAAATTAGCTGCTGTTTTCTCTTAATTTGTAGCACTCACTTTGCTCTGTGGAAAGGCATTATTTCGTGGCCACATTGAGAAGCAAGCAAAAAATTAATGCATCTATGCGTAACAATATGAACAGTACTCTTCTTTGTATTCAAAGACAATGCTGAAAAAAACCATCACTCATGGCCTGCAGCCTTCCAGATAAAGAACTGCCTACCCACAGCACCTGGGGTGGAGCTGGTCATTCCAGGCACAAAAACATAAATGCTCTCAAGAACTCTGCTATTTTGTGTGAAACAGTGCTTTAAAGAAAGTACAGTAATTTCACGAATACAAGCCACACCATTTTGACTGAAATTTTGCTCCACACCGGAAATGCGGCTAACACTCAGGAGCGGCTAATATGTGAATAATTTTCTGACATTTACAACCCCAGAAGTGCCAGCCAGGGTGCTAAGCCGAGCACCTGCCAGTAAAAGCTGGCATTTCGCGATTGTTACGAATGTTACTCTGTTGCACCGTGGGTGGAGCCTGGCTCCCGGCAGGCAGCACAGGGTGTGGGGAGAGAGGCAGGAGAGCTCTCTCCTTCCCTCCTCTGCCGCAGCCCAGGGGAGAGACGGGGGGTGCCCCGTGCCGCCATCCCCGTGGCTCGGGGAGGAGGCGGGGGTTCTGTGCTGCCATCCCCGTGACCCGTGGGGTAAGCGGGAGGCTCCTGTCCCCGCCTGCTGCGGCAGGAGCAGGCAGGCTCCGTCCCCGCCGTGGGAGCGGGGGGGCTCCGTCCCTGCCTGCCACCATGGGGCAGCACCGGGCTGGGGCGAGCGAGCCCAGTGGTGGTGGCGGCCGGCCCCAAGCAACCCCTGTCGGCAGCCCCGAGCGGGCCGAGCCTGCACAGCCCGAGCTGAGCCAGTAAACCCCGCCATGCTGCGATTCTGTAACTATTTGGCAACTTTATTGCACCCGGGTCCTCGCTGTGAACGACAGAGCGGCTTATACTCAGGTGCGGCTTATTTATGGACAAAGAACAAAATATTTGCCAACACCCAGAGATGCGGCTTATAGTCCGTGTGGCTTGTATTCGTGAATTTACTGTAATTCCCAAATCCTTCCAAAAAGACAATTAACAGATTATTTCCTGGCAGTGTGGCAGGAAGTGGCTGAACCTATTCCATTTCTATAGCACTAGGGATGACCAGGTTCAGGAAAATCTTCAGAGTTCAGTGTGTTTATTTCAGTAGAAAAGTTCCCATTCATATTAATACATTTTGAATTGTGCCTTTTCTGTCTGCTATATGATATCTCAGGGACATTTTGCAAGGTCCTGACGTTAGCAAACTTTGGCTAGCCATTGGCAATTATCTTGGTTAACACTGAGAAGTAGGGGTTAGGAGATCTGCTTTCTCCTGGCTATGAACCACAAGCTTGGCAGGTTGTTCAGCTTTCTTGTCTTGGTATGTCTATTAGCAGAATGAGGATAATGATCTTGTTGCTATCTCCTATTCTTGCTCATCTTACTGTGATAGTTCATGTATTTTTGAAACACTTAGAAACCCTCATAGAATGCTGTGTGAGTCTACAATGCCTTGCTTTAGTTTATTATTCAGTGTACTCTCTCTGAGGCTCAGGAGATATTTATTTGGTTTCCATTTTGAAACTTGTCATAGGGGGACTTACTAGTGAGTTTCAGAGAACTATTAAATCACATAGAGATTTTAAGAAAAAGGAAAAAAAGTACCACCCCCCCAAACCTAATCCTTCTATCTAAACAGATAAAACTTTTGCACTCTTTGCTTTTGCTGCAAAAAGACCACAGACATCTTGACTGAAATTTATACACAAAAACCATCAGAGAACTCCCTACTTCATATGACAGATATCTGGGATTCAAGAATTTTACAATGTTTTGAGATTGCTTTTCTGTAACATAGTGGAAGGGTTTGTAGTCCTTTTAGGAGATGTGAGCCAAAGCTTTCACTTGTAACTTGCCCATTTTGGATGAAATATGTCATGATAAATAAAATAAAATAAATAAATTTAAATAAATGAAATGAACACTTCAAAATATGTCTACTGATTTAATGGCATTTAACATAGTTCATGTCTGTCTTCAAGCATACCCATTTTCCCCAAATATTTATTGAATTTCAACTGCAGCACAAACTGCACACGCTCTTTTTTCAGCAATAAACACAGAAGCTTGGAAAGAGGGAACATCATGCAATTCTCTGGAGGTTGTAGTGCACTACACACTTCCTTTGCCAATTTCTTACAGTGGATGCTTTTCTAAAACCTTTGAACTGCAACTTCACTCTAACAAGAGGGAAAATATCCTGTTTAATCAATAAGACATGGCAGGGTGTGAATAAGTGCATATTTATGATCAAAGCTGCTTGTAGTAAATGAACATCCTCTACTACAATTCAAACAGTGAAATGCCTGAATAAGAGAATACATTTTTGAAATGAAATACTACTTTTTGTCAAAGAATTTACATAATCTTAATTAAATGAACAGACTAATAAACTCTGAGTGGTGAATTCCACTGTTTTACACTCTAACCAATTAGATAATTCAGTTTTTCAGGCATTCTTTGTTTGCAGACTAAATGGTTGTATAACGTTTGGTTGATTTTTTTTTTCTCCATCTTAGCAGAAAACAGAACTAGCAGTAAACAGAAAATTATATAATTGACTAAAAATTAACAGAATAGTTTTCTGGTCAGCCCTAATAACTAAAACAACATTAAAAAAGAAACAAACCAAAAAAACCTCCTTGGATTGTATGACATAAGAAACTGTGGAAATAATAAATTTTATTGCTGATGTAAAGACCTGTTTTTGCGTCTCTGGAAAACATTTGAATTCCAATAGATATTTTGAGTATCCTAACAAGTGATATCAGCTACTAAATACTGAGGCAAAAACATGCAGAAGTGACGCCTTTCTTTTCTGCGTTAGAGCTCTAATATTCTTCGCTTCTCCAGTGCATGTGCTCCTGTCCTCATCTTCTGTTGCTGCGCAGCAAATCCCTCCTACTAAAGCCAGAACACGATTGCAAATGACTACTAGAGCAATCCCGAGATTTGTGGAAAAATGTAGGAGCTGGAAAGGGGAATTAGATGGAAGCAAAGAGAAAACTGAAATCCCGTTGGTTCCTTTCTCTGATAAAGCAATTAAAATTGAAAGCTGAAAGTTCAATATGTGCTTCTCAAGGGATACTGAGAGTGTACTCTGAAATTTTGCTGTTTAGAAATATTTTCTGATCAGAGATAAAATAGTTCATCCATGTGTGAAAAGTTACAGGAAATGCAGGGTATTTCTGATTCCAATATAAAAACATGTAATAAGTTTTATTGATACCATTTAGTAATCTACACCCATGAGATGAAAATCTTTGTTCTACTACCAGTGTTTGAGGAGGTGTTCCTTGGTTTGCTTGTAAAGGGTACAACTTTCCTTAGGTAATGCAAAGTACTCTGGGCGTATGCTCTGAGGTTGCAGATCTGAGTCTTTTCATCACTCCTGAATGTCAGTATCAGAAATTACATGTCTGGGTCAGGGGTGGGTGAGTGAACCAGTGGGACAGGAGTTTAGCAAAACTCTTGAGATCCTCTCTATCTGTAAAATAAAGTTGTCTCTTCTTGACTCACCTTCGACAGTGTAAGTTTGATCTGGAAACCACAAAGACTTTTTCTGACAACCTCTCTATTTCCTCAGAACTCAAAACATACTTGTGCTTAGTGAAAAATCAGAGACTTAGCTAGCCAGAAGGAGGTTTTTCAATGTTCTTGACTCCCAGCACAAAACAAGTAAAAAAGATGGGTAGTTTCCAAAGAACACTTTCATACTATTTATTTTAAATATTTTTTTTAAGTGACATTCTCATTTGGACCCCAAAGAAGGAAAATACAAATATAAAACACAACCCTCTCTTGTAAGAATTATAAGAAGAGCTAGTCAATCCCTCAAAGGGAAATTTTTACTCTTGTTTCTTTGTTGAATTTTCTAGATAAAAGTATTTTGCAAATTAACAATGTTGTGAAGAATATCCTATGGAAGTGCACAAGAACCTCTTTGCTGGAACAGAATGAATACACAGGATGCTTCAAAGCCTAAGCAGCACCAAACAGGAACTGTGGTCCCTGCTCACATTCTAGTCCTCTTATCATACATGCTTCTCAAAATACTTGCTCTACTATTTTTGTATTTGTTGCAAGCATGTATACCTAGAAAAAAGATGCACCTTTGACACCTACTTTAAATGTAACTTCCAACACTCTTCACAATTGCTGAAGTCCCTCCACTGTTATATAGGAGAGAAAATTTTGTTGGTTTTACTCTCTCATCATGACAGTCTTTCAGCAAGAATCTATCTTTGTTTTTACAGAATTTAAATATGTTCTGGCTCAAAAGACACAAAATAACTCTTTCAGAATTATTTTTTGCAGACTTTCTTAAACCTGTTGTATTTTAGACCCTACTTCTGTAGCATGAGGCTCTACTTTTTACCTTTTGCCCAAAGAACACCAGTCGAGCACTTAATTTCATAGCCCTTTAAAGAAAGTTATTTTTAAAGTGCCATTTCAAAATAATATTATTTTCATGATTTTTTTCCTAGCAACTGTGTTTTATTTCAGTCTATACCTGTCACGCATACATGATATCTCTTTTGGTCTGTCCACAAAGGTGTATTCATTCAGACAGTTTTGTGCCAATATGGCTTAAGATCCAGGTGCTTTTATCTTCCAGATACATGCATCTTTATGGACAAATTAAAAGAGCAGCAGAATGTTTTTTTATTTATGACTGTATTTTTGTCAGCAGTACAGAAATAAATTGTTTTTAGGGGTGTGTGGTTTCAATGGTCTTCAATTAGACTCCAGGGTACTGTAATGTTACAGAAAGCACCTGGCACAGATAATGGGAATGTAATGTTTAAATAAAATAAAAAAAAATCTATCTACCTTGCCTTGCCTACTGCTGCCTTTTCTCTCTCTCTCTCTTTTCTCTCTCTCTTTTTTTTTTTTTTTTTTTTTTTTTTTTTTTAATAATGAGCTAATAGTATGCTTTATTGAAAGAAAAACATACCAGGAAAACCGAAGAATAACAATTGCACTTAAGTGCAATTGCAACAGGGTTTGGAAAGGACTGCATTAGTAAAGGGCTAGATCCCAGGATATGGTTAGTAATGATTAGTAGAATTAAACTAAAATTGCCTAAACAATGATTTATTTTAAAGAATGTTCTGTTCTTGCGTAATGATAATTGCTCACCAGATTAGAAAGTGAAGTCACTGTGATTACCACAAGGAGGAGATATTAAAAATGGGAGGCAAGACACTGGCTTTTGTCTGGTTCTTAACATGATGAGTTCCAATTTCTCTGTGTATTCCTATGGGAAAGAAAGAGACTGAGAAGCTCCCTTCATAATATCCTCATGATATGAGATAGCAACTCTCTTTTCAGCTATGTAATTATCTCATTCCTTACTGTTATCTGTAATACTCACACCATCACTGGCATCCTGGAGGATTTCACTGCTCATAAATTTGCACCTGTATATTTTCTGTTTCCATTTTATTGCACACCCATTCAAGATTAATTTTTCTGTTTGTTTACCAAATATTTTGGAAAGCATGTGCACTTAGATACATGCTACAGCTAGTATTGTAACTTTTGTCTCCAGTCGGCTCATTTGTCCCATTTAGGAACATTCAGAAACAGAAAGAGATGAATCCAAAATCTTTTGATAACAGCTGAAACACAAATGTGCATGAGGGAAGCAAGCTGAGGCCTTGAATGCTTTTATCTGTAGATGTCACTGATATTTTATTTGTGTTCTTAAATCAGAAAAAACCTGAAATATGCTTTAGTGTTTTGTAATAAAACAACTTTCAAAATATGTTCATCATGCTTATGTTATTACAATAAGCAGATTTTCCTCATCTTTCTGCAATGCATCCCAGAGGATTCAGAGAAGACAAGCATGTAGGAGAAATTATAATGTCAGTCCCTGCTCCCAATAATAAAATGGTGGTAGTTGCTTTCTAGTAATTTGTTTCATGTTGTTTTATAGTCCAGAAAATTACTTACAGTATATGCTTAGGTATCTTTTACATAAGGTTGCAGAAGATTTCTTTGACATTACTGACCCCCCTGCAGTGAAATGCTTTTGATATAGAGCTGTCAGTTGTCTTGAAACTATTGCTTATGGAAAAGACCAAACTTAGAAGAAATTACTCAAAGACAAGTTGTTTCCCCGAGTTTATTAGCTACGATACCTGAGCTTTCTGTCATGGTTTAAATATTTAGTTGTTCTTGACGTTTCCATGTTTTAGGGCGATTTTGAACACTATGTTTTGAACTTCTATCTTCTCTAAGGAGAGAGTTACTGGCTGTTGTGGATCCTTTCTTGTCCCTCTTTTCTGTCTCATTTTCTTTTCTACATGTCTTTTCTGCAGTTATCTGTTTATGGCTATGTGGAAACTACCTTACATGTACTTTTCTCTTGGATATTTTTAGATTTTGAAAAGCACTCCAAAGTCTTTGAATATGTAGCATGAGTTCAAAGTTATCTCTTCACCTGTATCTGACTTCTTACTATGTGCTTTTAACCTTCACTAGCATTGCAAATATAGCAAGGCTAAACCAAAGTGACTTTTAAATCCTGTGAATTTTTTTCCTCTGCTATCCAAGCTGCCACATTAGAGTGGTAAGGTTTTTCACAGAAATTGTAGAGGACCCATCCCTGCCACTTTCCTCGTGCTTGTTTGGCAAGTTCCCTGCCTATGGCAGAGGGTTGTAACTAGATGATCTTTAGGGTCCATTCAAACCCAGGTCATTCTGTGATTCTATGTGGTGGTAGGAGAAGGTATAATGGGTATAAACTGAAAGAAGCCAGATTTAGGTTAGGTATTAGGAAGAAATTCTTTACTGTGAGGATGGTGAGATACTGGAACAAGTTGCAAGAGAAGTTGTGGGTGCCCTATCCTAGGAACTGCTCAAGAGCAGGGAGTTGAAAAATCTGGTCTAATGGAAGGTGTTCCTGGTTTGGAACGAAATGATCTTGATGGTTTGTTCCAACAAAAAACATTCCATGATTCTATGACATAAAGCAAATAGCTAAACCTTTCCTTTCCAGGATAAATATTGACATTCTGTATATAGTCCCCAGAACCAAGGGGTTCTCATTCACAGTTGTTGGACAGTTTTCTAATCATGCAACACCTGGGAAGTGTAGGCTGGTTCTTTCTAGGCCTCCTCAGATGCAGATAGAAATACAGCATGTATAGGGCACAGGGAAAGCAGGTAAGAATGAGCGAGATATGAAGTCCAGTTATGAGAATAAAATCCTTGGAAGACAGAGGTTAGGAAAGAGGATCCTGTTTTTCAGGACTGTTCAAGTGGGCTACAACTAAGAGAACTATTGAGGGAAGAAAACCATCACTTATTCCAGACTGTGAGTAAAATTTCCTTTTTCCTCAGACATTAGATTATCAGAACTTCACCTCTCCAGAAAAATAATTTAATCCTTTGAGGATCTTGCCCTGAAAAACACCTTTGGGTTTCACTGACTACACAGGAATTCTCATGCAGTGGAAGGCATCTCAGAATACCCCCCAACTGAGCAGTCTCTATTACATTTATAGGTCATTAATCAAACACAATTTATTTTGCTACCATGTTAATATTCTCTAGCTACTTTGCACACTTGTTTTTCTCCTTTGAAAAGGAGCGGGGAGTGGTCTGTAAAACTGTGCTCAAGATCCAGTTTTCTGTCAATCCCAAGAAGCATACCTCAGCAAAGGAGCAGTTTACAAACTGGTTCTTAAGAGCTCCAAGTGCAATTGGATAAAGTCGAATATCATCTCTCACAGCTACTGTACCACTGGTAATAATTGCTGCACTTGCAATGGCCTGGAAACTGCCTGAGGCTTCTTGGTCCCAGTTTTCAAACTTCTTGCTTATCTTATAGGTAACATGGATACGTCTTTGCTAAAAATACAGTTGAATACAAAAAAACCCCAATTTCCCAAGACCACTGGGACACTAAGGAAGGACTCAGGGAAAGAGCTGAAAAGGAGAAGGGCAGAGGAATCAGGTATGAGGAAAAAACTTATAACTTCACAGCTTTTTAAAGTCCTCCTTCTCAGAAAATATTGACTGAAACGACATGGAAGATTTCCTCTTAACCACAATTTTAAAAGCTTTCATAAATATGGCAATAAAGTTATATTCATTGCTAGTTAAACCCTAACACTGGCATAAGCTCATTTCTTATTCTGTTGGCTGAGCTGCAGCAGAGAAACAGCATTAGAAAAGCAGAGTACTTATACTGCAAAATTTGAAATATCTTTCTTCATGGAATAATAAAGGACACTCTCTATATTCTATTCTAATAGCCAATAAAGTATAAGACCAGCTAGAAAAATAAGGTTAGCAGAAACATGTAATAAATTAGGAAATTATATTTACACTACCATCAATTACCATAGCAATATTTTACTGTATAATGCAAACTTTTCTTGTAAACTACAGCATGCCAAAAATATTCCAGTGAGAGAATAAGTTGTCAGATCTCATTCCAAACTACCAAAAAATATTTCCATTACCCACTACCATTTTCCTACTTAATAAGTTACTTGGGACATCTTGGCTGGAAAGCACAGTTGAATGCTGGAAATGGGAGCATAAAAAGGACCCTAAAGGCCCTTTTGTGTCCGTAGCATGTCTACCAGCAGAATTCAAGACAACCTTTATGCCTTGAAATTGTGCTCCTTGTCAAAACACAAAGAAGCCTTCATGCTGAATTGGCATATCTGGTATACTCATGAACGCTTTTGGTGTTGGCCTATATGGGCCTGTAGCCATGGCTGGACATCAGAAAAACTCCAATGGCGTGCTTGGTTTTTTTCCTTTCTTTCATGCATGAGGGAATGCTATTTGTTACAGTGTCTGGCTGTCTTCCGGTTGGCATAGCTACAACTCAACTGCTTCCATACTTTTTGGCAGCAGCAACATCTGAGTCCCATAGGGAGAGGATTTTAATGCAAGGACAAACATATTTTGCAATGTATCGATGGCATGATCACTATGTTGGTTTTCCATCTAGTTGTTGAAATTAATTTCCAACTGATTTTTAGAAAACAATTAAGGTAGTTATTTCTATCATGGAAACTCTAAAGTAGTTAGGCTTTAATAGTAGCAGATTGGTCTGAGAGTTGCCATAAAAACTGAGGTTAATTGAGGTGCTTGGGCTGTCATTCTTTATACTGAAACAGAAAATGATGGCAGAGCCAGGGACCCTTGATTTCATATTTCAGTACTGCCCCAAGTACTTGCTTTCATGCTATGCCATTGATTGGGTTGACTCACCCATGGAATACTTATTCTTTTGGCTTTTTCATGGCTCTGCAAGCAATTAAAGGGAGCCTTCTAAAAAAGAATGTAAGATTTAATCCTAAATTTCCTAGTATTTTCAGTCTAACAGACATTGAGGATGTTATTCACAGTGCTATAATTGTCTTAAAAAATACAGTTATGAAAACATATGTTTCAAAATCACATGAGAGTGTGTACATGTTATTTACATGGGATGCTACCATTTTTGTCTTCTGTGGAAAAATATGAAGGGAAAGAGATCCCCAAGCAGGAAGAAATCAAAGTTTGTTGTACTTCAAATTTCAAAGTGCACACTGGATTGCTGCCTTGGCCATTTTTTGGTATTCTGGTATACTTAATATCTTATTAAATATATTAAAAAAAGAGCCATATGTTGGATATTACAATTTAGCAGATATGTCATGAGCCTCCAAAAAATGCAGCTGTGCAGGTCTTCATTCCTTCATGAACATCAGAGTTTGATAATTGCTCACCCCAGCTGGATCAGACATGTTCAATAAAATATCCTACAGTAGCTTTCCTGGATAGTATAATATCATATTTGTTTTAATAATTCTTAAATTATGAAACAATTTCCAAACTCTTTGCCAAAACCTCCAAAAGTTAGACTGAAAGCATTAGAACTTTCTCTTTCTCCTCAACAAACCTCAACAAAATACGAGACTGCTCAGATGAGGCATCTTTTCTTAACCTAGATTGTTTTTCCTTCCAGCCTTGAATCTAAACCGGTTATTTTTAGTACAGTTTCTATTAAGACTCAGCACTGACTTGTGCTGAAGTGTATTCTGTGTTTGCTGATGTTTACAGTTAAAGCAGTTTTTTAGCATAATCTAAATACACCTTATATATGACAGACTATAATTAGATTTATTTTCCTTTGTCCTCCGTCAGAGCTGGTAATTGTCGTACCATCTCATTCTGCATCACATTTTCTAGAGATTTTTGAGTGGACAGTTGTGATGCCAGCTGTTTCTATCCTAAGAAACCCCTTGAAACAAATGGACTGGTGTCCTGGTAACCATTTGTAGCCTCATTTCTTCTTCAGCTCTTTCACCCCCTACTGTCAATGACTTACCCAAGAAATAGATGGGATGATAAAAGACGGGAAAGCAATGTCACTTTCCAAAGTGAATCCCAAGAAAAAAGTCTTAGTCTCAAGTTTTAAAAACTAATCTAAAAATAGGTTTGTGAAATGATATTTGTGCTAATTACAGTAATTTCACGACTATAAGGCGCACCGGATTATAAGGCGCACCTCCGGGAGTCGGCAAATTTCACAACTTTGTACATTATATAAGGGGCATTGGACTATAAGGCGCACTTTTTTTTTCGCAGTGAGGATCTGTGCTGCACACAACAAAGTAATGAATTAGTAACCAAATCCTGTGATCGTGGAGTTTACTGGCAGGTGCTCGATTTACAAACATTTTTCACAGATTGGTGTAGCCTTTAAACACAGCCCCAAGTGTCCTACTCATGCGCGGGCCCTGGCACTCCCGCCTGCCCCCAGCTGGCAAGGCGGGGCTCGGGGCGGCTGCAGCTCACACCTTGGGGTTGCTGAGGTTCAGGGTGGCTCAGGGCTGCCACGGCTGGCAGCGGTTTGGGGCGGCTCGAGGCTTGGGGCAGCTCAGGGCAGCTCAGGGCAGTTCGGGGCAGCTTGGGACTGCCCGTGGCTCAGGGCAGCGCGGGGCTGCCCGCTTCCTCCCTTCCCGTGCAGTTCCTGCTGGCCAGGGGCTGCCTGCGGCTGCCCAGTACCACCCACCCTGCGCGGCTCCTGATGGCCGGGGGCTGCCTGCTCCCTCCCTCCCCGCGTGGCTCCTTCTGGCCACAGCCGCCCGCTCCCACCCCACCTTGCAGCTCAGCTCATGGCTCGCACTTCCCGGTTGGCAAATTTCTCAACTTTGTACCTTATATAAGGCACACAGGACTATAATGCACACTTCCGGGTTTGGACCCAAATTTTAGTCAAAAGGGTGCGCCTTATAGTTGTGAAATTACTGTAAATACTATGTTAGATAGGTCTCACTCTGCAAAATATCAGCATGTAATTTCCAGCGGGGCTGCTTTTTCTACCTTCTCATCTTTCACCAGTCAAGATTTTCATGTAGAGGGAGATTGGCTAAATGTCTCTTGTTGCATCCCCCAAGAGAGTTTGTTCAGGGTTAATTAAATAATCTAACAAAGCAATTACTGGCTGGTTCAACACTGTGCTAAGCCAGTCCCCTGAGGGTGAAGGACATTGAGTATCTTTTGAAGTTAGGCTTTTGAACAAAAAACAAACTAACTTTTCTGTTCCCTTTTTTTCAGTTCCAAAGGTAGACATCTTCCTGTACTTGATCACATTGAACTAGTGTTAGTATACAAAGCATATCTCATCCGTCGTCCAAACTAAATCTTCTTCCACAGGGCTGAGAAGGAAGGTGTACAGCACATTTTCTATAAACATTTACCGCTTTACCACTCAGCGTAAAAATATCTGGAACCTCAGCCTCCTATGTTCATCCTTTCACAATCCTTAAGAAGGAGACATTTATTAACGTAACGAAGTATTTTAAGTCTGAACTTTGCATTCACAGCTTTAAATGGAGTTGAGAAATATCTAGGACTCCAAGAGTCAGGACTAAACATTTTCCTTCATTCTAGTTTATTCAAAGGAAACTGTGCAATATCCCCTGAAGTAGGGATTGATAGCTGAAAACACAGAGGTCGTTTAAGCAGGGAACTGCCACTGACTTGCTTTTACTTCTTACTCCCTTGTTCCTGTTTTCACTGACTTTCTTCCATACCATTTCAAGAGAATGAAGTCCACAGTTTTGTTAGTACAGTCCAGCATGCAAATATTAGTCCCTTAACACACAGTGTGTTCAGAATAAAGCAATTAACTTCTGACAGACTACATTTTAAATCAGTTGGGTTTTTTTTAAGGAATAATTCCTCAACATGCAGCATAAACATGGTTAAATAACTTACTATGAGGTGCTAAGTTTATGGTCTTCTGGGTCTGGCAGAAGTTTAAAACACCTTCTTGTAGTAACATAGCTATAGTAATTTCACAATTATAAGCTGCACCATTTTGACTAAAATTTTGGTCCAAACGCGAAGTGCGGCTTATAATCAGGTGTGGTTTGTATATGGACAAAGAACAAAAAGTTGCTGTTTTCCTTTGGAGGACAAGTGTCTGCTGAGAAAGGCAGGAACTTCTATTTGAAATGGAGAACGTAAAGCCCCTCCCTCCAAATTATTACAATTTTAAAATCAAGGGGCTTTCAGGCAAAAATATGGGAATTAGGAATAACAGTTCTTTACTAGGGAAATTAAAATAGAAATACAGCACTACAAAGAAACAAACCCCAAGCCCTGACAAAGTCAGAGTACAACCTGACACCCTGTCAGGCAGGGTGTTGGTAGCAGTCCCATCAAATAGTGGCTGTAGTCCTTTTGTAGTGACAGATGTGGTTCAGTTGAAGCAGTGCTCCTGTAGAAGGTGCAGTTTCCCTCTAAAGGTCCAGTGGTGATGTGGAGAAATCCGGTTTTCCTCTGGAGTCCAGTGGAGAAAAAGGCTACCTTAGTGTCCCAAAACCTCTGTTTTACCTTGGTAAGAAATGTTGGGCTCTTCCCCCTGCCTGGAGTAACTTCCAATGGGATGAAGTAATTTTATCAGTCACACAGTGGGACTCAATGGGCCATTAGTAGAAAATGACTTGCTGGAGGAAGGATGGGTTGTGAAAAGATAAAGAACAATGCCCTGCCTGGTTTCAATGGATGGCCCATTAGCAGAACATCTCCTGTGAAGATAAGGATTGCTACCTCCACCCTTAAAAGATGGTGATAGAATAGATAGCTTTTATCACACTCTGTGTTGTAACGTGCGGCTTATAATCAGGTGCGGCTTATGTATGGACAAAGAATGAAAAGTTGCTGACACCTGGAAGTGCAGCTTATACTCAGTGCGGCTTATAATCATGAAATTACTGTAATTTCCACGACTATAAGACGCACCCTTTTGACTAAAGTTTTCCCCGAACCCGGAAGTGCACCTTATAGTCTGGTACACCTTATATAACGGACAAAGTTGCGAAATTTGCCAACCCAGAAGTGTGAGCTGCGATGCTGGGGCGGTGCTGCGGGCGTGCCGAGTTGCAAGGTGGGGTGGAAGCAGGCAGCCGCGCTGGCAGGAGCTGCGTGGGGACAGAGGAAGGTACTGCTGCCGACCCTGGCCTCTGCTGCCGCGTGGGGAGGGAGGGAGCTGCTGCCATCTCCAGCCCGGGCATGGGGGGAACAAGAAACCGAGCTGTGCCAGCCCCAGCCTGGGCACAGAGGGAACACGAAGCTGAGCTGCGCTATCCAGCACCAGGTGGGAGTGCCTGGGCCTGCGGCAGCTGCGGCCACTGGGCAGGGGAAGCTGGGACCCACGGCTGTGCACTGGTATCCAGGAGCTGCGAGCCACGCCAGTCGGTGCTGGGGGCGGGTGGGAGTGCTGGGGTCTGTGGCATGGGGAGGGCACCTGGGGCTGCGTTTAAAGGCTATGCCACTATGTGAAAAATGTTAGCAAATTGAGCACCTGCCAGTGATTTGTTACTTTGTTGCACGCAGTGTAGTTCCTTGATGCAAAAAAAAAAGCGAGCCGCGAGCCGCAAGCCGTGAGCCGAGCCATGGGGAGGGGCGACACTGGGGAGAGAGGGAGCAGGCAGCCCCCAGCCAGCAGCAGCCGCATGGGAAGAGAGGGAGCGGGTAGCCCCGGCCAGTAGCAGCCGCCCAGAGAGAGAGGGAGTGGGCAGTGCTGAGCCACTCCGAGCCGCGGACAGTGCTGAGCCACCGCCGCCCAGAGCCCTGCCATGCCATCTGGGGGCGGGTGGGATTGCTGGGCCTCGCGCACGGGGAGGGCTCTTGGGGCTGCGTTTAAAGGCTACACCAATCTGTGAAAAATGTTTGCAAATTGAGCACCTGCCAGTAAACTCCATGATCGCGGGATTCCGTTACTAATTCATTACTTTTTTTGCCCGCAGCACGGATCTTCGCGGCAAAAAAAAAAGTGCCCCTTATAGTCCAGTGCCCCTTATATAATGTACAAAGTTACGGAATTTGCCAACTCCTGGAGGTGCGCCTCATAGTCCAGTGTGCCTTATGGTCGTGAAATTACTGCAATTTTGAGAGGGTATCTCCATCAACAAAAATAACCCAGATTAGAGCATCTTGGAGATTCTTTGCCCTCAACACTATGATGTTTTATCATATTAACATGGCAAATGATATTTCATGGTGGTCTTAGCAAAGCAGTAGGAATAAGGAAAAAATTTCTAAGTTCTCTCCAAAGTTCTGTGTAATTAGCTAAATTTACTCATAACTCTGTTTCTGATGTGTTTGTCATTGCTAATAAACAAAATGTTTTTTTCAAATATTTTTTCAATAAAGAATATAGATCAGCAAGTAAGTTGCCTTGAAGCTGAGGTGATTCTAAACTCTTTGGAGCCCATGAAACTTGCAGCCATCAAAATGAAAGACAATCCTCTTATCAAATTAAAGATTTAATCAAAAACTACCACATATCTTACCTATTTGTGTAGGGAATGTTACTATCTTTTTAAATTATTATTTCTATCAGTAAAGTCTATGTAATTTATGATCACTTTTTCATTTAATGTTCCCTTTCTGGGTTGGAGTTTTTAAGCTTTGGGCTAAGAGCAAATAAAATGTGTAATAAAGAATAGATTCTCTAGTTGTGCCAGGATGCTTAGAGAAAAAGTATCCAGAACTGTAATTTATTGCAATTTGGAACAAGACAATTTGCAAATGGGTCAATGTAAATACTCGAGACTGCTTTATTCTAAATTAACTCAAGTATATTTTAAGATTTCCATTAATAATTTTTGATTCAATATTCAATCATAAAAACTCTCTATAAAAACTCTCTGCATTCAAAAATTTTTTTCTCAAAGTGGTGAGGTTTTTTTGAATGGCTTGTTGCCTTTACATATTTGCTATAATACTCTTGGGAACAACAGAGAAAAAGGAATGAAGTAATTAAGGAATTAAATAAAACCCTGAAAGGCGTTTTGGCCTCCCCCCTCACTTCACCCCCCATTTTTTTTTTTTTTTTTATTTTTCAGTAGAATTTTTTCCCAGGGTTCTGCTTTTCACACTGGAGGTGTTTTTCTTGTTGAGTAGATGCTAAATGCAAACCTTAATAGTAAGGAAAAGAATTAGATCTAGTGCATATCTTCTGCCAGAGCCACTCACTGCTGGTGACATGACTTGTTTCAAATTTAACTCTTAAGTGTAAATCTGGTTGAGTCTTTGGAGATATTGGTTGTCACAGCAGTCTGCAGGATGAATCTGAGGTTACAAAAAAAAATCCCAAATCCACAAAACCAAAAAACTCAACAAAAATATGGAAAGCAGTATGTGGCACCTTCCAGATTTTCTTCTGAGTTTGGGGGTGTACCTCTCATATACTTGATATCTGATAACTTGGATCTGATAACTACTGGACAGTTCTCTGTGCTGTTTCCCTTGGTGGCATGCCAAGAGCAGAACGGCTTGTTTAAATTCGTATTATCGAGTTTTGATCTCTTTTGTGAGATTTTTGAATTTTTTTGCAGTCTGAAACCATCCAAACGCAAGCTTTAGAACTGAAGCAAAAGGAAACATGAAAGCCCTCTATTAAGATGACTAATATTCCAGATGAAGTGAATTAGTATGATAACCTATGCATGTAAGATTAGTGAGATCAACCCTGCAATACCATTAACTATATTATAACTCTTCACATTATTTTCTCCCCCACTAATGAAAGGTCTTAGAAATGTGAGATTTCAATTTGCGTTATCATCTGGTGGAGCTCATCAACACCACACGCTACAGTGAATATTGTGGTTTTCACAGCAGGGCCTTTTTTATCTTTGCAAATTTGCAAATTAAAATAATTTTACCTGGGGAAATCCTGCACCAGAGAAATGTTGGTGACCTTGACAACACTTTTCAATTTCTTCTTTTTATTCTCCTGTTTTTCCCTAATGAATCATGATGGCAAATAAATGATAGAAGACTGCCTTGTGCTATATATCACATTCATTACCTTCATTTCTGTGCTCTGTGTTCCTATAAGGTTACATAGTCAGATTTAAATGCTATCCTTATGTGGAAACCTGCTTTCAGAAAAGCAGAAAACAAAGAAAAGAAAGAGAGTGTAATAGTAGAATTGTACATGATGTGTTCCACTGAGGCAGGGAGAAAATGGGGGAAAATGGTGGGGACATGCAGTACAAGTAACAGTTAGTAAGTGATTTTTGTGAAGTGCCTATGCTTAGCAATGAGCAAATGTGCCAGTGCTGTATCTGTTTGTTTATCCTCCTGTGTTCTCTAGCATCTGGATTTATCAGAACTTAAGCAGCTTCTGTCTTCTTCCTTCTTCCTCATGCTAAGCTGAAATCTTCATATTTTCAGTGAAAAGCATTTCAAATAATGAGAAATTATATTGGAAATTTTTAATGTCAACATTTAATGTCAACATGGTTTTCCATTGAACTTCTAACAGCAACTAAATAGTGTCTAACGGACAGAAGAACTGTTTTTACAGATGTATCATAGGATGGTTTGGTTTGGAAAGGAACTTAGAGATCAACTAATTCCAACCCCGTGCCTTGAGCAGGGAAACTTTGCACCGACCATTAAAAAGTTGTTTCCTTCAGGGTAATCACATATGAGATAACCTACAGTAATTTCACGAATACAAGCCGCACCAATTTGACTAAGATTTTGCTCCTAAACCAGAAATGTGGCCAATATTCAGGAGCGGCTAATATGTGAATAATTTTCTGACATTTACAACCTCAGAAGTGCCAGCCAGAGTGTCGAGCCGAGCTGCTGCAAAGTCGGCATTTTGCGATTGTTACAAATTGCTACTCTGTTGCACTGCGGGTGGAGCCTGGCTGCCTGCAGGTAGCACGGGGGGTGGGGAGAGAGGCGGGAGAGCTCCCTACCACAGTCCGAGGGAGAGATGGGGGGGCCCTGTGCCGCCATTGCTGTGGTTCGGGGAGGAGGCGAGGTGACCCGGGCTGCCCCTGCCGCGGCTCTGGGAGGCGGCGGGGCACCCGCGCCGCCATTGCCGCGGCCCGGGGAGGAGAGGGGGGGGACCCGGGCCGCCACTGCCACCACAGGGCAGCGCTGGGCCGTGGTGACCGAGCCCAGTGGCAGCGGCGGCTGGCCCCCAGTGGCCCCGCCGAGGGGCAGCGCCGGGCTGCGCTACCTGGCCCCGTCAGCAGCCCCTAGCGGGCCGAGCCTGCACAGTCTTAGCTGAGCCAGTAAACCCCGCCCTGCCACCGTTCTGTTACTATTTGGCAACTTTGTTGCATGCGGGTCCTCACTGCGAACGACAGAGCGGCTTATATTCAGGTGCGGCTTATTTATGGACAAAAAACGAAGTATTTGCCAACACCCAGAGACGCGGCTTATACTCAGTGCGGCTTGTATTCGTGAATTTACTGTATATGTTTGCATATATAATATACAGTTTTCCAGCTGTATAACAGCTATTCCAACTGTTGAACAATCTTTTCTATTGTAATTTCTTGGCTTGTTCAAATTCTGTAGCCCAAAAATATGTAAATCAGCAATAGGAATAGTTGCCACAATGTTTCATTTTTGTTTCAGAGTGAAGGCTTTTAAGAATAATGACTTTGAGGCTTTGTAAATTGTTTGTACTCACAGGATGGTCAGTGTGAGTGTGTTACTTGCCACTGTGCTTTCACCAGAGGCTTAAATTCATGAGTTAGCTCTCTCCTTCATCCTCACTGACAGAAATGACAGAACTCAAGAAGACTGGAGCAAGATTCAAACAACTGAGGAATGCAGAAGGCAAGTAATACTTATGATAATCAAAATTGCAACGGCTTATGAAAAAATTGGTCCTGGTACAGTTCTCTATGGCAAAAAGTCAGGTCTATATAAAATGTTGTCATGCATTTGTTTATGTCAGGGAGAAAAATTATTGTCTAATCTGGATCTTTATGCGCAGTACTCTAAATCTTATGGGGAAAATTATTAGAATCATGATGTCTAAGGGGCATTTAATTTAATTTAACAAAACACTCAGTATGTAGCTTAGGGACAGTTAGAGGGGAATATTAGTCCTTTCTCATAAGAAAAAAAAAAAAAAAGCTTTGATGGCAGAAGAAGCTGACACAGCAGCTAGAAGCATCTGTGCATATGGTGCAAGGCCAGGAACCCACAGTGCTCCTCACCCTGATGGCACTGCAGAAAAGACTGGTTACAGCCAGCATGGACAGTGTGTACTCCAAAGGACTTGGGTGGCACAAGGCCCAGTGACAGTCATGGGCAACCAAAATCCAGAAACTGGAAGCAAATCTGAGGGATACTTTGTCCTTTGTTCCTCACACCTTTGTGTTTTTCCTTTGTTTTCTGGCAACTATCAAAGTCAAAGAACAAAATGTCAGCCTCAGCTTTTGACTACAATCTGAAAATTGAAAATAAGAAGAAATGTGACATTTTAGCTCTGAGACCTTTGTTTTCTGGCTAGGGGAATAAAAGACCTGATTGCATTTAAGCTTGTTCTCATCATTTTAAAGCCGGGGAAAGTCACACTGTCAAAATATCATCTGAGAACTTTTTTTGATCCCCCGTTATACTTCTAGAGATTATGATATTTCTTAAAAGGGGAAGAAGTCAGGGTTGCCCTTAATTAGTCTTCTCCTCAGGAATCTGCTGTGCCTGCTCCTCCTGGTTCATGGGAATACTACAGAGCACTACTTTCAGTGAATGTGAGAGTGATTTTGTCCACAAACATTGGATGCAGATTTGAAAGGAGATAACTAACAAGAAAAGAAATTGCACAACTTCCTCATTACACTCCCTCTGAGCCTTTAAATCTACCCCTGTGTTTCTCTGTATGCTGAGTCTCACCAGTTTGGGCTGCTAGGACAGACTGACTGACCACTAGTATATGATCAGGGTGGTCTGTTACCAGTCCTTGCACTATGGGCAACATTAGAGGCTTGCTTTGGCTTGCAACCAAACCCAGTAAGAGCACTGACTTCTTATTGGCTTAATGTGTTCACAATTTTCGATAACTTTCTTCTTAGAGGTACTTAACTTACCCATGTATCTAGATGTTGATCCAGCCTTAAGTGTTTGCCTAAGACTGTGATGCTTTCACCTCTCTCGCTTTCCTTTTAAAATAAAAAAAAAAAAGAGGATGATAATAAAATGATACTCCAGCATTAATAAGGCTTCTTCCTTTTGTGCTACAAAAGTTTGGCCTCATAATTCCAAAGCATGTGGAATTTCCAGACACATTACATACATGGGTCTGGCTTTCTGGAGGTCTTTTATTCACTATTCACTCTGCAGCCAGTGAAGCCAGGACAAGCCATGAAACATCAGGAAAACATTTTCTAATAATTTTCTCCTCTGCTTTAGATTCACCTCCCATTTTGAATAATGCCTGGCAGATGCAGAAATACACAAGCACTGCTTACAAACCTGTTGCTATATTTCTATGTATCTTGAATTCTATACACATTTCAAGTCATATTCCTGGACAAGAAGGTGCTTGGGATGCTTTATTCTTTTGTAGTTCCTGGTTATACATCCTTGACATCAATAAGTAAATAGAAGAAAATGTAGCTGGTGAATTTCTGCACTGATTTTAATGGTGCTTTAGCAATCATTTCCTAAAGCACTACAGCTGATTCCTGAGGACTGCTGAGTACTCTTAAGGCTGACCAAAGATTTAAACAGCAGGAAGGATATTTCAAATTAGAAAAGAGAAACACTGGCAGAGGTCCATGTACCATATGTTAGGCTCTGACCATGGTTCCTAATTTTTTTTTTTCTGAGTGCAAAAAGGTAAAAAAATATAAATAAAGGAGGGAATGATTATTCAGGAAGTTGTTAGTAAGGAGAATGGGTCCAAATTTTATGATTCACTGTGTTGCATGGAGAACCAATAATCTTAGTAAAACCTTCTATTTACATGAATTCATAATTGAACCACTTTTCTTTGAATATATTTTTATTCAAAAGTGTTTGATGAAGCTTCTAGGCAAATTTTAAAAGCAGCAGATGAATATGAAGAGCTCTCTGTGAAACTGATCCTTCAAAATACAAAGAGATTTTGAACATATAGATCACAAAATACTTACTTTTTCCCACCAAAGAAAGTAATGGCATTTCTAATGCTATGGTACTTTGCATCTAATTCTCTCAATACTTGTACTTATAACTAGATGACTTTTTACAAACAGTGACAAGAATTCAGGCCATTGAGTAGTGGAGGTAATTGTGGCAGAATGTGATTCATCCAATAAGGAGAAACCCTAAAATTTTTAGATTATAATTTTTTTCATATTGCTACAGATATATTTCATAAAAATAATTAATTTTTTTTACAAAACCTGATCTGCCAAAATATTTTGTCCCGTATCCATATAGAGGGACCCTAGGTTTGCAAACATGATGGTAGGTATTTTCCCTGGGTATCTAGTAATATTGTTTACTGCATCGCTTTCTGAAATTACAATCACCCCTGCAGGGAAAAGAGGCCTGCACCTGGCAGGCAGGCTTACAGAGCCTGCTTACTTTGTAACAGCTGGATATAGTGATTGTTCCAAACCCGTCATTTATTTTGCATAATAGTTGACCTTTCTGCCTGCAATCTCTGGTGAAGAATTCAGACCATTTACATTACTGCAGGAGAATAGGTGCTTCTGCCTATTAGAAATCAGGAAGTTTGGTAGCTTCCATTTAAATAATTGTCTTTAGATGCTTAAATACCCTAAATACTCTCGTTTCCCAGCTTAAAACAAACTGTTTAAATGTGTGATTTTAAAGATCACCTAATGAAATAAATGTTTACACCCTTTGTGATATTGCAGCTCTTTAATATTAAGCAGATTGGGATATACATAAAAACATTTAATCTAAGTATATTATTAGTATTTGTTAAGATCTGAAAAAAGCACAAGTTGTTTTTTCTTGTTGAGAAGGTAGAGGCTTATCAATATAAAATTATTTTAATAGTTCAGTTGCCTGAGTAATACAGGAGTATTACTCTCACTTGAGTGTAATATTTGTAGTAAATGGTGTTAAAAAATAACCCAATTCTTTACTGATGTTTGTTCTCTTATTGATGGAGTAGGAAGTCTGAAGAAAAAAATATCCAAATTAATAAACTATATAATGAAACTAAATTTCAAATATTAGTTTTCTCAGTTTACTACAGGAAAAACAGTGTTCTGACTAAATATTGTGCCTAGTATAAGAACAGTTGTAATGCAGACAATAACTATTACTATTGATGAGAAGAAAATAACTTACTCTATTCTTTGACCTTTTTTGAGTGAAAAATAACTTTAATCTCTTTCCCTGCTATGGTCAGGAAATTTCTGGGTAAGCTAATACTTTTTGATATGAGAGTTACAGTGATCTTGGGCTCTTATTAATTTGTTTATATCTTTTCTGTACCTAAACCATTTTTACTTCAAGCAATTTCAGAGGCAACTCCTGGCTTTAGGATAAGAAGTGATAAGGAGGTCTCCAGGTAGTGAATGCAGCCTGCCTTAACTTCTGACACTGAAGAACTAGGTGTAAATCTTCTCAGAGGCCAGCTGAAATAATTTCCCTGGAACAGTGCTGCAGAGGCAGCCTCATTCGGATTCCCTTGAAAGAGATTTCATTTCATTAAACTCTAGACTTGACTCTTTTGCAAAGAGGTCAGGAAAAATGCTACATGCAGCTCTCTCTCCCTTCAGTAATGTCACCATTTCTGTGATTTATAGCAGCTGCATCTTTATGTACCACAGAAGGGCCATACAGATAGAGTACTGTTTCCTGCAAAATTAAGGCAGTCAGATTAGTGCATAATACATATTTCTGAGTAAAATACTGGAAAACTTCATTCCATTGCAATATATCATTACAACAGCATATGTTTGTCCAAGACATGTTTCAATTAAAAATTCAATTAAAAAAAAAAGAAGGGAAAAAAAAAGTCTCTATTTTTAGATTTTCAACACTGGAACATGATTATGATGTTTTTCTGAAGTTAGCCACCAGACACTGTAAGTGTCAGTAAGATGCTCCCAGTAAAATAACAAAGAAATAAGTAAAATTGTAAATTACTGTTAGCATGTTATCAATACTGTTAATATTACCCTTGAAACTGAAGCTGTTAGTGCGCTGTCTAGTTTTTAAATAGCGGCTTATTTGCACTAAGCAAACTGTTTCTCAGTCATAATCATATATCGTTAAGTCTTGATCTCACATGCATTGTATGCCATTTAGCTTTGGTGTTCCTGTGTGTCAAAGAGCTTTTTCTTCCTATAGGCAGCTTGGTGTAGGGTCACACATACTGACTTGTGTTAATGGACTGTTATCTTTGGTGAGACAGAGTATTAATTTATCTGGTTTCTCAAACAGCCAACAGCCAGTCAGACTCCTTGGCTAAAATTGAATTTATATTTAGCCTTTAATAAAAGTTATGTTATTAAAGGCGACTGTCAATAGCTATAATATTAAAAGTTTCTAGTAATTGCTTTATTTGTTTCCTTTTTCTAAAAGTCTGGCCTACTGAACATGCCTGACGTGGAAGTAACTTAGTAAAACAAGAAAGTGGTGTGTATCCCACCACTCTGGCAATTATGTCTTTTATCTATGACATCTACTTGAATGACACAGATATGTGATGTCTACTACATGTGCTCTTGCAGTTTTCTGCCTCGCCATTTACAAGTTTTGTAGAGGGGAGGGAGAGCATATGCCTAACCATGGATGCTAGTGGTCCCTGGGCATGAGCTGCTTCTTGAAAATAAGGCACCATATTTTTTTCTAAGAAAAGGAAATAGGAATTACCTCCAGAGCAAAGTGAATAAAAGCTTGTGAATGGTGTACCCTGTGTTAAAAACAACAGTATGTTTGTTCAACACATATTTTGTTGTGGATTTACTGGAACCTGTGCAGTAGAAAGAGTTGTGAATGCAACAAGTATTTTTCTGACTCATAGCTATTGTGAGATTGGAAAGAGTTATTTCAATTTCTGTTCTTTCTCCATGCCCTTTCTGTCTTCCATCTTGGTTGAGGGCAAACATCCATTGGTAGGGCATCGGTCTGTGTATCTCTCCTTTCTGCTGACCTTTAGTGAAAGAAATTTCCTTTACTTCTAAACAATATTAGAAACTGTTGTGTCAATAAAAAAATCTAAAGTCAACTAAAGCATCAAGTAGCCATGTTTTGCTTTTGCCTACATGCCAGGAAAAAGGAAAATTTGTCATAAACACCAAGAAAAACAGCAACTCTAGGAAGGAATTAGCATCATAGAATTGTATAATAATTTAAGCTGTAAAAGACCTGTAAGATCATTGAGTCCAATTACCTACTGTATCATGAAAAGGGACTCCAAAGTCACAAATCTCATTGAATGACCTTCTCACACCACTTTCAGCTGATGTCTTTCTCTTCCAAATTATTGTAATTAAGAGTGCACCCGTTAAATTTATTTCATTTGTTAGATGGATGAAGCTATTTTATAATGTGGCCAAATAATGTACCCATTATGAGTTTCAAATCTGGTGCCAACAAAATGTCTGCAGCTCTTAAACTGCATTTGGAACCTCAGAAGGAGGGTCATTGAAAGACAGTTTGGGAAGGAAGCCATGTGAGTTTAACCAGTAACTACCCATCTTTGGATGTTATCATCTGGTGTTTTCTTAATAATTAGGGTTCATAAATACAGTGGAAGTAAAGCAGGGCAAGATTATGAATGGATTTGAGTAAGCCAAGCATGTTAACCCTGTGTGTGTAAACATCACATACAGTCATATCCAAATGAAGTTTGGAATTGTTTGAAAGGCATAAAGAATCAAAACAGATTTGTCTGTACATGCATTTTCCAAATCAATGCCTTTAAGAAACCATATAAAACACTGGTGTTCTTGGTAAAGCCAGTGTTTCTCCTTTGAATTTCACCTTATATTGTTAGCAAAAATAGCCCAATTATCTTTCCTACCTGGGTGCCAATTGTCTACTTTTACTTACTTAGGTCATCACGCATTCATATTGCTCATATTTTTTTTTTCTGCTTATTTTCTCTAGCTTAATTTCCTTCCTGTATATATCTGAATTTAAATACAACCACAGTTTTTAAAAATACCTTGTGGAAGTTGAGATGTTTAGAACAACTTCTTTGTAATGAAGCTTATTTCCAAGCACTACCTTGATACTGCAAAATACTCATCACTATTTAGATGCTGGCTGTGGGGGAAAAAGATTAAAGTAGTATGACTTTTTTTCTGCTTTTTTATGTTGAGCCAAACATGTCCTTTCTAAGCAGGGACAAAGCTTTTGTATTATACCATATATAATCAAAATTTGAATCTAAGAACCATTTAAGTCCAGCAGCAACAGAATTAGAAGCAAAGTAGAAACTAGTGTAATTTCATGATGCATGAGTAAGAAATGAGAGTTGAAAGCATTGCATTATGTAAATCAAAGTATATTTGATTGAAGACAAGTGTAAATGATTCTATCTAGTGGTAGTTAAACACAACCTATAAGACTGTCATTTCAATACAAGAGATTTGTATTATTCTTGGTTTAAACCAATTTTCTTGGTTTATAATGTGGGTTTCTCTGAATAGCAGGCAAGTTTCTATGTTTTCTTTTAAACTGAGACAGATGAAAAATACATGTTACTTTTTCTCCAATAACACCAACAAGTTTTGCTTCATTCTAAAATCTCAAACAATACATGTAATTGTACTGGAAGATGTACCAAGTTTTAACACAGAATCACAGAATATTCTGCGTTGGAAGGGAAACAAGGATCATCAAATGCAACCTCTGGCCCTTCACAGGGTACCTCAAGAATCTGTCTCAGAGTGCTGTCCAAACACTTGAACTGTGCCACATTATTGCTGTCACCACTTCCCTGGGGACCCCATTCCAGTGCTCAACCACCCTCTGTGTAAGAACCTTTTCCTGATACCTGACCCAAACTTCCCCTCACACAACTTCAGGCCATTCCCTTGCATTCTGTCACTGGTCACCACAGAGAAGAGATCAGAGTCTGCTCCTCCTCTTCTGCTTGTAAGTTGAATTTTTAAAAAAATAAACGTAGTGAAAATGTGACACATTTCAACAGCATATAAGATAATCTGTTGCAGAGGTGTTATTAAAAGAACATTTGGTATTGTGCTATATTTAACTTCTTTCTTTCTTTCTGAATTTGCACTTCCAATTTTCTTTCTCTTCTTATAATATGGCATTTGTGATTACGATATGGTATCTGTGATTACAAATTACAGTAGCAACAAATCTAATGAGTTTGGTGTCAATCACTGACTGAACTCAAAAGGAGGGGCATTGGCAAACCAGCTCTTATTTCTGTTGGAATGAGACTGAGGAATTTTTGAGAGTTGAAACCAGTTTAACTGATTGTTCAGAGGTAAAAATTTTGAGATCATGGACTTTAAACTATTTACATGATGGTTTTGGCATGACTTTGACTATATAAATAAGTGAAGTTTTGGGTCAACTTACGTATTTTTTATTATTTAAAAAAATTTTGAGGAAAAAAGTCCTGAATCATGAGTTGAATGGAAATGAAAAAACTTTTAAGAGATTCATGCGCATTTCTTGGGAAGAAATCTCTTGCTCTTTTTAGATCGGATCTCAAAGTTTCCAGTTTCAGTATTTTCTGAGATTCCTGTCAAAAATTGGCTGTGACTTATGGGCTTTAAGGATATGCCTAAGGAGATAACATCAAGATATCCCTTATGTGTTCAATTTTAATGAATTTCTCATGATAAAAAGCTATATTTGAGAGAAGCTGTGGGTGTGAGTACAAGATCATTAAACAGAGATTTTTTGTAATAATAGCCCTTGCCACCCATCTTGTAGGTCTGAATTTCTGTAGTGACAGGATTTATTTCAATCTGACAGTCTATAGGCATCATTATCCTATATCAGACTGCCATATAGTTAATTCAGTTGATTTAATTTGCTCCTAAAATGAATTTGTACATACTATTTTTTTAAAAGTTGTCAAACACCTGTGAAAAATTGTATGTATAGGACATTGTATGTTATCAGTCTTCATTGTATGACTCATAAATTTTTCTGTAGGCTTATACAGTTATATTTAACTTTTGTATTGGTATGAATTTGTCTTGGTATCCTTTAATCAGCTGCTGATAAGCAGGAAAATGGATTATTCAGGGTTGGGGGAATTTTCAAGAATGAATTATGTTTTCCTTATTGCAAAACTGACTGTCTAACCTATAAAAAAAATCTCCTTATTTCTTTTCAGATAACAAGCACTTTTTTCCCCCTCCCTCCAACAACATTTTCCATTTTTCTTTTAACTGGGAAACATTTCTGTTCCATTCCAGATTCAAACAAAAAACCTCAGATGATCAATAAGGAAGTATTTTCAGAAGTTTTGCTGAAACAAATGTGGCACAAATACGCACATGGTTTCAATTTCCTGAGAAGCACTGACATTTTTACTCAATTTCCTCTTAATCTTGCATCATTCACAACTCCCTTGCTTCTGGATTCCTTTCTCAGCAGTCAGGGGTGGGGTTAAAAAAACATTGAAATGGAAGAGAGCTCAACCAGCTCATTCTGTGTAATAAAATCCATTCCACTGTGGTTCTAATTTCATCAACTAATACAAGTCAACATCAAGCGTTAATGAGAAAAGGTTTCCAATTAGATACAGTCTGACACTGACCCAGCTTTTCAGTCACCTTCAATTGTCAGCGATAAAAAGGACGGTTCAATATGATATGGATCATTCACTCCAAATCTCCACAACTCATTTATGACAAACACAACTAACAGAGCATAGGGAACTGCTGAATTGTTTTTCATTATGTTGGCACATTGGCTTTAGACTACAGTGGTAATGATCTTTAGAGGTTTTCCATACAGAGTGTCACTAATGAGCAGATGAGGATGGGGCGATGAGGTGATGACAACCCACATTTTCAAGGGACAATACCAGCAACATGATGATGCTTAAAATTCCTTATTATTTCTGGAAAGTAATTCACTACCATAGAGAAGAGAGAGTTAGGAGGTTAAGCTATTAAATAAAATGAGTACAGAAAGTGAATAGCTCATTAAAAATGAAACACTTTTACAAAATACACAAGCCTTGTCTTTACCAGTCACTGTAAAATGTGCTTCAGTCCATCTTTCCGAAAACAGTTACTTAGACTGGTGTTTTGAAAGCTGGAAGATCTAGGGATGTGTTAAAATCCTTCAGAAGGGCATTTTTCCAGTGCAGTGTTCATCTACCTTCAAATCTAGAGCACATACACGGAATAAAGTTAAGTAGACGTTAAATTCATTCCTAGGTCAAGGGCTTCCTACTGACCAGGACATTAAATGGCAACTTCAAAATATTGTCCTTTATTCCAAAAAGCTATTTCAAAACTCGGTTGTAATGAGCACCAGCAATTTGTGAAAATGTTAAGCATGGCAAGTCAGTAAATTACAGCACTGCTACAATGACTAAAAAACTAATTTAAAGTAACTTAATGCGTAAAAGCTATCTGGAAACTATAAAATACAAGAACCACATCTTTGAGTCTTTGAGACTATGTAGCACTTTTACATCAGTTATTGTGGTTTTGCCTTTCTAATATTCCTTGAAATCCTTTTATTCCAGAATGGAATGAATTCCTTTATATCATTGTGGAACATCAGTTTTGAAAACTTGAATTCATTTCTGGCTGTATAAACTATTTCTTGGAAAACACATTCCAAGGATAGAGTACTTGGGAAGAAAGGATAGTAAAAGAAAATGTGCTGGGATTTGTTCCTTACGGATACCAAAACTTGCAGCTTTCCATCAGAGACTATGTATGTTGCAAGATGAAATGAATTAATATCAAACATGTTCATCAGAAATGAGCTCAGTAAATACCAGCTTTGCAAAATATGGAAATTACCACATCTTCCAGTTAATATTTGTCTGTAGTGTCAGAGTAGACTGGTCAAATAAAAATCTTGTGTTGCTATTCCCCTAGAAAATTTGTCTATTTTAATTTTATGTCAACTAGACTGGGAAAAGCCCATATCTATTTGTTTGATATAGCCGTAAGTAAGTTAAGCTGCTTTTTAAAATCGCCTGAAAATTCTTGAGTCTGAATTATTAAAATCTATTTTGCACATAATTTTCCATTTTTCTCCTTTGCAGGATAATTTTGAAACTCTTTTTGATACTTGAGAGAATCATTAACTCTGTGGAAACACATTAAGACTAATGGATTTTGTGTTTCTTCTTTGTCCACAGACAAATTATATGGAAAGAAACTTGCTACGGTAATTTTAAAAAGATTCCATAAAGCCATGCCAGCTGTTCTGATATATGGATTTCACGCGTCCTAAGTTCTATCTGACTTTGCAACCTTGCCTGCTATATGCCTGAAAGTGTAGACCAGTGATTTTCCGGCTGGATTAATCATTCCTTTTTTACATATTGATTTCAAGATCACACCATATAATAAATAATTCAACTACATTCTTCCTAGGAAGTTCTGTACCATCCAGGTCTGCCCATGGGTCAACTTCGTCTTCCTTGCATTGTGGAAACAAAAATTTTCACTGAGTGTCATTTGCACAGTCAGTTTATAAGGCAGATGCACCCTGTTGTAGATGGATCTGGACACTTCAACACGTTTCAATGTGAATTCTTCCAATGGGTCAAAACCCAGTTATTTTCAGTATCTAAAATGGAAATCTGTCAAGTTTGCGTGTGTTGTATATACGTGTATATATATACACACATACACAGTCTTCTTTGGGACACAGAGGGTTGTGCATATTTCACAACTCAGAACTGATAAACTCCTCTATTCTAAACTTGGGCTTTTTGTAATTTTTGTATAAGTCTGTGTAGTTGTGTAAACTTCAGACACAGTGTCAGCACAGAATATTATTTGCAAACATCAGGAAACAGAGGCAAAATAAAAACAGCAAATGTCTCCAGAAATTAGAGTACAGTAAATTCATGATTACAAGCCGCACCTGATTCTAAGCGGCAGCTCTGGGTGTCAGCAACCTTTAGATCTTTGTCCATATATAAACCGCACCCGATTATAAGCAGCACTGCTGTTTGCAGTGAGGACCCGCGTGCAACAAAGTTGCCAATTAGTAACAGAATCGCGTAATCACGGGGTTTACTGGCTTGGCTTGGGGCCGGGCAGGCTCGGGCTGCTCGGGGCTGCTGATGGGGCCAGGTGGCCCAGCTCTGTGCTGCTGCTCAGCGGGGCCGCTCAGGGCTGGCCGCTGCTGCCACCAGGCTCACTCGCCCTGGCCCAGTGCTGCCCTGCGGCAGCAGGCGGAGAACAGAGCCCTCCCCGCTCCTGCAGTGCTGGTGTGAGGCGGGCGCAGAGTGTCCCTGCTCCCGTGGCACCAGTGGGAGGCGGGCACGGAGCCCCCCGCCTCCTCCCCGGGCCACAGGGCCAGCAGGAGGGAGCTCCCCACCTCCCCGCCATGCTGCCGGCATGGAGCCCACATCCACCCACCACGCAACAGAGTAACCAATTTGTAACAATCATGTAATCCCAGGTTTTACGGGCAGGTGCTCGGCTCAGCACCCTGGCTGGCACTTCTGGGGTTGGAAATTTCAGAACTTTTTTCATATATTGGCTGCTCCTGAGCGTAAGCTGCATTTCCAGGGTGGGAGCAAAATTTTAGTCAAAATTGTGCGGCTTGTATTCGTGAAACTACTGTACTTACATCCCGCTTGTATGAATTCTGAGTACCATGATGGGAACTCTCTTAGTGAAAAGGATGTAATCCACAAATCTGAGAAGTTTGTTGATCTTTTTGTAACATAAGGCTCCAAACTCTGAAGATTAATTTCTTTTGTTTTTGGGGTATGGAAGGAGGTAGGCCTCTCAACAATCTTGTCCTGAACAGGAGGATATATATATATATATCTATATATATATATATATATATCTATAATCATATACTTTTGATTCTAGTTACTACACAGACAGCTGTTTGACCCCAGCTGTTCCTCATCATGATGTGCCATTGCGGCTATTTTTCGGACAGGCCAGATGTTCAATCTGACCTTTGCCCTGGGCAAAAAAATGACCATGTTTGTGCTGGAGTCTATATGCTTTCTTTGCCTGGTCCTACTGCTCTTCCTGGGGATTATATAACCATGCAGAGGGCCTTTGCATGTCCAGAGCAGTATAAGGCATGTCTACCTCATACCACTTAAGTTCTATTTCATAATTGGATCAAATCACAGGTCAAACAAAGAGCTCACCTTGATTCATTATGCTACATAGATACATCCTGAAATCCTATGAAAATTTTCTCAGTTCTGGGCTGTTTAAAAATTGTAGCTAAGAACTCCTCAGACCTCAGAGTGGAAAATCTTCTTGGGTCTTTGGTTATGAGAGGTGACTGCCATTAGAAGGTAAGAAAGATGGGGCTTGTATTGATAATGTGTGATCACACTCTTGGAATTTATTGCTTTTTACCTCTGTCCTTGGTGCTGACACGCCTAGTACAGGAGTTGGCTGTCCAGTGTTGCAGCTTACAGCAAAATATTTTGGTGCAGGATGTATTAAATATTGGGCAGAAATTCTTAGCTGTGGGGTTGGTGAGGCACTGAAAGAGGTTGCCCAGAGAAACTGTGGATGCCCTATCCCTGGAAGTGCTTAAGACCAGGTTGAATGGAAGTCTGAGTAAGCTAGTTTAGTGGAAGGTGTCTTTGCCCACAGCAGATGATCCTTAAGATGATCAGCCCAAAATGATCCAGATTATTTCATCCCAAAACCTTCTATGTTATACCCATTACATTCCTTCAATATGTGGAACACTTCTTACTCAAAAACGTTTTTATCCTAAGTATTTTCACAGCAAAGGCACAGCATGCTAGGATTTACTTTCAGTAGTGGATTATCAGGACAAGATTGAAGACAAACCTTTTTGATTTAAAATCCATTTAGATTTTACAATAGTGTAGGAGATATGAACTGTGAAACCTATCTATGTGCTACTGCCTGACTAGGATTTGTACAGGGATTTACTAATCAATGTCTTCTACCGACACAAGTAAGTAGAAGAACAACTGTATTTTCTTTTGTGAACTGAGGCTGTGAGTGTTTTGACTTAATTTGCCAACTTCTGTGGTTGTGCTAAAGTATCCAGTGCTTTGGCTTGGAGGCAATAGAAACTCTACAAGTTAGTACATAGCACTGTGGTGGAGTTTCACAATACCCTTGGGATGTATTTACCTAACAAAACAATTTGCAACTTCCATCAGAGTATTTATCATATTTATTTATTTATTTATTTTACAACTCCAACCTCAAATATCTTGTTCCACATCCACTAACTTTGTATAGTGAATATTCATAATCTCTTGATTTCAGCCTTCCAGAAAGAAATGAAAAATATTAAGCTAGGTTTAGGTCATTACCTTGTCAATTTTATCTCTATGTATTGTAAAAGGGACAGCAGAAGTCATATTTGGCCAACATTTTCCTCTTATGATGGACAGATGTGACTTGTAATAGATATGTAAATTTGCAGATACTTCAGAATATGTACTTCACCTAACTGCTTAAAGATCTCTTCTGCCCTCAATTATTGTGCAAGGCTATGTGTTTTTCCAACGGTAATTGAAATTATGCAGAAATACAATTTGGAATTATATTTATTTACCTTTCCTGTATAAAAGCAAGACTTCTGGGGAAATGTTAGGATTTTTGGAAGGTTCTAAGTGCTTTCCAACTCTAAATCAGTTCAAACATATTCAGAGAGTAGTCTTTCCTGCTTTGTTTTATAATTTTTGCTATTAGTAGCTGCTGAAAAAGAAATGTGAAAAAACCCAAACAAGGTGGACAAAAGTTAATGGAATTCTTCTAAGCATAAAGTTACATTCTCTGCAGTTCAGGGTTCTGGCAGAGCTTCAGAATGCATTGCTTGAACTGTCACATCTACCAGAAATTAGAGTTCGCTTGGCAAGAGAATAAGTGTTCACTATATCTAGATAGGAAGTGAATCAATTTCATAACAAAAAACTGAAAAAAATGAGGTTGCATTTCTTAAGCAGCATGACTCTATACTCAACACAGCTGAAATTATATTGAATCTCTTAGAATTCTCATACTGTTAATCAGATTATTATTGTATGAATAATGTGTTCTGTGAACTCAGTATAGGAACACATGGACCTGATCTTTTCCCTGAGAAACTGAGTGATTTGATTGTTGTCATGGTGTGCTGATTAGAAAAAAACAAAATGTAAAGGTAAGAAGAAATTCAGATCATATGTTGCTAAGGACTCTATTTTGCAGAGGCATTAATAGAGTTGATAGACAATGTCCCATAAACTGTGTGGACTGTTCTACAGGATGCATTTTTAGGATGAAAACTGCAGTTCCTCAGAAATTTTGGAATCTTAATTTAACATACAAATTACATTTTTTGTAAAGAAGAAAAATCTTTTCTACACACCTCTTGTTCAGAGAGCCATGACAGAAGATGGATTAATTCTGCCACTCATCATATTACTAACAAGAGATATGGTAGGACAAATGAGTTTGAGGCCAGAAACCATAATAAGAAAAATTGATACCCCTGTCTAAAATATATACAAAAAAAAATCAATTGGCAGAACACTTGCTATATGATGTCAAAAAAAGCCCTTTATCTCCTTATCAGGAAGCTGTGAAGAAAGCAGGTACAATGAAAAAGTTAGACTTATTGCCATCCACAGCCTCTGAAAAAAAAGCAAAAAACTACAAACAAGGAAGACAAAAGTTGTCTTTCCAATTTATCAATACAGTATTTAAATGATTATAAAACATAGGATATTATAAAGTATTTAATATATAAGCATTTGAGCAATTTCAGGTCTCTTCCCTAAGAAAAAACCATAAGAGGTGAAGTTTCTTGTGGAGCTCTTTCCTTAAGCTCAAGGATGAATTTAACACAGGAGCAGCTCATGCTTTATCAAATATCTGAAGTTCCACGTGGAAGATTTGGAGGTAGGATTGTAAAAATAAGAGAGAGGAGTTATGAATATCCTGTGGACAAAGAGCTTAAGTGTGCATTGCTGCTTATTTAGGTGCTAGAGGCTCCATACTGATGAGCAGTCCTGGCATGAGCACGTCTTGAATACGCATCCCATTGAGTATGAAAAACGGCATGAACTCACTGGAGATTTTGCCACAGTCAAGGAACATACAGCACTGCTTTCTGCTGTGGATTCTGTTGTAGATTCTCCTGTGGCTAATACTAGCTGAGCTCCCAATGTAATCCTCAATTATATTGGCTAGTGTCAGCCTGACATGAGGTACAAACTTTGCAGACCAGATACCACTGTGGTCTCTTGGATATGTTATTTGACGTTGAAAAAGACTAAAAACCATTCTGTGGTCTTTCCTTTTGTCCCGGTTTAAAGGGACAGTATTGCCAGGAAAAGGAAATTCAGGAACTCTCAGGCACAAAAAACGTCTTTCCACTCGTCGGCAGCCCAGATTGGTTTTCCCCTACGTTGCCAGTTTGCCTTTTTCCACCTTTCCAGCCAACCCCACAGAGCATTGGCTACCATCCACGAGTCAGTATAAAGGTAGAGCTTTGGCCACTTCTCTCTTTCAGCAATGTCCAGGGCCAGCTGAACAGCTTTGAGTTCAGCAAATTGACTTGATCCATCTTCTCCTTCAGTAGCTTGTGCAACCTGTCGTGTGGGGCTCCATACGGCTGCTTTCCACTTCCGGTTCATCCCCACGACGCGGCAGGAGCCGTCGGTAAAAAGAGCGTAGCATGTTTCATCTGCTGGCAGTTGGTTATACGGTGGGGCTTCCTCAGCGCGGCTCACTTGTTCTTGCTCCTCATCATCGGCGAGACCAAAATTTTCACCTTCTGGCCAGTTCGTAATTATCTCCAAAATCCCAGGGCGATTTGGGTTTCCGATGCGGGCGCGTTGCGTGATGAGGGCAATCCACTTGCTCCATGTGGCGTCGGTGGCGTGGTGGGTAGAGGGAACCTTTCCTTTGAACATCCACCCCAGCACTGGTAGTCAGGGTGCCAGGAGGAGTTGTGCTTCCGTCCCAATCACCTCTGAGGCAGCTTGGACTCCTTCATAGGCAGCCAAGATCTCCTTCTCTGTGGGAGTGTAGTTGGCTTCAGACCCTCTGTAGCTCCGGCTCCAGAATCCCAGAGGTCGGCCTCGAGTCTCCCCAGGCACCTTCTGCCAAAGGCTCCAGGACAAGCCATGGTTCCCGGCTGCAGAATAAAGCACATTCTTTACCTCTGGTCCCGTCCTGACTGGGCCAAGGGCCACTGTATGAGCGATCTCCTGCTTGATCTGGGCAAAGGCTTGCTGCTGCTCAGCACCCCAGTGGAAATCGTTCCTCTTACGGGTGACCAGGTAGAGAGGGCTCACAATCTGGCTGTACTCAGGAATGTGCATTCTCCAAAAGCCTATGGCACCTAGGAAAGCTTGTGTTTCCTTCTTGCTGGTTGGTGGAGACATTGCGGTGATCTTATTGATGACCTCAGTGGCCGTCCATCTTGCCACTTTACTCCCAGGAACTGGATCTCTCGGGCAGGTCCTTTGACTTTGCTCTTTTTAATGGCAAAGCCGGCTCTCAGCAGAATCTGTATGATCTTTTCTCCTTTCTCAAATACCTCCACTGCCGTGTTCCCCCACACAATGATGTCATCTATGTATTGCATGTGTTCTGGAACCTCACCCTTTTCCAGTGCAGCCTGGATCAGTCCATGACAGATGGTGGGGCTGTGTTTCCACCCCTGGGGCAGACGATTCCACGTGTACTGCACGCCCCTCCATGTAAAGGCAAACTGAGGCCTGCACTCTGCTGCCAGGGGAATGGAGAAAAATGCGTTGGCAATGTCAATGGTGGCATACCACCTTGCTGCCTTGGACTCCAGCTCGTACTGGAGTTCCAGCATGTCCGGCACGGCAGCGCTCACAGGTGGAGTCACTTCGTTTAACACACAATAGTCCACAGTCAATCTCCATTCTCCATCAGACTTGCGCACAGGCCAGATGGGGCTGTTGAAGGGTGAGTGGGTTTTACTGACCACCCCTTGGCTCTCCAGCTCACGGATCATCTTGTGGATGGGGATCACGGCATCTCGATTCGTCCGGTACTGCCGGCGGTGCACTGTTGAGGTGGCAATTGGCACTCGCTGCTCTTCCACCTTCAGGAGTCCCACTGCAGATGGGTTTTCTGACAGTCCAGGCAAGGTGTTCAACTGCTTAATGCCCTCTGCCACTACAGCAGCTATTCCAAAAGCCCATCTGTATCCCTTTGGGTCTTTGTAGTAGCCACTCCTGAGAAAATCTATGCCTAGAATGGGCGGTGCCTCTGGACCAGTTACAATCGGATGTTTCTGCCACCCCTCTCCTGTCAGGCTCACCTCAGCTTCCAGCAAAGACAATTCCTGTGATCCCCCCGTCACCCCAACAATGGAAACACGCTCTTCCCCCACATGTTCTGATGGTATTAGAGTGCATTGTGAACCAGTATCAACTAATACCCTGTATTCTTGTGGTTCTGATGTGCCAGGCCATCGGACCCACACCATCCAATAGACTCTGTTATCCCGTGCCTCTCCCTGGCTAGAGGCAGGGCCCCTCTAGCCCTGGCTATTATTCCTTTCCTGAACATACATAGTGGAGGTTCCTTCAAGTGGGTCTGACAGATCATCCTCCCTTCTGTAATGCCCAGCACCTTGGTCATGGGAGGTTGAGGCTACCTTCACTTTAGTGTAGCTCCCTCGGTTAGCATTTCCCTCCCTGAGTTGACGCACCCGTGCTGCCAAGACAGAAGTGGGTTTCCCATCCCATTTTCCCATGTCTTCCCCATGGTCACGCAGGAAAAACCATAGGTCAGCTCGTGGGGTGTACCGTCTTCCACTAGCTGAGGGGCGCGGGGCTGTAACCTTGGGGTATGAGGCTCGCACTGGTGCTGCCTTCATCTTCCTGATCTCCTCCCTCATCTCACTTATGTCACCTCTCATCCCCCTCACTTCCTTCATCTCCTCCCTCATCCCCCTCACCTCCTGGACCACGGAAGAAACCTGGGCCTGCACTACACCATTCATCATACTGTGAAAATCCCTAAGCTTGTTAGCAACAGAGCTCACTGTTTCTCGGTGTTCATCAGCATTATCATTGCAATGAAGGTGGTGTATTGAGATGGCCCTCGGTTTGCCAGGTTCCACAGCATGTGCCCTGTGCACCTGACCTTGTCAGGGTCATTGTCATGCTGTCCATCCCTCCCAAAGAGTACCTCCAGTACCGCCACCTCTCTCAGCTGTTGAATCCCTTCCTCAATGGTTTTCCAATGCGTTCTATTATGGTACTCCTGCATTCTTTCTCTGTTGACAAACCTCTCTCTTACACTCATTAAAAGCCACTCCCAGAGGGGAAGTGGGCCTGGCTCCCTTACGAATATTTGGTCCACACCTGAGTCCTGGGACAAGGATCCCAAATTCCTTGCCTCTGTACCATCCAAGTGCACACCTGTACCCATAAGGTCCCAGACCCGAAGTAACCAAGTTGTCAAAGCCTCCCGGCCCCGTCGTGCAATATCTTTCCGCAGATTGCGGAGATTTTCATAAGACAGGGACTCAGTGATGATTTCAACCTCTGGCTCCCCTGCTGGTTGTGAGGGCCCTCCTCTCTGGTCCTCTTTGTCTAGGTGCCTTGTTTTCATTTTAGACTTCCTAGTTTCTACAGGGGCGACTGCTGCTGGCTGTGAGTGTCCTTGCAATTCAGCTGGACCCTGGGCAGATGTAACACCTATGGGTTCCACTACAGCATCACTGGATTCTCCCCCTTTATGGCAGGGCTTCTCACCAGCTGGGGAGAGGTACTCCTTCATCATCTGACCTATCTCCTTCACTAGAACCCCCACCCACTCCGAGTGGTTTCTTTCTGAGGTGGGCTGTGGGGCAGGGTCAGGCTCTGGGGCAGCATCCCTAGTCTCTGGGGTAGGGTCAGGCTCTGGGGCAGCATCCCTATTTCCTGGAGTAGGTATCAGAGTTGTTATCCAGCTCAATCCCCTGTTATCTCTTAATGTTAAATAGGACAAGCCTATCAGTAACACCAGCCACTGTACGACATCATTAGCATTCAGAGGAAATCTGAACGCTTCAAAAACTGGTGGGGTAGACCCAAAAATTTGGGTGAGGGGTTGGGAGAAAATTTCTCCTGGTGTTATTCCCTCACAGTAGGTGCCATTACTAAAGTAACCCCAAAAACATGCAGTTAGTATGTGGTATCCCTGAATTCATGTACCTGCCTTCCAAAGGCAGTTAAAAATCCATGAATTCCTCACCTTATCAACCCATAAAGCAAGTTCGATAACAGTCACAGTAGCCTTAGTTACAGGGCCCATGTTTATATAAGGGTTTGCAAATGGGAGATATACATGTATGAACACGTGCAGCCCAAACCAGATTAAACTGGACCACATGTTGCTAGCACACACAAAAAAAACCAATCTCAGGCAACTGAAGAACTGTTATTCCTTAACCTCGTGCCCCACGTTGGGCGCCAAGATCTGTCCCGGTTTAAAGGGACAGTATTGCCAGGAAAAGGAAATTCAGGAACTCTCAGGCACAAAAAAGGTATAGGTTGGGAATAACAGTTCTTTACTGATATATTTATAAGACAAACGAAAACAGCATCAGCTATATGAAAGAAAAAAAAAAAACAGTGACAGAACAGAACGGAATTCAGTCCCAGTCCCTTTTTTCAGTCACCGATGGCTCTCCGAAGGAGCAGGGCAGGCGGCTTCTCAGTCGCGGCTGCTGCAGGGGCAGGGGAGGGGGCCAGGTGGCCTCACGCCCCAGGTGGAAGAAGAAGGTGAGGAAGGAATTCTGCTCACTGTGGGCGTCCCAGTTCCCAGTTGTTCAGAGGAAAGCAGGAAGCTTTAGCAGTCCAAATCCAAGAAGCCTGATCCCAACCAGAGAAACGCAACCTCTCTCCTCCAGTTCGGTCGGCGAGCTGTAAGAGTTCTCCTACCCCCAGTGTCCTCTTACTTGCCGAAAACAAAAGCAGGACTCCACCTTTCCCTAAAGGGCTATCAGGTTGCTTCGGCTAGTCCTTTGTCTCCAGTTCTTAACGGCTAATAGGAGAGCCATCCCGGCTAGCTTAACATTATAACGGGAAAAATTTCTAAACCTGGCCAACCCACAACACCTTTGAAGACAACAGTACAGTATTTCTGCCTTTCTCTTCTAGTTTCCAATTTTCATGAATTTCACAGGGAGTTAATATATTTGAGAGCTTTACTTCACAAATTTGAATTGAAATTGGCTTCTGGATTGAATATTCGTGGGGAGGAGAGAGTTAACAGAAAGACACGGTATGACTGCCTAAGTTTAGGAAATTATGCTAGTAATTTTCCCTCTTGTTTCCCTTCAAGTGGAGTGAGAAGGATTTGGGAGGACCTGGAATTGTGACTGCAGTGTTTGAACTTTACAGCACCTCAGAAGAAAAGAGACAAAGTGTTTTGTATCTCCTTTTCCTAAAACACGATGGAAAGCACATCTGAAGAGTGTCCTGTGGCTGGCTTAAATAGCTAGCATAAGTTGTTCAGATATTTTTTTATTGCCACATCAAGTGCAGTCAGTAATTACATATTGTTTCACACACTATCTTGACTTTTGCTTGAGAAAGAAAGAAAATTATATTTGACATTTACATGTTGCTCTTAGAGAGGCATAGCAGGCTATGAGTTTTATGAAAAAAATGAATTTCTGTCACTGCAGAAATAGCAAAGTTATACAACGTTGCCATTTTAACTTTTCCTTTTCTCAGTTGCCTAAATACTATCAATGTAAGGGTCTTTTTAAAATTATTTAACTTCTTGGTGATTAATTACATCTGTTTACTTGAGTGTAAATAACTATTGCATTTCAATATAGGTAAGACTAGGAAAATGTCTTTAAATGGATGGAAGAGTTTTTTCCCCTTCAGAAACCTCTGTGCAGTTTATGCTGATAAAAAATAATTTGATTTGGAAATTGCCCTGACTTAGTTTGGAGGACAGGTGTCTGCTAAGAAAGGCAGGAGCGTCTCTTTGAAATGGAGAATGTAAACTCCATTCTTCCAAATTATTATAATTTTGAAATCAAGGGGCTCTCAGGCAAAGATATGGGAATTAGGAATAACAGTTCTTTTCTAGGGAAATTAAAATAGAAATACAGTACTACAAAGAAACAAACTCCAAACCCTGACAAAGTCAGAGTACAACCTGACACCCCGTCAGGCAGGGTGTTGGTAGCAGTCCCATTAAATGGTGGTTGCATCCTCCTGCAGTGACAGATGTGATTCAGTTGAAGCAGTGCTCCTGTAGAAGTTGCAGTTTCCCTCTAAAGGTCCAGTGGTGATGTGGAGAAATCTGGTTTTCCTCTGGAGTCCAGTGGAGAAAGGGGCTCCCTTAGTGTCCCAAAACCTCTGTTTTTATCTTGGTAAGAAATGTTGGGCTCTTCCCCCTGGCTGGAGCAACTTCCAATGGGATGCAGTAATTTTATCAGTCCCACAGTGGGACTCAATGGGCCATTAGCAGAAAATGACTCTCTGGAGGAAGGAGGGGTTGTGAAAAGATAAAGAACAATGCCCTGCCTGGTTTAAATGAATGGCCTATTAGCATAGTATCTCCCACGGAGATAAGGATCACTGCCCCCACCCTTAAAAGATGGTGATAGAATAGATACATTTTTTCACATCCTGTATTGTAACCCAAGACATCCCCCAAACAGGCAGTACTCTATCAAAGATCTTTTTTTTACTTTGTCCTGTTTAGCTGTGTTGAGGAATTGGACAATGAGTACGCATTGTCAATTCTGTCACCAATCTCAAAAGGACTTCTGGGCTGTGAAGTTCAGACGCTGTTTTGTAAACTGCCTTGACTGTGTGGAAAAGGAATTTGTATTGGCAACTAGTCTGATGCTGTGTGTCTCTTAATTCTTAAATCCCAACAGAAATAAAGCTAGAAAAAAAGCTTTTGTGAATGTCTTTAACAGATCATGTAAATAAGGACATTGAGAAAAAAAATCTATACTACTATAAAAAATCTATACTATATAAAAAATCTATGTACTATAATATATGTGCATATATATTATAGGACTGATGTTTGCAGTGGTGAGTTGAAAGTGCTCTCTGTAGAAGAAAACTAGTTTGGTACCTACAGTTCCTACAGCCCTTGGAGATTTGAAATTCCCAACAGGGATACAACCATGAAATTCAGAACGTGAGATAAATTCATAGGCATTCCAGATGTGGTGTAAATAGAAGTGAGTCATTGTTTTCACCTTCAGGAGTCACAGGTCCTGTGGCTGCCTTTGGACCAATGACATAGAGGTAGAAGTATCTTACATTTCATCAGTGCATTCCATCTGGTTCCTGTCTTTCAATGTATTCTTTATTCCAGATGATATCTTTTGTGTCATAATATTTACAGTACTGTGAACAATCTTCCCTTTATCGCCTCATTTCCATCTGGTTTCTCTTGTCCGTCACAAAATGTATACATGAAAAACAATTTGACTGGGAGGACACACAAATACAAGCCTTTCCATAATAATGTAACCTGGTATCTGATGAAATAATTGACTGCTAGTATTTTGACTGCATACGTAATTGAACTTCTGAAATAAAATCTCATGGTTATGCCTCATCTCCTTTCACATCAATAGCACACCTGCGTGTTTACACAGTATTTCTAGTAACATGGCAGATTGTTTGCAGTGTTGATCCTGTCCTGTTTCAAACTCAGTAGAAAAAGCAGGAGAAAGTTCATACAGACTTACAGACTTCTTTGTTCTAGCTGAAATGATGTACTAAAAATAAAATGTTCGGAGGTTGCTGCTGTTGTTATTTTTGCTGTTATCTTTCTGGTGTTGAACCAGTGAGAACTTTCTGTATAATGAGTTTCACTGTTCAAACATTTAGTGAAACTGGTCAGTCTATACTGCTTGGAACTGCACATATTCAAGTTTTATATAGAGAATAATTTTTAGCTGCAGTGTTGTTTATTTTGACCCTGCAGCCTGGAGATACTACAGTACTATAGTGTATAGTACCTAGATTCCATTACATAATTGAATGTTTGCATATATCTGATCCTCTCTTCTAAGTAGAGTGCAAAAGTTTAACTTTAATAAATTCAATTATTTAGCAGTAACACATTAATTTTTCTATTTTACATGAGATTTGTAGCAGTAGCAGTTAGCCCTTGACAATTACTTACAGCAATTGATGGTAATTAAATACAGCTTCCTTTCCTATATACTCAGCAATATATTTAGCTTTATATTTATGGATCACCATTTCCCTGAAAATATGACGTTTCTGTAATTAAAATTACAGTAATTTCACGACTATAAGATGCACCGGATTAGAAGGTGCGCCTCTGGGAGTCGGCAAATTTCACAACTTTGTACATTATGTAAGGCGCACAGGACTATAAGGCACACATTTTTTGCAGTGAGGAGCTGTGCCGCGTGTAACAAAATAATGAATTAATAATGGAATCGTGCGATTGTGGGGTTTACTGGCAGGTACTCAATTTGCAAACATTTTCCATGAATTGGCGCATCCTTTAAACGCAGCACCAGACGCCCTTCCAGTTCCATGGGCCTCGGCACTCCTGCCCGCCCCCGTGCCGGCTGGCAAGGTGCAGCTTGGGGCAGCCACGGCTTGAGGTGGCCCGGGGCGACTCGGGGCTGCCTGCGGTCTAGACTGGCTCGGGGAGGCCCGAGCCTGCCGTGGCGTGGCCTCGGCTCACACTTCCAGGTTGGCTCGGGTGGCCACAGCTCAGGGAGGCTTCTGTGGCCGCCCGCTCCCTCCGTCCCAGCTCCTATTGGCCAGGGTCGCTGGCTCCCTATTCCCCCTTGCGGTTCCTGCTGGGCTGG
Organism: Catharus ustulatus; assembly: GCF_009819885.2. NCBI lineage: Eukaryota > Metazoa > Chordata > Aves > Passeriformes > Turdidae > Catharus > Catharus ustulatus. Next base: position 29,223,254 of record NC_046262.2, read on the forward strand.
GGCCACCGGCTTGCTGCCCCCCGATGTGGCTCCTACTTCCGGATTGGCAAATTTCGCAACTTGTCCATTACATAAGGCACACTGGACTATAAGGTGCACTTCCAGATTCGGGCCAAAATTTTAGTCAATGGGTGCGCCTTATAGTCATGAAATTACTGTAACAAAAAACTCATTGCAGCTATTTGGTAACTTATAAGTATTTTTTTAGGAAACATAAGGAAAAACGAATGCTTTATATTAGGTAGTAGCAAACAGATCATTACACATATATAGTGGAACTAGTCACAATTAAGAGTTACTCAAACATCAAAGCTTCCAAAGGCTGACTTGCCTCTGCAATTTATCTGTGCTACTCCTTTTTTTGCAATATTGCAGAGCTTTGCAATGCATCTATTTTTTGTAAATGTTTTCTCTTTCATGATTGTTTGTGTCCAGACCTATTATCTTAGCAACTTGTAGCCATTAAAGACTGTAATTCTGCTCAAGGGATAAGTGTTTTAATTGGTTGAGATATCTCATTTTTCTCACTCTGAACTTCTGTCCTTGGCTATCTGGAAAGTTCTTGGTCCCTTGAGAGGCTGCACAGCTGTTTTTCTCAACAGGGTACTCAACCATAAGTTCTTAAAAATCTTCTCTGAGTCTGCTAGAGAAAAAAAAATTGATAAAACTGTCTTGCTTGACCACTTTCCACAGTGAGAAAGTGATTTTCCGTGTTATGCAGGAAAATCATTCTGATATTGAAGTGCTGAGAATCAAATTTTGATGAGAAACTGTGACATAAGAGCTCAGAGGAGCTGTGTGTGCCTTAGATCTGCTTCTCCTCCAAAAGAAGCATTTGGGAAACCTTTACCCAAACACTTGAGTGAATCACCAGAGAGTTTGGATAACTTTATTCCTGGGTGTGGGGTTTTGATTACAGGCAGGATGGGTATGGGGCTGATCCAGCTGGACTGTCACAGCAAAATGGCCCATTTTCTCTCTTTAGATTTCCAAAACATGCATTTCATGGTGGACTTCCCATCAGACTGGGTTCATTACTATATCAGGACATGAATGTGATCCCTCTAGTCACCTCATGGTGGTTTACCTTGACTGGATGCTAGGTGCCTACCAAAGTCACCCTGTCACCCTTCTTCTCAATTGGACAGGGGACAGAAAACACAATGAAAGGCTCAAGGATCAGAATAAGGGTAGGGAGATAAATTATCGATTACAATAATGGGCATACCAGACTTGATTTAGGGAAAATAAATTTAATTTATTACCAATCAAATCACAGTAGATAATGGGAAACAAAATAAAATGTCAAAACACCTTCCCCCCACACCTTCTTTTGTCACAGGCTCAAACTGACTCTTAGATTCTCTATATTGTCCCCACAGCAACAGAGGTGGAAGAGGAATGGGAACTGAATACAGTTCAGCACACATTTGTCTCTGTCGTGCCTTCCTACCCACACTGTTCCTCTGCTCCAGTGTGAAGTCTCTCCCACATGAGCTCCTCCAATATGAGCCATCTCCACAGGCTGCCATTCTTCATTACCTGCTCCAGCATGCGTCCATTCCAAGGGGTTCAGTCCCTCAGGAATGACCTGTTCCTGTGTCTGTCTCCATGAGGTCACAAGTTCTGCCAGGAAACCCACTCTCTCTTCACACGACCACAGCCCCTGACAGGGTCTTGTTTCAGCACAGGCTTCTCTCATGGTCACAGCCTTCTTAGGGCACATCTACCCCTTCTGATATGGGGTCCACCACAGCCTGCAGGTAGATATCTGCTTTCTCATGGACCTCCATCAGCGGAAGACTGGCAACCTACCTCACCATGGTCTTCACCATGGGCTGCGGAGGAATCTGCTCTGGCACATGGACCACCTCCCACCTGTGTTTCTCCACTGACTCTGGTGTCTGCGAGAGCTGTTTCTCCAACACACTCTCAGTCCTCACTTTCAAGTGCTGCTGCACAACAGATTTACCCTGTTCTTAAAAAAGCTATCCTCAGGCACTGCCACTGTTGCTGATGGCTTGGTCTTGGCTGTCAGGGTGTCCACCTTGGTGCCATCTGGCAGTGGCTCTATCAGACATGGGGGAAACTTTTTTCAGTTTCTCATGGAAGCCGCCTTCGTAGCCCCTCCACTATCAAAACCTTGCCCTCTTCAATCATGATTCCTGATGTCCAAGTAGTTTGGAAAGAGGAAGGCTGTGACAAAAAGACTTTGCTCCCTCTATTTGTACCACCAGAGAGATTTTGTAGCCTAGTCTCTTGGGTATTTCCTATGTCCCAGTGAATTTGAATTTTGGAATAGAAATTTTTCGATGAAACTTTGTTTTATGTGTATATTGTGGTATAAAAATAAGAAAACTGTACAATCAAAATTATAGTAATTTCACGAATACAAGCCGCAGCAATTTGACAAAAATTTTGGTGGAAACCCAGAAGTGCGGCTAATAGTCGGGTGCGGCTAATATATTAATAATTTTCTGACATTTACAACCCCAGATGTGCCAGCCAGAGTGCCGAGCCAAGCACCGGCCAGTAAAAGCCGGCATTTCGCAATTGTTACAGTGTTACCGTGTTGCCCTGGCTCCCTGCAGGCAGCACGGGGGGCGGGGAGAGAGGCGGGAGAGCTCTCTTTCCTCCTCTGCTGCAGCCCAGGGGAGGAGCGGGGGGGGGCGCCGCCATTGCAGCGGCCCGGGGAGGAGAGGTGGGGGGGGGGGGGGCCGGGGGTGCCGCCATTGCCGCGGCCCCGGGAGCCGACGGGGGGGGGCGCCGCCATTGCCGCGGCTCGGGGAGGACGCGGGGGGGCCGCGCCGCCATTGCCGCGGCCCGGGGAGCCGACGGGGGGGGGGGCGCCGCCATTGCCGCGGCTCCGGGAGCCGACGGGAGCCCTGCGCAGCCATTGCCGCGGCCCGGGGAGGGGGGGGGGAAGTGCGCGCCGCCATTGCCGCGGCTCGGGGAGGAGGCGGAGTGCTTTGTCCGCGCCCGCCGCCAGCGCCACGGGCGTGGGAAAGCTCCGTCCCCGCCCGCCGCCGCTGCCGTAGGAGCGGGGGAAGCTCCGTCCCTGCCTGCCACCGCGGGGCAGCGCCGACCCGGGGTGACCGAGCCCAGGGGCAGCAGCGGCCGGCCCCGAGCGGCAGCACCGGGCTGGGCCACCTGGCCCCGTCAGCGGCCCCTAGCGGGCCAAACCTGCACAGCCTTAGCTCAGCCAGTAAACCCCGCCCTCCCGCGGTTCTGTTACTAATTGCACGCGGGTCCTCGCTGCGAACGACAGAGCGGCTTATATTCAGGTGCGGCTTATCTATGGACAAAAACCGAAATATTTGCCAACACCCAGAGATGCGGCTTATACTCAGTGCGGCTTGTATTCGTGAATTTACTGTATTTGCCTCCCGTTGGAACAAAGAACAAAATGAGGAAAGGGATTATGGATGCAATATGGATACAAGGTTCCTCAGCAGTTACTTTCTACGCATGAATGATTTGCACAGAGAACTGGATACTGGCCCAAATTTAATTTCTGGTCAAGAGGCAATGTAAATGTGCAGTCCTGGCAATGCTGCAGACTGCAGTAAATCAAAGCACAATCCATTCTTTGTGCCGTACACACCAGCCAATAATGTCAGCACACCTGACAAAAGCTGTGTGACCAAAAGGCAAAGGCTTTAACTAAAACTGTTAAGCCTTATGTCTTTCCTCTGTGATTTGCTTTATTGTGATTGAAGATGCCTTAATTATTTTAATTTTTTTTTCCTTTAATAACAGCATCATGTAAAAAAAGACGGAGTCTTCTCATGGAAAAATATTTAATCTGTCCAGATATAGAATATTTGGTAGGGAACTGGATGCAACAGACAAAAGGAAATGGAAAAAATTACACCAGGATTTAAAAGCTTGTGACTGAAACACAGAGCTGGGGAAACAACCAAACGTGTCAAGAGTGGTTAGTCAGACTATAAGAGAGGTAGGACAAATGCATGCATTGTGCACAACTTGCTACAATATGAAGAGACTGAGCTGGAAAAATGAACTCTTCCATGTTCTTTCACATAGTTAATATTTCTATTTTTTTTTCAAATACATAACTGCTTTTTGGCTCTGAAATCCTCCTCTTGGGAGGCTCATTTAAAACCATGGCTAGGCACATCTCCCTCAAAGATCTGGCTAGGAGACTTAACATATACTCCTAGAAAAGTAGATTAGAACTTTACAGTTATGGTGTTATTTTTTCCCATGGTTGTTGTGTTCTGCAGCCCAGTTATTGATTTGTAAAGCTGAGAAATGATGGTGTGTTACAGGATTAATCTGTTGCGTGATAGCTATTTTCTGGAGACATAGATTTATTAACTCTCCACTGTTCTTGCTGATAAGTAGCTGGAAAAAGTGGTAGCAGACATAAACACAAACTGTTTAAATTGTGACAAGACGGCTGTTTTGCTGTCTGCCTCTTCTTGACTTTTTTTCTTATACTTCCAGTTCTTTGAATTTTGGACTAGCCACTAGTACATGTTAGCTATCTTGCCTGTATTGACATCAGGAAAAAGAAGAAATGAAGTGACTCAGACTTGGCACTAGGCCAAACTATCTGCAGTTTGTCTTTTCAACAGACAAATCAGTGTACAAACAACATCCCTTCAATTTTGCCAATGTCAATTACTAAAAAAATCAAAACATGTTTATCTTAAATTTTAAAGATGCAAAATAATTTTGTTAGTTAAACAAGGTTGGAGGGAAGTAGGGTTTGGTCTTGACCATTAAACTGTCCTCTCATGGATTATGGTATAAGTCCAAGTTTTGCTACCAACTTGTTCCTAAACTCCACTGAAAGCTAAAGTAATAAAGCAAACTTATAATTTTAAATTTAGTGACATGACTTCAAAGAATTGAAGAGGGAGAGCAGGAGGAGCAAGAGCAGCTGCTTCTGCCTTATGAGATTGTTCTCGAGAGGAAGTTTTTTCTGTAGTGAGCTGCACAGTGGAGCAAATGCAAATTGTACAAGGGCATTAGAAGTTATTATAGGCACAGGATTGGAAATTTTGTTGGAACTCAGACTTCTATATAATATTTGCTTTTTTTCCCAGAGCCATTAGATACTTGGGAGTCTCTGATCTAGGAGGGGATTAGTGAATTCAGCTCCGTTAATTTTTGGCAAATGTTGTCTTTTCTTTCTCTCTTTTTCTGGTAATAGTGATGTAATTGTTGCAATCATTAAGCAACATCTGTATGCCACAATATATGATATTCATACAAATCCCATTGTCCAGAGTCTGGAGGACAGGTGTCTGCTAAGAAAGGCAGGAACCTCTCTTTGAAATGGAGGATGTAAAGCGCCTCCCTCCAAATTATTACAATTTTGAAATCAAACGGCTCTAGGCAAAGATATGGGAATTAGGAATAACAGTTCTTTACTAGGGAAATTAAAACAGAAATGCAGTACTACAAAGAAACAAACCCCAAGCCCTGACAAATTCAGAGTACAACCTGACACCCTGTCAGGCAGGGCGTTGGTAGCAGTCCCATTAAATGGTGGCTGCAGTCCCCTTGCAGTGACAGATGTGATTCAGTTGGAGCAGTGCTCCTGTACAAGGTGCAGTTCCCTTCTGGAGGTCCAGCGGTGATGTGGAGAAATCCAGCTTCCCTCTGGAGTCCAGTGGAGAATGGGCTATCTTAGTGTCCCAAAACCTCTGTTTTTATCTTGGTAAGAAATGTTGGGCTCTTCCCCCTGGCTGGAGCAACTTCCAATGGGATGCAGTAATTTTATCAGTCACACAGTGGGACTCCATGGGCCATTAGCAGAAAATGACTTGCTGGAGGGAGGATGAGTTGTGAAAAGATAAAGAACAATGCCCTGCCTGGTTTCAATGGATGGTCCATTAGCAGAATATCTCCCACGGAGATAAGGATCACTGCCCCTACCCTCAACAGATGGTGATAGAATAGACCTTTTATCACATCCTGTATTGTAACCCAAGACACCCATCCAACTCCTCTCAAACTGGCTTGAGCACTGGAGCAAAAATAGTCCCACTAACTCAGTCCTTTACTTGAGTTAGTCTGTGTTTTCGGTACACTGGCTAGTGCAGCTGTTTTGCCTTTTGGTGGCTGTAGAGGACCAGGTCTAAGCATGTTTGTCTCAGACTGTTGGGACAGGAAAGATGTGATTGGAAGGGAAGGTCTGGCAGAGGTGGCTCAGTGTTCTGAACCAACTTCCTTCTCTGTCTTGAGACCTGTGTTCAGCTGCTCTCACCTTCCAGCTTACCTCCTGGAGAAGAGCTGACTACACACCCTTGAAAAAAAGCGTACAAAAAGCCTAGTTTACATAAGAGACATACTCCAGGTTAACTATAAAGTGACACAGATTGGGCCCCCTCACTCTTTCTTCTCTTCCTCTTGTGTTCTCTTTGTCTTGCAACACCAACTCTGGACCATCCATGCAGCACTACCAATATGAGATACAAAGACTTTCTTCTATCTTCTGTCTTTAATGTGGATAGATGGCCTCCAGAATGAGGTGGTCCATCAAATTTCTAAGGATTAAGGTGAGGCTAATTGGGTTCACTGGGTTCCTCCTTCTTGCCCTTTTTGATGATTAGGGTGGCATTTGACTTTGTGCTGTTCTCAGTCACCTCTCCTTGTCACCAGGAACTTTCAAAGATGACCATGAGCTGTCCAGCTTTGGTGTCCGTCAGCAGAGTCCATGGACTTGTGGATGCCTAGTTTGCCTGACTCCAACGCCATCCTCCTCATCCAAGCGAAAGTCTTTCTTCCACCTTTTCTTCTCCCTCATCTCCCAAGTTGGGAATTCCTGAGGGTTGATCTTGACAGTGGTGATCCATGCAAGGGACGTGTTTAGTAAATCTGCCTTCTCTGCATCCTCCATTGCCAGGGTACCACCTTTATTTAGCACAGTTTCCTTTTTCCTAAGTTCTTCTTTTGTTATTGAAGTATTTGAAAAAGCCCTTCTTACTGTCCTTTACATCCTTGTACAAAATTAATTCCAGGTGATCCCTGACCTTCTTTTTCTCATTTCTACATACTCTGAAAACCTCTCTATATTTTTGTCAATGGGATATCCCTCCTGCCACCTCCTGTGTGTTTCCTGCTTGTGATAACATACTAACAGGAGTTTCTTTTTCACCCATACAGGCCTTTTTCCCCACTTCCTCAATTTCTTACTTATCAAGGTGTGCCCTTCTTCTCCTGGAGGAAGTGATACTTGACCACTGATCAACTTTCTTGGACCCTCTTCCCTGCATGGCACATTCCCGTGGAATTCTTATCCCTGAAGAGGCCAAAGTTAGCTCTCCTGAAATGTATGGTTGTGATTTTACTTACTGTCCTGCTTCCTCTTCATCTGATATTAAGCTTCAGAATCTCATGGTCACTACAACCAAGCCTGCTACCGACCTTCATATATCCAACCAGTTTTTTAGCATAAGGCTGAGCAACACACCATTCCTTGTTATTTCCTTCATACGGAAAGGAAGGAAGTTATCATCCATGTTTTCCAGGAAATTCCTGAATACTTTGTGTCCCACTGTGTTGTTTCTTCAGCAGATTTCAGAATGGCTGATCTCCCCCACAAGACCCAGAGCTAGTGGCTGTAGGTCTATTTCTAGCTACCTGTAGAAAGCCTCACTGACTTCCTCCTCCTGATCAAGTGGCCTGTTGCAAACATCCTCAACAGCATCACATTTAATAGTCTGACCCTTAGTCTTAACCCATAGATTCTCAACTCACTCATCACCCCCTCTAAAGCAGAGCATCTGCAGTTACCAGTCACACCAATTGAAGCTGTATGTTCTCAGAGGCGGTAAAATCAGATCCTTTTTCTTCCCCTCTAGAACTCCCAGATGAAACAAATCTTAAAATTTTGGCTTAACCTTCTGAATGCTCATTTCACAAATGCAAAATTAGGATATTGATCCCTGTATTTTAAAAGAGATTTAGCTTTGCAGCTGAGATGTACTATATAATTGTTAAGTAATACCTTTATTATAGTTGTGGAGTCAAACAGTTCTCCAAACCTTCCAATTGCTTTTGCCACAAAAGGTCATCATCTTTCTGGACAGCTGGTAGCCTTCGTTGCACATTTTACGCTTATTTCTTATGAATTTTACCAAGCACAGAAAGTCCAGTCACGGCAATCCTTCTTTCTACCTTTTTTATTTGGAGTCATAAATATAGCTATTGTTTGTTGTTATTGTTGCTACAGCTCATTCCCTTGAGATCTGCATAGAGATATGTAAAGGTCAGATAAGGTCCATGTTTCTTTAATAATATTGTCTTCAACTTTCCAAGAGAAGGGTGTGTTTGGGTGGAAAAATCCCAAACTTTTGAGCAGAAAAGAGAGAGGTGGGGTGGTGGAAAATGGGAACTCAGTTGTTTGAATGCACACTTGAAATAATAGTCACTTTCTTTCCTAATTGCTTTGTCTCACCTCTAAATAGCATAGAATTTCAGTGCCAGTCTAAGTTATTTACCACTCTTTCCACTTCCCCAGTGAGCTGTTGGTATTGTCAACTGGAGTTCCATGTCCCCATTTTTTTGCAGAGACAAATATATTTCAATCAGGGAGCAGTGCTTCAAAAGAGTTTCTGCTATACCTGGCCCTCCCTCAGATATGCTGACAGTTAGTTAGTTAGGAAAGAATACAGTTCCTTCTTTATCAGAAGGAGCATTAGCTTTATCATTTTCCAGTAAGAACAGAATTCCATAGAGCACATAAAGTTTGCCTTTTGCATTGCTTTTACTTTCTTAATGCCAAAGTAGAGAGGTGAAAGGAAAGACTTACAAAATTTGTTCACTATGTTTCAGATAGTCTTCATTTTAGAGGCATATAAATCTGGAGCAAAGCAATTACATTTATGAATTTAAGAATTGCAGTAAATCTCTGCAGGTCTTGGTTCAAATCGTCATTCAACTGGCTAGACTATTCTGCTAATCCTGAATCCTACGCTGATGCTAGTCAACCGGAGTTGAGTATTTTTTATAATAATATTGCAGGCCCCAAAATTAGTCCAATGTAGAATACCACCACTTACTGGAGACAATGTGTTTTGTTTTAGGAGGTGTGGAATGCAAAATGTTTTTTTTAGATTATTGTGAATGTTGAATTTCAGCCTTTTACTGTTTCTTCAACATGATGTATGCTTGAATAACTTCCTCTGATATCATTTGCTTGGGCTTTCCAGATGTTTGATCTGTGTTTTTGGGTGTTCCCCGCTGGCCAGGAAAATCACCCTGATCACCACTATTCTTTTCCTGCTGAACATGAAAATGGATTGATTATCAGGGTATAGTCAGAGAAGTGGGTTTGGTTCACTATCTTCCTCCAGCTCAGTGAACAAGTTCAGAGCTTTCCAATATGTAAACTCAGCCTGCGCTCTTGATTTGCATACCTTATTCTGCCTCCTTTTCTGGCGTTCTTGCATCTCCTTTGTACCTTCCTTCTCCACGTTGGTCACCTTCTCAGTAAACAATCCTGAATTATTCTTAAATGGTCATAGTTCAGATATATATTTGTCCAAATTTGGTATTTCTGATATCATTATCCATGCATTCTTGGTTTTATATGTTATTTCTGACATAGTAACACTGGTATTTTTGCTCTTTCAAGACAATCCATTAGGAAGGCCCTAGTGCTCCCCTTCAGATACCTCTGGAGTCTGGCACTTTAACTTTCCATTTTCATGGGAGATCTTCCCATGCTTCATGGCATTGCCTGTAAAATGTCAGCTTCTCAACTGCTGCCCGTTGTGTTCAGAATTTTCTTGTGTTGCATCTGTAGTTTTCAGTGTTCTTAGTGCAGTCTCATGCCAGGTTCTAGTTAAAGGACTAATATTTGCCTGCAGCTCTAAGATATCTAATATGAATTTTCAGACCAGAAACATAACCTCACAGAGGTTATCATTAGAGACAATTTATGCTGGATTCAAAAATATCTTTGTGAATATCAAATGTTTATCAAAATGCTTATAAAATAAAAGTCTCACAAAATTAATTTCATCCATTAGTTGCAAATATTTTACTAATTATTTTACAGGTCATTGCAAACTTCATTTCTATGGGAGTATTTCCACCACAGACTACATAACACAGCTAGTTAATTTAACTTCTAGAATAGTATTAAACCACTATGGAATCATTATTAAGATGTACATAGCTATTTTTAAACTTTTATTTGTGTTTATTTGTATAGGTCCTGGTGTTACCAGGTGTCCTGCTGTTATACACCTATATATACACTTCTAGCATTTTTCTGAAATGTCTGAATAACCTAATGCAGATGAAAGAGTCAACTATTACAAATATCATGTGAGGTATAGTATTATACTAACATTTTCTTATAGGTGGTGTATTTCCTAATAGCATGTTGAAAGGTTGCTGGTAGAAAATTAACATGCCTCCACAAAACTTCAGTTTTATGTAACTTTACTCTGAAATATTAGGAATCCATCCCTACCTACAACAGTCTTATGCAATTTCTTTATAAATAGCTCTGCACTTAAACATCATAGAAAAGGACATTTGTGATATGCTGCTATAATGTGATTTAATAATATGCAAGTTTTCATCTCTTCTTTTACATGCCATTCAGATCTGGCTTATGGTAGCTAATTTTCCCTTGACTGGTGATTGTAATTTCTATCAAGTGGATGGGTTTCCTGACATGCACAAGCAGCTGTTAGCATGGAGGTCAAGAAACTTATCTTCATTTATATGACCTGAGTCAGACATTTAGCAACTGGTCTCTAGAAATCACAACCTCATGCCCCAGGTCAATCCCTATTCTGACAAAAACATCTGATTAAAAATATGCTCCCATCTAAGATTCATTATGCAGTTAATGATTGCACAAAAATGTAAAGGACAGAAAGAGACTTTTTGTTTCTCCCTGATTTTGACTCATTCCATTTCTTCCCACTCAGTTTTTCGTTGATGGCCTGCTTTTGTTTTGTTTGTTTTTGTTTTCTGGTTTTTTTGGGGGTTTTTTTTGTTTTTTTTGGTTGGTTTTTTTTTTGTTTTTAATATTTAAAAGGGTGTTTTGGAACTGTTGTTCTCTGTTCCCTATTTTCAGCAAGTTCTTCCTATATGTGCTGCCATAGAAGACTTCTAGTACATTTTGGTATCATGTGAAGCTTCTTTCCTTGAGGGGACAGCTAGATTTTAGTAGAATGCCTGGTAAAAGGCATTAAAAATGCAACAGAGGACACTGATATTGATTAGTACTACATTCTCAAGATGAAAAAAACTTCTGTAATAAAAGGGTATTACCTCTGCTTGAGAGACCTATGATAACATTTTAAATGTGTAAAATCAGTGTATTGTCTCCGAGTGCAAGCATACACTTATTAGGGAAGCAGGTATAGAATCTGTTTGCATAAAGATAAATTTACTCATATTAAAAAGTACTGATTGGGCAGTCAGACCTGCAATGTTCCTAAATCAGACACACATTTCAATTACTGGTATGGTGGAAACATTGCCTCTTATGCCTGCAGCATAATATAATTTTCAGAGCAATTCATCCTGTGATAAAAGTGAAAAAGGCCTTTAAAAATAGGCTGAGCTACATGGGCTCATTTCATACTTTCTACTGAATAATATTCAAATGAGAAAACATTTTGATCTTTATTGTACATTTGAAGTACAAATACCCAGAGTAAGGGATATGAACTTGTTTACATCCATTTCAACTGTCTGTTTCCTTCAGTTTTAGGTTCTTGATATCAAAGTTGCAAATATGCATTAAAATTTAGATCTGCCTTAGAAATAACAATCTGTTTTTCTTTCCATTTCCTTACTACACCTTCAAAGTGATAGTAACATTTACAAATTAATTAATCTTCTAGAACTGGTCAGCAATATTAAGTGCAAATGTACAGTTAAGAATGAAATTATTGTTCTGCCACAGCTTAAATTTCACGTTGATTGAACATATACAGGATGTAAGATTCCCTTCCCTTCCCTTCCCTTCCCTCCCCTCCCCTCCCCTCCCCTCCCCTCCCCTCCCCTCCCCTCCCCTCCCCTCCCCTCCCCTCCCCTCCCCTTCCCAGAAATTCCCTTCCCAGAAATTCGCTTCCCCTATTTTTAGTTCACCAATCTTTCAAACCACACTAAGTCATTTATCCTAGCTGAAACTGAGGCAAACTGTTGTTTAGCTATGAAGTTTGCCTAAATTGTTCTTAATTTTAACTTCTTCTTGTATATTGTGTGCCTTTTCTATAAACAATTGTTTCTGTTATTATTTCCTTTTTGGACTCTGTCAACCTGAGCTTTAGCAATTCTTGGTGCTTTCCAATGACTAAAATGTAGTGTTTGAAAACCCTCCACAGAAGTTTTTCCCCTTGTCTGGAGTACAAATTCTAGATTGTTTTTTTTTTCACTTTTGTCAGTGCAGCTGCCTTTATAAGACAGTACTCTTAATTTCTCATAATCTGTCCTTTTGAAATTGAGAACCTTAGGGCACAGTCATACATTCATTGTTGAAATAGATGTAGCAATTTAAGATGTCATTACCCTATGGCTAGTCATTAATATCCCTCAGTTGTTTGAAATTGTTGGAGCGTCAGCTGTGAGAACTGATATCTGATGACATGAGCATTTCTAAGTCCATTTTACAGTGAAGTGGAACAGGTTTGCTTAAACTACTCCCAGCTACACTTTACATGCATCTATTTTACTTTGTATTTTTCTTGGGTCTATTTTACTGAAATATACATCCACAATGACTTACTGTCTCTCAACTGAAAGCGTGGTTACTAACTCTTGGAGAGTACTAACAGCAAATAGTGGTCAACATCATGGAACTGGAGGAACTTCGGGATGTACCTTCTCCAGCCACTGTCCGTGGGTGGGAAAAGAGACCACCCCAGGTCAAGCCAGGAGCAACTGTGACTGGTTGAGGCTGGAAAACATTCAAAGATTTTACAACAGTATGGGGCTGTCCATTTAGTTTCAGACACATTTATCTCCATCATAACATATCAGTAAAACTTTATGAATTTAAATAATTACAATTATGATGGTAATCTTTGAAATATTTTTGTGCCCAGGTCACCTATAGCTGCTTATGTGTTTTAAAACCAATGGATTCTCTCTGTATATTCTCTAATTTGTTAGGTAAAAGTGACCAACAGCCATGTCAGCACTAGATGGGAAACTAATGGTCAGGGTTCTCTGTAAAATAAAAATTTTAAAATTTTCCTATTTTTTATTTCATTTTCAGAGTAATTTTGACAAATATTTTTTTTGTTTCATTTTTACTTGTTTTTTGATGGTGGTCCAAATTTTTCTTAGAAAACCAGCATCATGGTTGGGCAAAAATATTGTCACATCAGTTTGACATACACAGGTCTTTCCTGGGAAAGTGTTTTAGCTTCAGAAGCACTTAAAATAGAAATTACAAACTGAAAAAGATTAACATTAAAATGTTAGGAACCAAAGAATAATATACTTTAGAGAAGTAAGAAAACTACTTGCCTATACATGCTCCTTAGAAATTAAAAAAAGGTGTATCTGCTTTAGCCATGTGCATTTTCCCCAGGGCAAAAAAGTAGGATTATAACCAAATGACACATTACAGAGTGTCATGAAATATTTTTCTTCATAGCTATAAGGAAAGGGATGACCAGGCAGAGAAATTTGCAGGTGTTACCATGGTTGAAAAGAAAATAATGAAAATTAACTGCACAACAATTTATTGATTTGGACAGTTTATACACTTATTTGTGTTTTTGAAAGGTTCAGATTTTTATAACTCTCTATGTAAGAATTCTCATGTTTCCACAATGTTTACATAAATATATTTCTTCTTGGTTAATTTTAGGAGTGCACACTGAAATGTTCGAAGAACTACAGTTTCCTACATTAAAGTGGGTGGGTGGAAGCAGATTATTTTGCAATGAATAAAAATATTTGCTGTTCTCTGTTTTCTTTTATTGGCTTGCATTTGTTTCTTGTCCTCTTGTGGGAAAGCAGAAACAATAGCCCCATGTTCCATGTAACCAACGGAAATGCCTGGAACAGATGGACGCACCATTATGTGAACGACTCAGTAGCCAAAATTTGTTTGCATAATCTGTTTGGGATATGCCAATGGATGGTTAATATCTATTTATAATCACTCATGAATCTTTCCCAACTTATGTATTTATAATTGGGGTGGATTCATGAATGATTTATGAACAAAGAACTGAACTGCACTTGTCAGATGAATTATCTAAAGCAGGTAATTTAACCTACTCATAAAGGTCTCATATTTTGAGATTAAATGTTATTTGGGTCCACTTGTCTGATGGCATTTTCAATAAATTCATGTTCAAAAAGTGCTTTATTAGTGTTTTTTTATTCAAGCCATATTGGTTCTTATCATGCTACATATGTCAAAATATGAATTAAAATAATAAGCAAAATTAAAAAGTCATTTACTATATGAAAATTCTAAGCAAACAGAGAATGGTTTTTCAGTTACATAATCTTTTCTTTAAATGACAAGAATTAAAAAAATACTGCATCATAAAAACAGTTGAATGTATCACTAAATGTCCATCAGATTCTCTGAACAGGTCATTGCCAAGCTAGTGAATTTCTTGCTTGGTTACACATCCTCATTTTCATTTCAAGATGCCACAGAAAGCATTCACTGCCAGGCAGCAATTAGTACTTAATCAGGTCTTATGGCTGAAATATTTGTCAGCAGCAATGGAGAGAAAACATTTGCTTCATTTCTGAAGTTAGCACTGTCCTCTATGTAAAGTGATGCTCATTAGCATTCAGAATCATTGCATGGACAGCCTTTCCAGTGCTTGTTCTCAGATGGCTCTTTCTATCACTAGGAATGATTAGTGTCCTCACAAAGAGGCTCTTCAGATTTTTTTCTCAAGTACAAATTTCCTATTATTGTTTATGGAACATTTGTTTCTAGTTCTTTAGCTGTAGATTGGATTTTTAGGTTAAAAGCATCACAATATTCTTCCTTTTTCTGGCAACTAATTTCAAATTTTAGATGGAACTGTGCCTTCTGGGATCCAAAACAGCTCCCTGAGCAATGTAGAAATGCACACAGACTGATTGAATGTTACAAATCAGTCTGTTTTCCCTTACTATAAGGAAGAAAAGGGTTGATGTATCCTCCATTTCTGCAGATCAGGAAAGAAAGATAAGTGTAGAATAGAAACAACAAAATAGAACCTGCCCTACCCCCATCTTTCCATGAGACACATGGAGCAGTTTCACACAAAGGGAAGAGAAAATCAAGCAAATAGTTGTGTTGCAGAAATTCAAATGGTGCCTGTGCTTGTTTCCTCTGTTATAGATGTTAACAGCAATAGCTGAGTAAAACAACTGAAAGGCACAGCTGCTTTATTCCACATCCTTGCTGATTCTGATTATATTACAGAGCTCCAGCAGCTGGTCTGTACTCACAAAGACCATTTTATTAGATATTTCTAATTTCTATTGACAGTGCATCAGCAGATTTTAAATTCCCACAAGTAAAACTTCAGAGAAGAAAAAGGGGTGAAAGCAATCCTTTCTTTACTTATCTGTGAGACTAAACTATATTACCATATTTTCTATATAAATTATTCTTTACAGGAATTCTATATTCTTGCAATTCAATTAATATATGTCAATACTTTAAAAAGTGAGAATAGACCAAGAAAACACAGGTCAAGTTTTGGTGTTTTGTTTCCTTTTTGTGGGGGTGTGTTAGTTGCCTGTTGGTTGGTTTGTTGGGATTTTAAAGAGTCTTTGATTTCTCTCCTTGAGTGTTGGGTTTCGGGGTAAATCATAAAGGACAGCAAGCATAATTTGTTAAAAAACATTTGCCTAATTTTAAGGTACAGTAATTTCACGAATACAAGCCGCACCAATTTGACCAAAATTTCGGTGGAAACCCGGAAGTGCAGCCAATATTCCGGGGCGGCTAATACATTAACAAAATTCTAAAAGCTGCCAACACGGAAGTGAGAGCCCGCGGCAGCCCCAAGCCAAGCTGGAGCCCGGCCGGCCCCGGCAGAGGTGGGAAAGCCTGGCAGAGGCGGGGCCAGCAGTGTGGGGGCGGGCGGCAGAGCCTGAGCCAGCAGGGCGGGGCAGGGGGGTGGCAGAGCCCGGGCCAGCAGGGCGGGGGAGCCCGGGAGAACTGGGGCTAGCAGTGCAGGGGAGCATGGCAGAAGCAGGAAGGCCGGCGGGTGGGGCTGCCTGGCAGCGGAGGAAGCCCAGCAGAATCGGGGCCAGCAGCGTGGGGGAGCCCGGCGGTGCGGGGGCCTGTAGTGCCGGCCAGGGCGAGGAAACGCAGCGGCGGTGCAGACGGGAGGGGGCGGCCGGCGAGCCCGGCGGCGGCAGCCCTGCCGGCAGGGCTAGCGAACGCGGCAGCGGGGCGGTGCTGACGGGAGAGGGGGGCCAGCGAGCCCGGCGGCGGCGGCAGCACCACCCGGCCAGCCCCGCCGAGCCGTGGCGCTGAGCTGGGCCACCCGGCCCCGTCGGCAACCATGAGCAGGCCGAGCCTTCCTGGCCCCGCCCCGAGCCAGTAAAGCCCGCTATGCCGCGATCCTGTTACTAATTGGCCAATTTGTGAAAGCTGCGCACGGATTCTCGCGACGAACGAAAGTGCGGCTAATATTCGGGGTGCGGCTTATCTATTGACAAAGACAGCAACATTGTCGAGGCACCAGAAGTGCGGCTTATAATCCGTGCGGTTTGTATTCGTGAAACTACTGTAGTCAAGATAAATATCTGCATGGGAAATATCCATCAATTGGGTAAGTTCTAATTAGAGTTTTCTACCTTATTATTCCCTGTAACTGTTCTTGGAAAAGAGGTGTAGTAAAATTTAAACCATCAGAAATTTTCAATATCAATTTCTTAGCTTAGATTATGAAAACTGAGACAAAATGTGCAGAAATATTCAATTTTTCCATTGTTATTAACAGTTTAAAAATGCTACCAGTGGTATAAAAATCTAAAAAAACCCCTCCTTTTTCAGTGAATTTTATATTCTTTTTAAAATAGATTCATTATTTTTTTAATTAGAATGTCTATTTTTTTCCTACATTCCAGAAAGCAATTTTTTTCTTTTCTTCCCGAGAAATTTATCATGTTTTCCTACAAAACATATTAAGAATAAATTATTATTGGACATAAAGCCCCTGAAGTCCTATCCATCCAGCAACATTCTAAGAGCAATGACAAACATCTTATTAAACAGAATCCATTATTCTTGTGAAGGCTCAAAACATGGACATTAAAGACAATATTAGAAGGCTTATATTTTCATACTGTAGATTCTGGGGAGGAATTGCTTGAATACTAATTCCTTGCTGGTGAGATCATGTTTTTTAAAATTTGCATAACAAAGAAAAGCAAATAATCGTGGTGACCCTGTTAATCAAGGTGTCATGGTAATTAACAGGGAAAAGATTTTTTTTCCTTCAAAATCGATGACTATAATATTTTAGGTTAAGTCCTACCAATTTGGAGCAGAGTGGAAGAGTTAATTAATTTACTTACATTCTGTCGTCCTATTTATACATTCCTACTTAATATTTACATTACCTGAGAGCAGGTCTATTAACTAGAGTTCATCTTACAGTCATATATATTTTATTAGTTTACCTTCTGAAGAATTGCTTACCAATTTGTTGTACTGTAAGGGACTAAATATAATTAATTAAATCTTTGGTTTTTGTTGTTTCTCTAAACTGTCGACATCTTTTGAGATGCTGGAGGGCAGTCTTAATCTTTCAACCATGCTTATTTTACTTTCAAATACGGAATGTAATTATTTCTGTATTGAATATATGACATGCAAATATATTTACCTTCTATATCAGTATGTTTTAATATGTAATAAAAACATCTACTTGTCTCATATTCATTTTATTGGTGATATAGGAAACAGGTAAGGGCCCAAACCAAGCCTCCACAGAATCCCATTAAATAGTCTGTCCTTTGATTCAGTGACTTTTTACTAGGTCTGGAAATACTGAATCTGTGCTCATGTTAGAAGATTTTTCATAATTTTTATTATGTTCTTGTTCTTTAATTTGTTTATGAAAATGAAATAACACTCAGAAGTCTTAGTAAAATTCATAAAACCTCTTATCCTGTCAGGACACAGGATCACTGCACGGCAGAAATGGGCCAGTGCCTGTGGAGATAGGTCAGTCCCACTGTCACTCAGAGGAAGGCCAGTCACAGCAGGTTGTGCAGTCTCACATCCAGATGAGATTAGTTGTGTCCAGAGACGGAAGTTTCATTACTTTTCTGTGCAGCCTGTGCCAGTCTTTAACTACTTCCACAGTAAAAATGTCTTCTTCTGCTTAAGCAGAATTTCCTGTGTTTCAGCTATATTTCAACCTGTGCCTGTAGTCTCTTGTCATGCCAGAGGGCATCACAGGGAAGAGTCTGTCTCCACCCTCATGAGGTTTTTATATACATGTCTAAGATCCTTCTGAGACTTCTCCAGGCTAAACACTACCAACTTTCTTTTTTGTTGTGTGAGACAACTACTCTCGTATGGCTTTTTTCTTTTTTTCTTTTTTTTTTTTTTTGGTAATTTAAACTGCTTCTGCTGTTACTCATAGCATTGGTGGTTTCATTTGCCTACTAATAGCTAATTTACTCTCAAATGTGTACAGGTATTCCAATTAAGTTAATTATCTAAGTTCTGCCTCCTTTTAAGGAAAGACAGCATATTTGCGCTTTTCTTCCATTCTCATTCATTCCCTAGGAGATCTCAGAGTGACTCTCTAGTGATTCTATCAGTTTAATAGACCATTTTTAGTATTCTAAGGCTATACTTATCTTCTTGAAGCTATTTCAAAATATCTGAGTATTTTAAATATTCTCTGATCCGGTCCTTTCCTCTTCCTGGTTGAGATACTTTTTTGCTTTAACTACAGTGATTAATGGGAATAATGGAACTAAAAATAAATATGAGTTTTTAATTACTTCTGAGTTCTATTATTTTGGAATATGAGATTAGTAGAGCCATGTTCTGCCAAAGCTGAATACTTAATGAAAATGGCTTGCATTAGTAGTAACAATTATTGCTAGTGATAATACTCTCTGATGCATTTTTTTCCACTTCTCCTTAGAAAGAAAAGAAAGGACAAGAGCACTTGGGCAGTACAGAAATGTGCAAGGCACTAATTGAGACCAATTCATCTCTGAATGTTCTACTGGTGGGATGATTTAGCATAGTTGTGCTTAGTTTCACTCTTTTGTTCTCTGTAATGAATTTTAAAGGGAGCTGACCGAGCCAAAGAGAAAGCAGGAAAAAAACTTTTAAAACAAGAATAGCACAAAATATATAAAAAATAATTGAAATTGATGATAACTCAATTTCAAGTCCTCTGTAAGCAGCTGCTTGTTACCAAAAGGCCCCAAGCTTCACTTTAAAGAGTAGTTCACTGAGACTGGAAGCTGCCTTTCTTGTTCATGGCAGCAGATCACAAAGATAGACAAAAGGAGCTTGGCTGAATGGCAGAAACAGAAAGGAAGAATTCTGTATGTCATCACAGGAGTTGCCCCAGCATCACAGTAAAGAAAAATAAAGGTTTATTTTTAACAGCTTGACAGAAGTTCAAATAGGAAAGTTCAAATAGGAAAGTAGCAAGTAACTTTCAGAGATTTCATTCCTGCTTCATATCAGCTGACTCTTTCCTTGACAGAGACTCTGCATGCAAGAAAGCCAATAAAGCTAGCTTGGCATAGGCTTCAGACACCACAACTTAATTTCAGAATTGCCTACTTTTAAGTGTAGTACAGACAATTAACCACACTTGGATTTGTTCCAAGTTTGCAATATCAGTCTTTGAAGGGAGTTTCCATATTTTTTGCTTGATGGAGATACAAGATCTTTCCATCCTGCATAGTGAGGGAAAAAAAAGAAATTAAGGAAAACCACTATGCATTGTTAAGAACACATTCTAGCCCTTTCTTCATAAAATAGAATCCTTTGAATTCATTGTTTTTTATTTCTTGGCTCAGACAGAACTTCTCACAGAATTTCAATGCAATATGGCTAACAGCCAGAAAACTATCTCCATCCTTTTTCCTTTTCCCACTGAACAGAAGTTTGAGTGCAGGGTCATTGTGTATTCAGATCCACCTTTTGTATATAATACAACACGATGAAATATTTGATTTCCTCGACTTTCAAATGCGAATGTTTTTTGTGGTTCAGAAACCTTATTCCATCTGTCATTTCTTCTTGCACCAGCCCATGGAGTTAAGTTTCCTTTTTCTCTATTCAGGTGTTTCAGAGTACCATCTGTGTTTGTTTGAGGACTTGCAAATACCAAAAATATGTAGAAAGGCAGATAAGTAAGTGTAAACAAAAAATCAACAACATCCAGATCATACAGAAATAGAAAATTTTGCACTCTACAAAGTAAAACTTAACTCAAAACTTGTCATGTTTCATGGGACAAGACTAACCATTCTTATCCCATCTCAAATGCCACATGAGTACTACATTGAACTTTCTTAAATATTAATACCTTTTTCTCACTGGCATTTCAGAGCTCTTCTGTCAGCTGTGTGCTGTGTAATAATTTTATCTCTCGAAACTTAAAATTTGCTTTTCAAAATATTACTTAACAGTATGGATAGATATGAAAATTAATGCAATCATTCATGTGATGTCTTCATACTCTTTACAGTCATATGAGGGTATGCCTTTTGCATACTTATGCTTAAATGTATATTATAAGTATGCCTATAAGGCATATAATTGTGCCTTTTGAATGCATACAGATACTTGAAGGAATCTCACAGTGACATTCTAGTGGCACAGAAATACAGATTCTTGCAAACTGAAGGTGAAATGGAGATGGAAGAGCAAATTGTAATAAACAATTGATTTGAAAACTAGGTAGATGTGTTAAATCATCCTTCTTTTTTTTGGAATGCTCACATGTGTTAAATTATGGAAAGTAATTAGTTTGAATACTGTTTTAAGTAACTACTTATCATGATATTATATTCCTAAATTGTAGAATTAATTGATGAAATATGCTGCATATTTTCTTTTGAGCCTTAATTCTAACTGTTAGATCACCTTTATCAGTCATTTATCAGTACGGTTTTAATCCATAGAAGGAGAAACTGAAGAGAGTAAGATAGGGTAGCTCAAGATAAAGATATGGAATCATAAACTTAAATCTACTAGGAAATGATTTCTCACCTTTGTACTGAAAGACTCAAAAGGAAATAAAATACAAGTGCAAACTGTATTTCTAAGGCAGAAATTGTTTATCATGTTCTATTTCTAACTCACTTTCAAGGACACTGAAGTCAGATATGGTGATCTCTATGTCAGTGAAAGCTGGGTTTAGCTGTGCCACAGCTCATCCGAGAAAAGAATAAGCTGGAAGAGATTGCAGAATCCTAAAGTATGAATTTTATTGTCAGGAATCTATTCTTTCTATTTTAAAACCCGTGTGTCTGCTTCAGTTTTTTACTTCTGTCATCTCTAGGCAATCCTAAACCATTCACAAAAAGCTGTAGATTTGTTACTGCTGTAGGAACAAAATGTACAGAATTCCTAGTCATGGACTGACATTGTTCTGTTCTTTTAATAAGCCATTTTCATTAATTTAGAGCTTGAGCTGCAGTAGTTTCTGCACTACATTTAGTGCTGAAATTCAAGATAATAATTTGATCAAATGATTGCTTTAGCCTTTTTATGCATTCATTTTTGGCTGCTGTCTTGGGACTGTGGATATTTAAGAGCATTTAGGTCTTGCAGCTGTGAGAGTCTATGAACTAGAAAGCTTACATGAGAGTTTAGTCCTAAAAGTGCTGATCAGGTAGTTTCATCTTACTGTCTGTCTGGGGATGTTTCCTCTCCTGAATTTGCAATTCCTAGATTTGATTAAGTATAAGGCTGGTAAAGTAAATAATTAAGTAAGTAAATAAATAAATGATGTTATCTTCAGGCAGTGGCATCCAGGTTTTCAGTGAAAAAATTAGGAATTTCATAGGATTTTATTAATACTATTTAAAATCTGTGCTCTAGGATACATGCAATCATGGAATAATCCTGAGTTGGAAGGCACTCACAAGGATCATCAAGTCCAACGCAAGGCCCTGCACAGGACAGCCCAAAGAGACATACCAGCTGCCCCAGAGTGTTATCCAAATGCTTCTTGAATTCTGTCAGCTGAGTGTTATGACCATTTCCCTGGGGATCCTGTTCCAGTGCCCCAGCTCAGAGCACAGCAGGACAATCCCCTCCCTTGCCCAGGTGTGATGCTGTGCTTGATGAACCCCCCTGGACATGCTTGGCCCTCCTGGCTATCAGAGCACTGCTGACTCACATTCAGTTTAGGGACTGACCAACCATCCTATCTAGGATCCTATTTTACATCCTGTTTGGGATGTAAAAGTGGCCTTTGTTGCTGAGACATGAAGTTATTCTAAGACAGCAAATTTAGCCTACCTAGGGACAGACCCAGGTGCATCTTTCCATCAGGTAGCATGAAAATAGATATTAGTAAACTACAAAACAATAATGAGAATTGCTTGAAAGCTGATTCTAAAGTTATCTTAAAACAGATCTTAATTAAATTTGGAAAACTAGCTGTTTGGATCTTTGCTGTGAAAATTAACAGTGATCTTGGAGAGTACCACTGAAGCTAATGGAGGCCTATGGTTGGAATTAGGTTTTAATAAAGTGAAAGGTGTGAACTAACAGCAAAATTATGTACGAAAGCAGATTACAGAAACTTCTTGTCAGAGAAATATTAATAATGTCCAAGATGGCACTACTGAGGTTCACTGTAATCAAGTTTATGATTTACCCTTTGTATTTGGAAGTTTTTTTACACTAAAAATAAACTTCTAAGAAGTAGTCTCCAGGAGTTAGAACACTGGGGGTTCAGTTCTTCTCTTTCCACATAAGCAATGCTACTTGACTGTCATTTTGGCTGGGGATATGGTAAGGATTGTGACTTAGATATACTGAAGCTGTGGCAATCCATTGAAATCATACTGGTAGACAATCCCAAGGTATATTTAGAACCATGACTACTGAGCTTTTCAAAGATAAACTGAGGAATAGAATAATCTAGGGAGTTACGACATTCAGCCTAAAACAAGAATTCACATTCACATATGTAAATCAGAACCTACAAAAAAGCAAGTTCAACAAATTTCAGACAAGACCAGAAATCAGTTAAGAATACTGAAAGCTTAGTGGAAATTTAGCACTGCTACTGAAGTCAGTTTAAGGTTTAATGAGCTAGAAATTGTGACTGTGCAATAAGAAAGTCAAGTAAAAAATAACAAAAACGTATTGACAAATTTGGTGCTGGACATCTTGGCAATAAAATGACCCAATCTCTTGGACTGACAATAAAAGCCTAGCTGAAAGAAAACCAGAAGAAATCTAGATAAACCATTTTAGATTTCTCACTGAAAATAATTTAAATGTGTGTAGAATCTTGTGGAAATTGAGAATTAGGGTTCAGTTAGGGTTTAAGTTGATTAAATTTGGAAATTAAGGTGTGAGAGTAAGAAAGTCTTTGAAAAGATTACACCAGAAAATACAATATTTTAGTTGTTAAGGTTAACAGTGAAAAAATGATATGAAGTATTTCTGAGCCTGAGAGAAGCCCAGATTTTGTGAGAGACAAGTCTGCATCTAAAAGAAGACTTTTGAATGTCAAGGCTGTAAGAAGATATGGAGTTATGGAGTTCTTGGAGCAACAAAAACACATGCCCACAGAACTCTGATCCAGAAGAACAACTAGGACAAGATTAGGAACGGCATTCGGGAAAGAATAAATGAGATAAGGGACAGCTTGCAATTGAATGTAATGAGAAGTTTGGGACACCTATGAATATGCTAAAGGAAAACGGAAGACTAAGCTATTTGTCTTTTCCCACAAGAAACTGGTGAAAGTTTGTTGTAGTTTGACATTGGCCAAAATACTAGGCAATCATGAAAATAATTTGCTTACTCTCTCCTGCAACAGCTGGGTAGAGGAGAAGGAAAAGATTAATAAAGGACTCATGAATTGAGATAAAGACTGGGAGAGAAAAATAATCTAAGAAAAAAACAGGTTCAAATTTAAAGGTATAAAGTAAATTTATTATTAACAGAGTCAGAGGAGGATAATGAAAAGCACAATAAGACTTTAAAACACCTTTTGTTGCCACAGCTCCTCCCTCTCTCCCACTGACAGTGCAGGGAGACAGGGCATGGGGATTTTGGTCAGCTTGCCACTTGAGATTTTTTCTGTTCTCTCAGGGAGAGGAGTCTTTTTTCTGCTATGCCATGAGGTCCCTCCCACAGGCAAACACAGTCATCCCAAAGCTGTTGTGGCGTGGGTCACTTGTCCATGGGGTGCAGTCTTTTAAAGATAGGCTGCTGTAGTCTGGAAGCAAGGATACTCCCTCTCTCCATCTTTAGAAGCAGGCCCCTCTCTCTGTCCCAGTCTTACACGGATCACAGCCCACTATAGCATCCACCAACTCTGGCATGAGCACTTTTCTCACGGACTCCCAGCGGATCTCTGCGGTCCCCATGGACTTCCTGCATTAAGGGGGGGACGCTTTGTTTCACCATATCCTCATCTCAGTTCTGACACTTGCAGCACCTAGCACCTCCTCCCCCTCCTTTTTCCCACTGACCTTGGTGTCACCATGCTGTTTTCCCTCATATGTTCTCACTTCCTCATCCTCTCTGATTAGATAAAACCTGCTCCTTGTAGTGCCATTGTCAGCAAGCTCTACAAATTCAAAATTCCTGCAGGATCCCACAGTGCTGACAGGTTGATCTTGTCTAGGTTCCAAGTTGAGGAATCGCTCGTCATGTTTCACTGCCGGCCAGGTGACCCCAGTGCCATCGCAGGCAGTGGTGGCCGCCGCGGTGCTGGTGCTGTTTAATGCCGCTCTTCATGCAGGGTGCTGGGAAGGGGAAGCCACCAGCACCCTCAGCTCTGTCCTTCTGCCTGTAGCGCCACTGGCTGGGGGAGGCCAGGCTGGCAAGGCTCACTGCAGAATGTGCCGAGATGGCAGTAGCAGCTGTGGTGCCTCCCCCTTGGGGAAAACTGCACTTGTGCCGCTTTGTTTTTCTTAAATATGTCATCACAGAGGTGTTACCAACCTCTCCAACTGGGCCAGCAGCATGTTGACTGTCAGAGTCATCAGAGGTTGACTGTCAGAAATGGTAGAAATGTCTAGCAGCTTCTCACAGAAGCTACCCCTGTGGACCCCTTGCTACGAAAAACCAGGCTGTATCAAACCAACACAAAGGTTCAAAGTAGATCACCACTAAGGTAAACAAAAAAGTACTCTTAGGACACTGCACAAAACATTTTTAAGGGATACACTGATTTATCATATGTACTTCTTAACTCAGATTCTAGATGGTATAGTTTGTTGTGATGCTCATGAATGGTGTGACTCATGAATGAGGGAACTGGTAGTAAAAATTATGATCAGTGGCAACTTTGGCTGTAAGCAACCAGGAATAATGGATTTCATGGTCCTGACAGGAGTGAAGAAGTCAAGTAGAAGAGCAGATCCCTGGACACCAGGAAGAATAAAAATAGCTCTTCAGGAAACTAGGATAGAGCTGTGAAGGACAAAAGAATTCAGTTGTGACAATACCCTCCACCTACAGGACAGTTCTATATCAACATTCAGAGCAACACCTGGGCACATCAAGAGACTGGTGTGGATAAACAGAGAACCTATGATTGATATTAATTGCAGAAACGTCCATGCAAAAGCTAGAAACAAGGACAGACTGTAATTCAAGTTAAGGAACTTTCAATAAACCTTACCTTATAGAAGACTAGATCAAACAGGATGCATCTGAGAATGCTGAGAGAACTTGCTGCTCTTGGGTATCTTTGATAAACCTACAAAATCTGCTATGGTTGAAGAGAGGAAAATGTAGGAACCAGCTTCAAAACCTGCAAGAGGAACATTCCAGGGTTCCACAGGTTGGACAGTTTCACTCTTGTGCCTGGGAAAATTATAGAGTAAATTGTCTTGGAATCCACTTCTGGATGCATGAAAAGAACCTTTACCAAATGGCCAGTATGAATATATCAGGAATAAGTAATATAAGTGGATGAGAGGGACCTATTTCCCACCTTGCAGGAAGTCAGTCTTGACTTTTGCAGGTATTTTGATCAAGTCTCCTGTAGAATCCTTGTAAGCAGGATGGCATGTTAAAGTATAGGTGGTTGGCCTACCTATAAAATTGGCTTAATCAGTATAGATATTAATGAGTCAGAAATCTTGTTGGCACTGAAAGCAAAGCTCTCTGGGTCTACCCTGGAACCTGTTCTGTTTAGCATCATTATTGATAGCCTAGATGACAAAGTGAAATACTTCATCAAGTTTCGACCAAGAGAGGGATAGAGGTACAGTCCATAAAGTACAAAAGCAGAGCTGCACATGTGGGAGGACTAAACTGATTTCCCATCAAATGAAAAAATGTAGAGTACTGCATCACTGTCAGACCTTACAGTATTCTGCAGGATAGGTCCTTTGGGTCCTAGAATAATTTTCTTTTCGGTTGAAAACAATCTTTAAGATCCATCCAACTGTTGAAAGCATGAAACTGGAAAGAAAATAAAAGCTCAAACATGGTGATCTGAATAGACACTGAAACCAGATGGAGATCAGTGGTTTGTGTGCCATGGCATCAGAGAGGAGCATGAGTGGGGTGAAAGCTGTGTGGTCTAATTATTTCTGTTGATAGCAAGGAATGTTTGACTGCTACCAAAATAGAAATCCTACTTATTCCGTACAATGTGACAATGAAGAACAAAAACTTTGATGACAGTTCCACCTAGAGTGTACCTAACTGGAGGATGAGAACTCAACACAGAATTTGCAGGGACAGATTGATGGATTTGTTCTCCTTTCCCTCTCTAGAAGGTACATATTTAGTTAAGTCTTTATTCCTCATATACATCAAGTGTTTTCATCTGGGAAATTTATTTTGTGATTGCAATATAGCCATTGTTGGGGGTTAAGTTTCTTTCCTTTTGTTCCTTTTTACTTAGTGAATTTTTTCCCCATAAGTTTCTTGGAAACACAAATGACTGGGTACTTAAAAAAAAGAAAACACAAAAGAAGCGGCTAGCCTCAGGGGAGGTTGCACTTTTCTTATCTGGGAGTTTCTATCTGAGGGGCGAAGACACTGTGAGAATTGGACAGATAGAAGACAGGGCTGGGCTCTCTCTCATTCTCAGCTTCAGCGGGCAGTTGGAGCTGCTGTGTGTGGAAGGGAATTTGCTGCTGCTGCCAGAGTCCAGCCCAGAGCTGCTTCTTCTGCCACGGGGTGAGCCCCTACTCATGAGAGGGGAACTGGGACCTTATTATTACCTACCTCCCTGAGAGAGGGACCTATCCCCATCTGCTTGTGTGCCCGGGATCCTGAGCTCGCCTCTCCCTGCCCTGCTCAGATCCAGGCCACTGCTGTTCGCCGCTTCTTTGGCACCGCTCTGAGTTTCTCTGTGCTCCAGCCCCTCACTCCCTTACTGCTGAGACATCCCACAGCTTGGTGCTCCTCAGATTCCTGTAAAGCCTCTCTCCCATCCGTTCCTATCCGGACACTGGGACCAACACTGCCCAGGGTTTATGAACCAAGGCCTCTCTCCCATCCCTTCAGCCTGGGCACAGGCACCGACACTGCCCAGGGTTTATGAACCAAGGCCTCTCTCCCATCCCCTCAGCCCGGGCCCCACCGCCATTCCCGCGTGCTGCCCCAGCCCGCCCCACAGCGCCCCCTGCAGGCGCGGGGGAATCATCGCCCCCACCCCGCCCGGGGGAGCCACCAGCGCCCCTGCTGGCCGTGCCCGGAACTGCAGCATGGGACAGCGCCCGTGGCCAGGAGGGTCCCTGGGCTCCTGCTCGGGCTGTGGTTAATGCTGGGCTGGTTGTTGTTTGTTTGCTTTATTACACACACTAATGAAGAACTGCTATTCTCATATCTGCCTGAGAGCCCCTTAATTTCAAAATTATAATATTTCAGAGTAAAGGAGTTTGCATTTTCCATTCCAAGGGAGGCTTCTGTCTTCCTTAGCAGACATCTATCTTTCAAAACAAGACAGTCATTCTGCATTTAATGCATATATTGACAACATTCCCAGAGTGCCCTATATTTTGCATTTAATAAACACATTATTAGTTTACCTGACTGAAAGTGGACCCATAGTTGGTATTCTTGCACTCATGGTTGAACATGTTATGTTTTGCAGCAAAACTAACACTGTCAAGCCCACCACTAAACCATGTCTTTAAACACCACATCTGCACATTTTGATGAAGAAATTGACTGAACTGAGCCTGCAGTGAATCCTGGCAATAAGCAAACAGCACCCTGAGTTATCTCTAAAGAAATATATTCCATAGATCAACGAAAGTGAATATAGCTCTTCAATTGGCACTTGGGTTATACTAGTCCTGGACTATGATGTGTAATCAAGAGTAGGCTACAAAAATGTTGGGCTCTGGAACTCATACCCTGTGGGGAGAGGCTGTAGCACTAGGGCTGTTTCAACAGTGGCACCTGCTAGCAAGTCTGTCACTGACTGGAGAGGATTGGGCAGGCACAACTAGGTCTTTTACAGTGGTACATCTGGGAAAGGGGAGTGGGCAGTAGTTGAAACATGGGAGGCTCAGGCTCGGCATAAGGAAAAAACCTTCACATTGAGGAAAATTATGCAGCCTAGAGAGACTGAAATCCATTTCCCTGGTGGCTTCCAGACACTATAGAGCTCTGAGAAACTTGGCCTGAATGCAATGGTGACTCTGCTTTGGGTGGGAGTCTGGATAGAAACCTCTCATGATCTACTTTAGCCTGCATGACCGAGTGATTCTAGGTGTTTCACAGGGCATCAGTGAACACAGTTTCAGGCTTTTGTTGCATTTTAGTGAACAAGAAACTCTGAGAGAGACAAATGCAGCATTTGAAATTAGATTTCAAATTAGGTTTAAGGTAGGAGTGATTAAATTTCTGTCTTGGCATGTAATTCATATGATTGAACTGTGAGCCTATGTGTGTAAGCCTAGATTAAGGACTGGTAAATGAGAAGCTCTGGAGTGACAGTAAGTGTGCCATTGGTCATTAGGTTTCCCAGGGGAAAAATTAAGACTGTCACCACTCTGAGTATATTGATCTAATCCAGCCTTTACCTTGTGCTGGATTTTGGTTTTGTGTGTTCTTCAGTGTGACAGTATGAACACAATTAAAATGCATGCCACAAAATGAATTTAGAACAGGAGCCACTTGGGTTCTCAATGTAAAAATTAGAAGGGATATTCCACAAAATACCAACGAACCTAATTTAATTTTGGCATTATGGTTGGGAGTTACTAGACTCTCTAAAGTGCCTGTAAAAATTACAGATTAAACCAGAATCCAAAAGGAGGAATAGCACAATACCAGACAGTGTTTTTGTGGCTGAAATAGGAAATAATATACCCTATTACTACTGAACATTGCTCAAAGTCATGGTTCACCTTTTCTGTAGTAGAAGATATAACTGTCACTAACACTGTCAACTCAGTTCAGTCAGGTAAACAAAGGGAACCGTTTTCACCTTAGATACTTGATATGCTGATTCTTGGCTTTTGTATGTCCCTCCAGAACACAGATTTTCTCTCAAATCTGGATTGTAGGTTGCATCTGCCAGACAACAGCAGATGTGATAATAGGGTTAGAGATGACATTATATTTAGGGCTCAATAAAACAGATTATGTGGAACAAAATTCAGCCTCATTACCAAAGTTATTAAGAATGTTAGCCCTTAAGTCTCTAAAGGAGACTGTGAGTTGGGTTTTGCAGGGCTTTACTGCGTGTTGACTAACCTAGAGCCAAGATTTCATATATTTGAAGATAATCTATTCTAAGATTTCCAGTAACAATCAAACCCCAAAGAGGGTTTAGAACTACAGACTAATTTTTATGTTTGGTTGTTGTAGAAACCAGTGGTGTACTTTTTCTAGAGTTTAGATAAAAGGATTGCTCTAAATTACAGTAATTTTGAAGTTTTCTACCAGAGTAAATAGTTAAAATGTGATGGTTTATTTCCCTTTGGATTTTTATGGTCACGTTCAGGTAACATTATCTGTTCAGAGGTGTAAGACAGATATAGGGTTGTACTAAAAGCTATGCTTTGTAGACATAGAAGCTGAACAGAGAAAAAATCTTTTGTTCTTCACTTCAGACTTGCCTGTATTTCCCTCCTTTCACTATTCCTTTTCCTGCTGGCAAAATTGAATCACAAGGCTATAAGCAGGAAAGGAGGAGAAAAAGGTATGCTTCTTCCATAAAGTTGGCAGTAATGAACTGCCTGGAGAGAAATCAGGTGCCTAAATTTCAATCAAAGATATGGTGAATTTCCTATATTTGAACCTAGGGCTGGGAATAGGATCATGTTTGGTCCAACCTTTTTCAATAAGTAGATTCATACAAGATCTAACAAAGGCCATAGAGTTCACTCAAGTAGAGGCATCACTGTAAGATTATTACAGAAGCAAAGACAAAGAGAAGCATATTGGATATAGACAGGATTTTTGGTGAGGTGAGAAATGCTGAGATATCCATGTATCTAATGTAGCATTATTAGGAAGCTTAGAACTCAGGCTAGGCAGTGCTAAGAGCTAGAAATACTGCCTATCAAGAAAGGACAGGTGGACTCACATTAGAGCTGAACCTGATGAGTCTTGTGCTGTTATAGTCAGTCCTGCCAAGTGTCATTAGAGCTGTTATTGAGGTTGGGTTTTAGTTAGGAGTCTGGTCCAGCAGTACACAGTGAACTAGATTTATTACCTCATCCAAATTCTCTTACTGCGTTAGAACTAGGACTATAGTCACAATTGGTCCCCTGCATGAACTCAGGGGCTGCTAAGTGTCATTGAGTTTAAATCGATGGCAGAACTGGTGTGAGGAAAATTTAGTGTGCTTACTTACTAATACACCTGGCAGATGAATTGGGAATTGCGCAAAGGTCAGGATTCAGAACTTGAGTAACAAAGATAGGTTTACTGGTGTGTGCTCAAAAGTCAGTCAAACTGGACAAGGTTCCAGATCTGACATGCTATATGAGGTTTTTTCTGGACTAGACAGGGCTGAGAAACTGTGTTTGGGAGATGGCAGGTTCACTGTCAGACACTAGGTTTTGTTTTGGTGTGGCATACCCAGGTTCAAATTCTATATGTTTATGTAGTAAGTTCGTGGGAGCAAGGGGGTAGATGTTGCTGTCATGTGCAGTGTGTGCTCCTATATAGTATTTTTGTGATGAAAAGATGTAGTTTGGATGAGAAGGAAAGGAAAATGCTTGTGTCTCTGCTTACCATTCCAGGAAAATGTCAGCAGCCAAAGAATTAGTCACTTGATGCGAGACAGGAAGATCTGCTGGTGCTTTCCTTGATGGTTGCCTCTGCTGATTACCTTGAGGGAAGCAAGTGCTGGAAAGAGTAATTATCTCCATTGTCCTAACCAGATTTCCTGATCATCCTTTTACTGCAATATGAATAACGTTGTTCTAGTTTCTCTCAGAAGTATTACTCACTTCTCTTAATGATGACAAACTCCCCACTAGCAAAGCTTTAGAGCACATTAAAATCATGTCCATCAAAAAGCTAATAAAAAGCACCCAGCTGCTCTGATAGAAGGAACTGGAGTGCAGGAGAAGAAAGTATGGCTATCCAAAATGCTCAACAGGAACAACCTAAAGGCACATTCAATTAAAATTACTTCTGTTAAACTCCTGACTACTGATTAGTGAAAGAGCATCAGGATGAGGTGATGGTGAAATATTTTTGACAGAAACTGGGTATTCTTTGGCAGAAATAGTTGTCATAGTGAGGGAGCAACCAACAGCAGCAACAAACAAACATATTGGTGTTGTGAATTATCCGGTATAAAACTGTCTTCTCATATACTCTTCTATGTACTCTCCTATGCCATACCATTAGTAGCACATTGCTATTCTCAGGTGTGAAAACCCACAGAAAACCCTCTGGATGGCTATTGTATTCCCTTGTGTTCTCCTGAAATATGGGGGATGGTTGTCTGAGTAGCAAGGGTTTATTGGACATACTGCAGTACTGCTAGGTGGGTATTCAATAAAACCTACTGTTTTAGGGATCTAAAAATGCTCTGGTGTAAAAACTATTGAAGAGAAGGACATTTGAATTTTATAGATGCCAATTAAAGATTTGTCTGTCAAATAAAGAAACTAATTCAGAAAGTTAATAAGAAAGAAATAACTATCTCTGTGTGATTTCATGGAAACTTACATAAAAATAACTCCAAAAGAGTTAGTTATAATTAGAATCATCTGTTTTATAAACCAAATAAACATAGAATATCTTTCAGTATTTTGAGGAGATACTAAATTCAGACCTGTTCAATGCAACTGGAAGATGACCTGACTATGAGACACTATTGCTCTAAAAAGTCCAGCTATTTTTAAAAGGTAAATTGAAACTGCTGTCATGAAATCTGAAGGAGATGCAGGAAACCAAATTATCACAATAGAAATGCATTGAGAAAAGACTAATATGAATTGTAGGTGGAATAGGTACTTATTTCCTGTTGTTGTCTTCCTTGCATTCAGTAAAGTCTGAAAGATAGGAAGCTGGTAGATACATACATTATATCTGGTAAAAACTCAGCCAAATAACCTTCTGCTTGTGCTGCAGAGAATTAAATTCTGTAGTAATAGATTTCCAATGTTCATGAGGAAAGCAAAAAGAGGAAAAAACCCTTTGCAGATTTGTTTCTGATTAGTGAGATCATTTGGTAAAATATGCATATATTTTTTTAACCTTGCTTAAGAGAAGGAGATAAGCAGAGAGAAATTGGAACATCTCAGTGAACATGTCTCATGGTTTTAAATGCATCTGGAGATGAAACACCACACAGACACTTGCTCAACTCTGCCTCTCTTCCACCCTCACCCCACTGGAATGGAGAGGAAAATTGAAACAAAATTTGTTTGTTGAGATATGAAAAGTTTATCAATTGAAAACAGAGTAAAATAATGGTAAGCAATTAAAATAATGGTAATTAAAAGGTAGAAAATCAAGTGATCCACAGTACAGTTGCTCACCACTTACGGACCGATGCCAGACCTCCCTTCCTGGACCCAGAACAGCCCCTTCCAGGTAACTCCCCCCAGTTTATATACTGGGCATGATGTTCTGTGGTGTGGAATATCCTTTTGGTCGGTTCTGATCACCTGTCCCAGCTGGTGGAAACCCTCCTGGTTTCTTTTGCTCACCTCCTCACGGGTGGAGCACCAGACAAAGAACAAAAGTTCTTGACTTAGGATAAACACAACATAGCAAAACCCCAAACATCAGTGTGTTACCGCCATTCTCATTCTGTACCCAAAACACAGCAGTGGAACAGCTACTTTCAGAGAAGAAGTTAACTCTGCCTGAGCTGAAACCAGCACAGCATGAAATCACAAATACTCAGTAGAAAAATTTGACTAACAGAATGAAAAAGGATCCAAACTCCTTCAGACTGCAGGATTTTGCTTGGATCTTCAGTACTACAGCATATTGGCAGTAGGTTGGACTGCTCTGGTAATGATAAATTCACTGTATGTTAGAAAAACTCATTTTTCTCTTATACTTCAAACAAGGATTTGCCAATATCACTAATCCAGAAAAAGAAATAGGTGGCACTAAGAACAACACACTTTGTGTGAAGTACTAGTATTTTGTACCACTTTGTAGTAGTGGCAAAACAGAAATATTCTGCAGAAGCTTAATTTTTTTTCAAAGGAAAAGAATAGCAGCCAGTATATTCATGCTATTTGCTGTTGCAAAGACTCCAGAGGATGAGACCACATGGTTTTTTTGACTAAGTGAGTAGGTGAGAAAAATACATAATTTCTAAAGACCTATATCAGAGTAAATAAAATAATTAAAAATATCTTCAGAGGGTTCCATCTTCTTGGTGGAACCGTTGACTTTAACAGTTTTGCCATTAATTTTAAAGACTAAGTTCTAGTTCATTTTCAAGGGAGAATCCAGTTGAAGCTCAAGGGAGATCAGTGAGATGCTTGTCTTTCCTTGGAGATTTTAATCCAGTGTATGCAGAAGATATAGAATGATGGAGATTATACAGACATTACTTGCAATGTCTTCTGTGTTATTTTTACTGTAAGAAAATTTCTCAGTAAAGTTTTTTCAATTTTCAGATTTAAATGAGAAAAAATAGTAACTGTTTTCTGTTCTTTCTATACTCTGCTAAATTTTCATCACGGATAAATATGTGCACACACAGAAGTAATGTATATGTAATAATAATACATATATACAGAGCTTCACAGAGTTTCACAGAATAGTCTGAGTTGGAAGGGACTCACAAGGATCATCAAGTCCAACTCTTAGGTAAATGGCCCACAAGGAGGTTGAATCAGTGACCTTGGTGTAATTATATGACTCGGTGAATGTGTAAATATATTGGTAAATTTGTCTACCTATTCACAGGTAGCTTTACATACTTTTTTTTTTTTTTTTTAAGTTGAGGACCCAGGACTGATCACAAATATCTAACTGGCTCCCTACAGCTGCTTCAGATTATTTGACATCTGTTGTGAGTATATAAAGCATGGATTACACACCCTAGGGTGTTGTTAGGAAGGAAAGGGACCTCCTAAAGATCATTTGAATGCTGTATATAAAGTTACCACAAAATTTCTTCCAGATGGTAATAAAACTTGAAGTTGGATCACAGTCTTTTATAATGACCACACTATTTTGCCAGCAGTGGTACCTGAAACATCAGTGGTTTAAGAAGGCATTACTTAAAGAAAGCAGCTTCAGCTTATTAAAAAACCTTAGATTTTTCAGTCCTTAGGAACAGAGTTGTATTATAAGCATACAAGGAATTAATGAAACTCGCAGAACTCAAGGAACTCAAAAAGGAACTATTGTGGGTGAGCTTCAGCACATTATTTCTTGAAAATACACACATTATTAAAGCACATATACTTGACTGCCACATGTTCTTTGACCTGTTGTGCTCTGTTATTCATTTCATCAAGCCTCTACCTGAATACGAAAAACCAGATGTACAAAGCTTTATGTGTGTGTGTGTGTATGAGTGTGCATGTATGTAAGACAGTACATACTCTCAGTTTAAGCATGCAAATGTTGCAGGAGTGAAAGGTTATACTGAGTTGGAAAAATTTAAAAGCTTGAATTTTACTTTTGGGAAGATGTGCAACAAGACAAAGAGGAGGCAAGTGTTATACTCCATTTATTTTCATTAGAGTAAAAACAGTGAAAATAAAAATAGATGAAAAGCTGTTTTCAAAGATTGATGAGATGTTATTCTAACAGTATAAATACCCTACATACACTAAGGCTGTGGTTAGCAACTGTGATGACAATAAAAATTTTTTCTCATCAAAAAAGGAAGATGTTTTCCAGAACTTTTGGATTTTATCTCAGTGAATGCAAGTCAAACTGCCTGCTGTGAGTTTAGGAAGTCTGGGAAAATGGCTACAGACATACAAAGATGGCTTATGCAATTGCTTTCCATTACAAGGTCAGTGTCATAGAGTTCACTGTGGGGGCATGAGAATCACATCAGCATGATGGATGGGTGTCATAGGAGGGACCCACTTCCTCTGCATAGTCTCAGTGAGGCCAGCACATCCAGGATGTGTCAAACTCATCTTTCTGTGCAAGTTACCTGTGCCCAGTGTATATTTATGCAGATGGGAACAGCATATTCAGACTGATTGCATCTGCTGGACATGATGTGCACAGCACTTTCACTCTTGTTTTCATCTGGAATTTCCTCAGTGAAAGACATCTTTGCAGGACAGTTGCATCTGTGAGAAACAGAAAGAAAAAATATCCTGACGAGGTGCATGTCTTATGAATGACACAAGCATATCTTATGGAAGACAGAGTTAATTGCTATGCAGGCTAGGGAAATGATGAGTTCACTCATGAGGCCCTGGCCTGAGTACCATACTGATACTGGTGTCTCTTCCAAGAATAAGATCCTCTTGCAAAAATATACATAAGAGTGTTGGGGAAGGAAGGCAGTTGAGGGGCACAGAATTTAGAAATCTGAACCTTGTATTTTCATGTTTCCTGATCTTCTGTATTGTGTTGATATACACTGGACTTTCATACTACCTTAGTTAATTAATTAATTTTGAACTTAGAAATGCTGTGATAGATAAAAACTTCTAGAGGTATTTGTAAATGAGTTTAGTTGCCTAACCCTTGATGGAACAGTTTAATAAAAATATGTAATATGCTAGTATTTATATTCAAACTCTGAAACACTTATCTTTCTTATCTAAGACACAAGGTGATCACAGTCTTCATGTATGAAATGTTTATATCATTCTCTTTGTGTGATATTTTTAGATTTATGATAGCATTTAATAAAGTATTATTTTTCATTAAGTTGCTATTTACTGAGCTATTCAGGACATGAGGTACCTGGATTCTGTGTGAATCTCAACATGAGAAAACTACCTTACAAACCTCACTTTCCTGGTAAAGCCTGTGGATTGTGCTAAGCAAATGGCACTGCTATTCCTGCTCTTGGAGGTCTGACAATGTAGAAAGGGAGAAGAGAGAGTACAATTCAGAGTACCTTAAACCTGTGGTAGAAATCAAAATTCATGGCTTTTACATCCCTGTGTGAACCATGATGGCAGGCCTGGCTCACACCCTAATGTGTGTATTTTACTTATCCATCAGTCCACTCTCAAGAGTGAACATCAGATTATTTTTATCTTTCCTGTTCTAACAAAAATACAGTTTGTCCCCAAGAAACAGAGGCTAAAATTAGCTGAACTTCCCCCAAATATGTGCATCACTGAGGAAGCTATAGGAAGGAGGAGAGGCTGAGCTGTGCAAAGATTTGTATTACCTTGAGTCCTAGGACAGGATCTCAACTTCATTCCAACAGTAGCATGCAGGAGGAACTCTATTTTGCTGCTGAAATGAGGAGGAAGAATGGAGATGGTGGGGTCCAACTTCAGATTTAGATCCATATCAGTGCCTCATTTAGATAATGTGGCTGAATCGGTGTATCAGCAGAACCTGTAAGAGCTGAGATTCACAGCTGTCCTTCAAGGGTAAACCTGCATCCTGCAACAAAGAAAGGAGATGTAAAAATGGAGGACGATGTTTGTTTGTGTGTAAGATTGACTGGGTTAAATTTACAGTAATTTCACGACCATAAGGCGCACCAGACTATAAGGCGCACCTCCCAGAAGTCGGCAAAATTCGCAACTTTGTAGATCAGATAAGGCGCACCAGACTATAGGGCGCACTTTTTTTTGCAGCGAGGCTCCGCCCCCAGGTCCCCCGTGCAGTTACATGTCGAGACCCTGCCTCAACCCGGCAGCCATGGGCCCCCGGGCCTGCCCAGACCCGACAGGGGTGGTGCCACAGGCCCCTGGGCCCGCCTTCACCCAGCTGCCGTGGCACTGCCGGCTCCCCCCCACGGCTCATGGCTCACACTTCCAGGGTGGCAAATGTCGCAACTTTGTACATCATATAAGGTGCACCAGACTATAAGGTGCACTTCTGGGTTTGGACCAAAATTTTAGTCAAAAGGGTGCGCCTTATAGTCGTGAAATTACTGTATTTTAATTAACATTCCATATTCCCTCATCAAACTGTAGAGCTGTCATTTAACACCAGCACTTTTCCAATAGGTCTCAGCTTTCCATTTAGTATTACATTACAGAAGGGATACTATTTGATAACCACTGGAGATAGAATAAGATAGGAAGGAATCTGAGTGGTACTGTTGCTTAAGCTAATTTACTTTTTGTTAAAGTACAGTAATTTCATGAATACAAGCCGCAGCAAGAAGACTAAAATTTTGGTGGAAACCCGGAAATGCGGCCAATATTCCGGTGCGGCTAATCTATGGACAAAAATGTGATATCTGCCCTTACCTAGTATCATGCTGGTCCAGTCCCGAGCCAAAACAGTCTGAAATCCATGGTTTCCCGTTGTTCCGACGATGAACCAATCAGAGAACAGCTTATTGCCTGCCTGTGGATGGCAGCGTTACTGAGGGGCGGGGGTTGTTATCGGGGTGAGCTACCTCAGCAGTTCGATAAAAGTGTGTGATATTTCTCTGTACTTTTTAAAGTGTTTTCAGTCTTGTACGGCTACAGGGCTGGCTGGGCTCGCAGGGAGAGGGCTGGGGGAACCTCTCTCCCCGCAGGGAGAGGGGTAGAACGGCCGCTCGCCCCGCGGGGCCGCGAGGGCTACAGCAGCTGCTCGACCGCGGGGCTGCGAGGGCTACAACGGCCGCTCGCCCCGCGGGGCCGCGAGGGCTACAACGGGGCTGCTTGCCCCGCGGGCCGCGAGGGCTACAACAGCTGCTCCCCCCGCGGGGCTGCGAGGGCTACAACGGCCGCTCCCCCTGCGGGCCGTGAGGGCTACAATGGCCGCTCCCCCCGCGGGGCTGCGAGGGCTACAACGGCCGCTCCTGTGCCAGCACGGAGATGTGGCTCCACTCGGAGCTCAGCTGCCTGCCCACGCGGCTGAGCGGCTGTTTAAAGGCAACGCGGATCCATTGGGAATGCTCGCAAAATGACCACACTATTGTTCCTGTCTTTTTCGGCTTGTAAATAAAGGGTGTGTCTTTTTTCACTTGGAAACAATGTTTCCGAGGTCGGCAGTAAGCCAGTAAGCCCCGGCGATCCCGCGATTGTGTTACTAAATGACGACTTTGTGAAAGTTCGCGGCAAACTAAAGTGCAGCTAATATTCCGGGTGCGGCTTATCTATTGACAAAGACATCAATGTTGCCAACACACCAGATATGCGGCTTATACTCCGTGCGGCTTGTATTTGTGAATTTACTGTAAATAGGACTGAAGGTGGGAGACTGAGAAGAATCAAAATATTTTACAGGTAAAATTGTGAAGTAGCAGCTTGAAAGCGCAACAGTACCATAGATCTGTAGAATCAGGGTGGACCCTGTATTGGAAGGGACTCATGAGGAACATTGAGTCCAACTTATGACTCCATGCAGGTCAACCAAAAAGATGAATCATATGTCTGAAAGCATTGTTCAAATATTTTTTGAGCACCAACAGGCTTGGCACCATAAGATTTTCCCTGTTGAATCTTTTTCAGGGCTTGACCACTCTCTCAATAAATAACTTTTTCTTTCAATATCTGTTCCAAATTTTTCCTTGAAATAGCTTTAGTTTATTCCCTCATGTCCCAGCACTAGACACCAGAAAGAAGAGATCAGCACCCCTCTCTCTTCTTCCCCTCATGGTGGATGCTGTGGAAAATGATGACATCACATCACCCCTATGCCTCTACTGTAAAATGAACAAACTTAGTACCCTCATCTGCTGCTCATAAATCAAACCCTCCAGTTTTTCATCATCTTCATTGCCATCCTTTGGCCATCCTTTGGACACATTCTCATATTTCTCTATCCTGCTTCTGTTGCTGAACCCAAAACTGCACACTGAGGCCTCGGCAATACTGAGTATAATGAGACAATGACTCCTCTTGAGTTAATGCATGCTGCTAGGATGTGGTTGACCTTTTTGCCTGCCAGGACAT
Organism: Catharus ustulatus; assembly: GCF_009819885.2. Classification (NCBI taxonomy): domain Eukaryota; kingdom Metazoa; phylum Chordata; class Aves; order Passeriformes; family Turdidae; genus Catharus; species Catharus ustulatus. The sequence goes on from NC_046262.2 coordinate 29,262,833, forward strand.
GCTGTTGACTCACACTGAGCTTAGAATCATCCAAAACTCCCAGATGCCTTTCTGCAGAGCTGTGCTCCAGCCTCTCATCCCTCGATCTATATGACATCCAGGATTACACCATTCCAGATGCAGAATCTGACATTTTATGCTTGTTAGACTTCATATAAGTGGTGATTGACCAGTGTTCCAATCTCTCTAAAGGTCTCTTCAAGACCTCTCTGCCCTGAAGGTAATAAATGGCTCCTCCTAATTCAATATTTTTGGCAAACTTACTTATTGAGCATTCCGTGCTTGTGTCCAGGGCAATGATGAAAACAGTGAAGGTAACTGATCCTAAAATTGAGCCCTGGGCAACACATTAGTGTCTAGTAGCCAGTCAGATGTTGCCCCATTTACTACAGTTGTCTGAGCCTGACCCTTTAGCTGTTCAAGTTTATAAAATACTTGGGTTGGAAAACCTTTTCTCGCTTCAATTTAAGGCATGTTCAGATTGCTCAGGATCCTGTACTGTCAAAAAATATCTAAGGAAATTCGATAGTCACTTTGGACACCTATTGCAGGTCATCTGTATTTATCTTAAGTAGCTTGAGATATTTTTTATTACTATTCATTAAGATGATAAATGGTGGGTAGGTATTCTGATAGTTTTATTTACCTTTATTCATAGGATTTCTTACCTACTTGTATAAAAATGTTCATGAAAGTTACATGTAGAACATAGATATGTTATCTAATTTTTTTTCCCACTAAGTAACTTGTCTCTGTGTTTCTTTAGATTAAACCATACTTTTTTTTTATTTTTTTAAGCATCCAGGAAGAAAGATGCTTCTGAACAGCCTCAAAAAATGTGTTTTTCTTTTAGTTTGTTTTCATTCATTCATTTCTGTAGACCGCTTTTGTACAGCACGTAGACTTCTCCTCATTTTGACCATAAGAGATGTGTTCCTGCCCAGAATGCATAGGGGATACATACTAAAACTTTTTCTAGTGAGGTTTAAGTGCACTCTGTGAATGATTTTATCTGCATTTCTTTTCTTTCCCCCCTTCCACAAATCTTTGCATCTCAAATCCACTACTTCTTTTATTGGCACAATGGTGTTGCTCTGATTCATTACCATAAAGGACTTGCTGACAGGTGACTCCTGACGGAGTACAAATTGAAGACCACTGGGAAATCCTGTGTTACTGCAGTCAAGATATCTAATCTGAGATGTAATGGATTGCCTTCCCACAGTATTGAGCAGCAGCAAAAATAACAGTGAGCTTCACTGGTATGACTCTTTGGTATGGATTACATTTTGGTTTGAAAGCTTTAAAGAAAAGCACAGATAACCCTCATGGTAAAGAATCAGCTTTCTTTTAAAGTGTTTATGTGTATCATACATAGAGAGAACACACTCCTCTGCCTTTTGCTTAAGTAAATTTTAGGCAACCTGCCCCGTAGACTTCAAGGTAAACCTAAAGGCTATAAAATCAACAATTTATTTTCTCATCAAGATTTGTCACTTTTTTTGGGTAACTTTTAAAAGTGTATTTAAACGTTATTTTGCACAATTTTCTAACTGCTTAGCATACTCATTCTTCTTGGTAAAATTATGCCACAAAGTCCAGCATCTGCCTTTCCTTTAATCATCTTTCATCATGTATGACTAATTAAAGAGAAAAGTGAAACAAAACCCCAAATACCTGTAGTATTTCCTGGTTCTATAACCAACTATTTTTAAGTAGATTAAACTCAGCACTACAGGAGACAGTCTAGACTTTACTAGAATTTCTATAATATTTGAAAAATATTCAGATGCTTTGATGAAGTAAAAAATTAAAATTTGGGAAGACATCTCTTCTACGGTCTATATCTATAAACCAAGTAACTCTGAAATTAAGAAAGGGCACTCCTTGCCATAGTTCTAAACATTGATAGAGATTTTGTGTACTTATTGTTTTGAGTTTGTTTTTAAAATCTTGATAATTTCTAGGAACAGAATTTAATACCTATTCCTTTAAAATGTATACAATCATGAGCAAGAATCTTTGACCTGTGAAAAACAGAAATATTACATGTGCATGCTTACATTACACAGAAAGGAATGTTTAAGAATTTCTTTCCTGAGCAAATAGGATGACTTCTACAGTTCTAAAACCTAGGCCTCAAATCTATTTTCAGTTGCAGTAATTTCATGACTATAAGGTGTACCCTTTTGACTAAAATTTTGGTCCAAACCTGGAAGTGCGTCCTATAGTCCGGATGCGCCTTATAGTCTGGATGTGCCTTATATATGGACAAAGTTCGGAAATTTGCCAACCTGGAAGCACGAGCTGCGAGCCAAGCCGGGACCCATGGGAGCTGTGGCTGCATGGGGGGAGCCAGGAACTGTGGGAGCCGGCGGAAACTGGGAACCGGCATGGCCGCCAGGTGGGGGGACACCGGGACGTGGCGTGGCTGCCAGCCAGGAAGAAGCAGGGAGAAGCCGCCAGAGGGACTGGCCAGAGGGACGTGGCGTGGCCGCTGGCCGGGGGGATGCGGGGAGAAGTGGCGTGGCTGCTGGCTGGGGAGGAGCGGGGAGAAGCGGCACAGTGGCCACCGACTGGGGAAAAGCATGGAGAAGTGGTGTGGTGGCCGCCGGCTGGGGAGAAGTGGTGCGGCAGCCACCGGCCAGGGAGAAGCGGAGAGAAGCAGGGAGAAGTGGGGAAGGAGGGAGTTACCGCTGCTGGCCCGGCACGAGCTGTGCGGGGAAGGAGGGAGGGAGCTGCCACAGCCAGCTCCAGACTGGCGCTGACCACACGGGGAAGGAGGGAGCTGCCGGTTCCAGCATGGCGCCAGCTGCGCAGGGAGGGACGGTGGGAGCCACCGCCTCTGGCTCCAGCCTGGCGTGAGCCGTGCAGGGAAGGAGGGAGGGAGCCGCCAGCCCGGCGTGAGCCGTGGCCACCCCAAGCCAACCCAGACCGCGGGCAGCCCTGAGCCAACCCGGACCGCCACGAGCTGCGGCCACCCTGAGCTGCACCTCGCCAGCCAGCACTGCGGACAGGTGAGAGTGCCAAGGCCCCCTGTGCGGGGAGGGCGCCTGGGGCTGCATTTAAAGGCTACGCCAATCTGTGAAAAATGTTTTCAATTTGAGCACCTGCCAGTAAACCCTTCAATTGCGTGATTCCGTTACTATTTCGTTACTTTGTTGCACGTGGCACAGCTCCTCACTGCAAAAAAAAATGCGCCTTGTAGTCCGGTGCGCCTTATATAATGGACAAAGTTGCAAAATTTGCCAGCTCCTGGGGATGCGCCTTATAATCCGGTGCGCCTTATGGTTGTGAAATTACTGTAATCCTCCATTTGATCTATTTATGCTACTAGTCATCAGCTAATTTCAATGATACTGTAAAGACATTTGTGTAGGTACTTGTTAGAGGATATATGATAAATGAAATTCTCACCACCACCTTCAAAACACTGGTGGCAGCAGAAAGATTATTTAAATCAAAGAATTGTGCTGAGTAAAGAATACAATAGGATTGTAAACTCAGAAAAACCCTCAGGGAAAGGGACTCTTTACTATACTTACAGTGGACCCAATGCCAAGATGCAGGAGAAGAAACACAAACATTCACTGCCACAATGGATTAGAAAAAGCCTCTTTCTGCAAATGTTAAGAACAGGCAGTAGTAGGTTTACAGGTCTCTTATGCTGCTAATAAATTGAAAAGCAAATAGCTACACAAATCTGTTAAAACCTTCTTGATGTCTGAAGTTTGTAAAGGATCATTTTAGCAATTTATGTCTGAAGCTCAGTTAAATTCTGAAGGGGAGAAATTGAAAGAAAAAGTGAGTTCTGGAATTTCAGCCTAGGTTGTAGTAGGGTTGTAGAAAAAAATCACACAGGAAAAGAAAGAAAGAGGTTTTTGAAACACTCTTGAAAGCTGAGATACAATCATAAAATCTCACTTTTTTTTTTAATGTTCTATATAGTTATGGCAAAAGTAGTGGTCAAACCCAGTCACAAATATAAAGTTTTGTTACACTGGATTCAGCATTTTCTCTATCAGGCTGATGCTGTTGCTTTCTCAGCTCTGGGGTACAGATAAAAATTGATGGATAAGAAAGAATCCTTGATGCTTAAATGACGTATACAGGTCCTGGAGAATACTATGGAAACAGAAAAGATGAACAACATGGGCAGACAGAGAGTTAGCTCATACATCTTAATCTCAGGATGTTTTAGGTATGTGGTTTCCACAGCACTGCCTGGGCTGAATCAAGAGTTGGATTCACTGTATATGGTTCCCACAGCGAGAAAACCTTCTGCTTGTATTTGAAAGTGTCGCAAAAAGTCATATTTGAGAAATAGTGACTCTGTCTGAGAAAATTACTGCTAATGACAGCATTATGTTAATGCAGTGTAATATAATAAAGCCATTTTTGAAAGAGAATGTTGCCTCAAGTTTAGTGATGCATATTATTTTGAATACCAGGATTTGCATGAAGTGAATTGGGTCATTTCTAATTATGCCCTTACTTATATTGTATCTTACAAATATTTCTCAGATAAAGAAATATGGTCCAAAAATGATATAAAATGCATGGCAAAAGAAAAAAAACAAAACCTTGTTGGAAACAGAGTTATTTCCATGGGCCAAAATCCAACTCTACTCACAACTGTGGCCAATACCACTGAAGTTAATGGAGTTGAAAAGGGTGTAAGTTAACTCAGACTTGGCCTTGTATGTTTCCAGATTTGTCCCTTGTGACTTACAATAGAGCAAAATTATTTGATTTTTTTAAAAAACAAACTCTGACAGCTTGAGGTGGAAGCAAATGCCTCTTTTTCTGCCAAAAATCATATAATTTGGGTGGAAAAATATACTTTATAGTCTATGATGAAACTAAGTGCTCAATGGATGTCACATTGAAATGGAATTGTATTCTCCAGATTGCCATACAGTTAACATAATGATATATAATGGCACATTTTTTCTCATGTTATGTATTTCCCTGCACTCTGTCTGTTACACAAATACCAAGGTTATTGTCTTACAATACAAAAAATCAGTGTAGATTGATTGTCTTACAATCACTGTTTGCCATCCAGACGAGAGGGATGTGTATAATTGCTGCACAGTTTCATTGACTATAGTGTGACTATGCAAATGTCCATAGTCAAGCTGTTAGTGTAGCTCTTGACCTAAATGTCTGAACTATAGTAGATATATAGAGGTCCTTCTGAAATCAGTGAAAACTACTGTGAAACTCAGAACCTTTAAAACCCTTGCCATCTGGCCTGTCTGGTTCTTATGCTTCATGTGAAAGTGACAAAAATGTTTCCCAGCAACACACTTATGCGTGGCTTCCGCTTTTCTCTTTTTTGGTGGAAATACAAAAAATTCTGGACAAACATTAAAGACATGGGTGACAAGGAGAAGTTCAGATACAGCATGAAATAATGGAAAAGTCATCTGGTTTTAAGTGTATACAGCAGCAGAAGACTAATATTTCCCATATTATTACTATTCAGCTGGTCTTTCTGTTCATTTACATACATTGGCAAAACTTGTGTTCTCAGAAGAACAAGCATGCATAAGTATAGGCATTTACCCTTTTTAATCATGCTTTTGGCAGGACAGAGACTATTTGGCATTTTGTGGAAACTCTTTTGTGGTTTAAAACCCCAGCTTAGGGGAGGAGGATGGAGGACGGGAGGGTTGGGAAGCAAGGGAATAAAGCAGTGATGACAGAAAAGTTACAATAGAAATCCAGATAATGGCTCTCAGAAGACAAGTTTTTAAAGTCTTCTATTCTCTTTGGACAATTTGGCAAGCTCTTTTGCTTGCACATTTGTATACTTTTTGTATTCAGTTTTTAAGAGCCATGTAGTTTTCTGAAAGAAATCGCTTTCTCTAGACCTTAGCTTCTGAATTCATCAGGTCTGTGGTCTACTGCTGCTTTAAAAACAAGATGATCTCTTGAGTTATCATTTTAAAAATGTATTAAAAACTGGAGATGGTTTATAGTAATTTCATTGTCAATTCAACTCATCAAAAGCTTTGCAAGAAATGTTAAATTAATTGTATATTTCTAAGAAATTACCATTATGCATGCTGTTTATAAATAATGTAACACATACTTAATGTGTGTTTGAAGATATACTCCTCTGTCAAGGCTTATAGCACCTTTTGGTTCTTAAGAAATCATAGAATCATAAAATGGCCTGGTTTGGAAAGGATCTAAAAAATCATCTAGATCCAAACCTTTTGCTGAGGAAAGAACACCTTTCATAGCACAGGTTATTCTGAGTCCCATTCAAACCTAAACTTGAATATTTCCAGGGATGTAGCATCCAGAACTTCCTGGACAACCTCTTCCTTTACTTCACCTCTCTCACAGGAAGGAATTTCTTCCTGATAACTGCAAACTTACGTTTTTTCAAACCTTGAGTTTGAAGCTATTCCACCTTCTTGTCACTACATGCCCTTGTAAAAAAGTCTCTTTCTGGTTTCCTTGAAGGATCTTTTCAGGTACTGGAAGGCTGTCATTAGGTCACCTGAAACACTTCTGTTTCCAGAAGTCTCCTTCCATTTCTCTCACTCTTTCTTTACAGGAAAGGTGCCCCAGCCCCCTAATGGTGTTGGTGACCCCTGGACTCACTCCAACATGTCCTTCCTGTGTTGGATGCAGCACTGCAGGTGGGGCCTCACCAGAGCAGAGCAGAGCAGAGCAGAGCAGAGCAGAGGGGCAGAATCCCCTCCCTGGGGTTACCAGTACCAACAAATTCCAGTACTGGGGACACCTTGCACTTCATCGTATTAAACCTCATGACATTCCCATGGACTGACTACTCAAGCTTGTCCTCTGGCCATCCCATCCTTCAGGAGTGTTAACTGCACCACTCAGCTTGGAGTCATCTGCAAACCTGCTGAGAGTGCACTTGATGGCTCTGTCCATGTCATTAATGAAGATATTAAATAACACTGGTCCCAGTATGCACCCTTGTAGGAGACCACTTGTCCCTGATGTCCATTGGGATGCTGTGCCATTGACCACAACCATCTGGATGCCACAGTCCAACCAATTTCTTACCCATCTAACAGTCCACACATTGCAACCACCTCTCTCCAGTTCAAGAGAGAAGGATGTTGTGGGAGTCTGTGTCAAAGGTTTTACAGAAGTCCAGATAAATGACATCTGTAAACCTTCCCTTGTCCACTGATGCAGTCACCCCGTCATAGAGGACTTGATCTTCATGAAGCCATTCTGGCTGTTTTGAATCAGATATGTTTCAAATCAAAATGTGTTTTGCTATTTCACGTGCAAGTGTGAAAATAGCATATTGTATTCTCATTGTGGTGAGATGATTGACAGTTCAGGCTACTGAGCTAACTGCCAGAAAATAAATGTATCTTGATTAAAAGACAAAATCCAATGTCATTTTCTGTAGGTTTTAGCAATTCTTCTGTGGCTTAACTCTATAATACAAGATAATTAATATGTTTTCTCTCTCAATAAATTAAATCATTGTGTGTATTTGTGCTCATGTCTAAGAAAACACACCATCAAAAAAAAGAGATTCTCAGGAGACTAGACCTGGTATGAGAGTGATTTGTGGAGTGTGTAGTACAATGTTACTTCAAATCTCACTGGTAAACAGGAGAAATCAAAATAGTCTATTCAAAAGGTAATGAATTCTCTGAGTCTTTTTTCTTCACAGAATTTTGAAGGAAGACACCATCACTTTTGGACGGGCAAGCAAACAGAAACTGTGACTGTATTTAGTCTTTTTAGCTTGTTAAATGCATTTACACTCTCTGGGAATTACAGTCAGGGTACTTTTAAAAGCAGACTGTACCTATTTCTGCATGGACGTATGCATCACATGGTCTGCAGAAGATCATTGCCTTTCTAGAGAAGCAGCTAGGATCCGTATAACGTGGAATGGGATGCTGAAAAAATTATATCACATTTTATCCAACATTTTCTTTCGTCTGCACAAAAACGAGAAACTCTGACTGAAAAGAAGCATTTATTCAGGATGGGAAGAGCTGGGTATTCTTACTGAATTTCCTAAGAAATTAAGAGGTGGAAATAATGATATGAAATATAACTTTTTTTTCAGCTTTATATACAGCAGTTTCCCAGGATTACACAAAGTACGCATAGAAAATTGAAAACAGATCATAGAATCACTGAATGGTTGGGGTTGGGAAGGACCATAAAGATCATTTAGTTCCAACTGCCCTACTGTTGACGGGGATGTCTTTCAGGATTGGGGCATCCACAATGTCTCTGGGCAAACTCTTCCCTTGCCTTACCACTCCCACAGGGGAAAATTCACTTTTCCTTGATGTCTGTTGTGGCTCTGAGCCATTGGCCACTGCTTTCTGGATGTCACCATCCGTTCTTATCCATCTAGAAGTCCACTTGTTGAGTTCTCCTCTCTCCAATTTTAGAGAGAAGGATGTTGTGGTGTAGTGTGTCAAAGGCTGTAGAGAAGTCTGGATAAATTGCATCTGTAGTCCTTCCCTTTCCCACTGTTGCAATCACTCCATCATAGCAGGCCACTTGATTGGTCAATCAGGACTTGTTGATGAAGCCATGCTGGCCGTCTTTCAGATTCCTCAACATAACTTCTAAGCTTCTGGTTCTAAGCTACTGTTTCCAGTAGTTCCCAGAGTTCTCCTTTCTACCTTTTTTAAAGACAGGCAAAATTTTCCGTATTTTTAATCACCTGAGACTTCTCCTGATTGCCAGGACTTTTCAAATATCATGGAGAGTGGGAGGGACTCTGCTACCCTACTCCCTACCCTGCTATCCACTTGAGAGGTATGGAAATAGGGTCTGCCATTGAACAGAAATTTGTTGAGTACTTCAGCTTTCTCCTCATCTGCTGCTTCCAGTTTTCCATCCTTGTTTATCAGAGGGGGTCACCTTCTTTGATCTTCCTTTTCTGGTTAACATGCCTGTTAAAAACTATCTTTGAGTCCCTTACCAGGGTCAGTTGCAGCTTCATCTTGGACTTTCTTACCCTACAAAACTATGCATTATCTCCATGTTTTTCTCAGGTGATCTGGACTTTCTTACCCTACAAAACTATGCATTATCTCCATGTTTTTCTCAGGTGATCTGTACTTGTTTCCAGTACGTGTGCATTTGTTTCTTTCCCTTTAGTTGGACCAGCAGTTTCTTTACTGAGTTTGCTCAGCCATACGGGCCTCTTGTCTTTTTTTCTTAAGTTTGTACTCCTGAAGATTACCAGCTTTTAAGATCATTGGAACACTTCCCTACAAATGTGTCAGATCTGTTCCAGTTCCTCATCTTTGAGGGAAGTCTCACAGTGAATCTTGTTGACTGTCTCCCTGAAGAGCTAGAAGTTTGCTTTCCTAAAATTCAGGGGCATAACTTTTTTCCTTACCTGACTTGTATCAGCCAGGACTGCATACTCCACCAACGCATGATCTCTGAAGCCCAGGCTCCCCCCAGTTTTGATGTTCAAGATTTGCTTGCCTATATTGATGCCCATCAGATCCACTATTGCATCCCCTCTGGTAAGGCACCTGTCTATGCCCTGCTCAAGAAATTATCCTCCATGGATTTCCTGAGTTCTCTGGGTTGCCTGCAGCTTGCAGTACTATTTTTTCAGCAGATATCAGAGCGGACAAAACCCTATGAATGTGATGGCCCCCATAGCTAGAGCATGAAGTCTTTGTCAATACAGTCCCCTTGGTCTGCAGCAGATCCCTATGTTGCTTTTGTCTCTGATTCTTACCCATAGACTTTTCACCTGCCCGTGGATCTTCTGCAGAGACAGCCCTTCACACCTAATCCACCTCTTGCTGTAGAGGGCAAACTCCCCATGTCTTCTTCCTTCCTAGTTTCTTCTGAATAACTGTAGCCATTGATAGCCATCACTGATAATTTCTCCCACCAAGTTTCAGTGCGGGCAGCAAGATCATAACTTTCTAGCAGAAGAGTGGCTTCCAACTCTTCCTGTTTGCTGCCCATGCTGTGTGTATTGTTCTACTTCAGGTGGGCTGGTGGACATGTTGCCCTCTTGGAGGAAAACCTCTTAAATCCCCTGATATATTTTCCTGTTTTCTATCCCTAGCAGTTTCTGTCACCTCAAAAGGCCCTGGATAATTTCTGTAAGACTGGAAGTGTGGTCCAGTATGGCTAGCACAGTTCAGAGCCACTGGCAGGGCCCTTGCTAGCACCCTGTACCTCTAACCTTGACCTGTCATCCCACAGCTTGCCAATGGCAAGCCTGATATTGTCTCTATGTCCTATCACATCTAGTTTAAAGCTGTCAATGAGTCCTGCTAGTTCTATCCAGTGTAAACTGTGTACTACAGTGTTTTCAATCTTGTGAGCCAAATTGTCCTTAAACAGATGGATCTAATTGTGATTTACAAGTGCTTGTCTCAGGAAACAGAATTTGGCTGTGAATCTGGTGCATGTGTGGGAATGGGTGTGTAAGCCTTCCTGGCTACATGTGCAGATATTATTGAGGTAAAATGCTCCAGAGATCATTGGGCAAAGAGAGAGAAAAAAATAAGTTTGTTGTTCTTGTTTTTTGTTGCTTCTGTCCATCAGAAAGGAGTTAGAAGAAAATACAAGAAAATACTGAATCAGTTCATTATAGTTCATTGTAATGTGTTCATTTATATTAAACAATGGCAAAGGCTATTGCCATCCTAACCAAGAGACAATATCCATTTTCTAGCTTTTTATAAAATTCTAAAAGGACATTGGTATTTTTCCCCTGTACCAGTAGGACTGGAAATAGTGCCATCCTTGAAAAAAATGAGACAGTTAATGTCCTTTCTTTTTAGGTGTCAAACCTCACTGGCTAATGTACAACACTAAGTCTGCTGAAATACTTTTTGAAACATTGAGCTGTTTAATTTAAAAAAGAAAGTACATTTATAGGGCAGTGCATACTAAACTATGAGTGTATGCATTCCTTTCATATTTACTTTGCACATTTTGTGGAAACATGAGAGTCCCAGAGTGGAACTGAAACGTAGATTAGATTATGAGGTTTTTCTGCAGTAAGACTATCTTTACAAGGAAAATGTCCACTGATTCCTTCAACTTTCCAAGAAAACTATCTGAGTAGTAACGGTATTCATAATGACTACTGCCTTATCACAGCTGAGAGACCTGATGCCCTATGTCAATGCTAATCATTACCATCACCTAGTTACCATTTTCATGGCTGAATCCAGAGTTCTGGTGAGCTTTACTATTAATCTTCGATCTACTTCAAAATGGCTGATCGGAGTCATAAACTTAACAAATCTAGCAATTGGTGTCAATAATTTTATAATACCCTGAAATGAAATAGACTGGGGTTTTTTTATAACACTTTCTAATAATTGCATTAAAGCAACTGTTAAGTACATTGAAATTCAATACAGCTTCAGTTTGACCTGATAATCTGAACAAGGTGCTGGTTAAAATGAATTTCTGATTGGTGCTTGGCTAACAGTTCCAGAATATATAATGAACATTCTATCAAAATCATAATTTTACACCCTCTTTAAACTCCTGTGATACCCAGGTTTATATTAAGTTCTTTCTGAAAATGTAAATGTAGTAGTTGATTCTGCTACTCCTGCATTCCTTGCAATTATCTTGAATCCTTTACCAATTATACTCAATCAGATGCTGTATTGACTGCAGAAAAGATTTCAAGATCTGCCTCACAGCTATTTCTCATTATTATAATCAAAAAGGTATGTTTTGTGATGAGCTCTGTGCTTTCAAATGGAGTTTGGGAAAAAGGACTTCTTATTTGTAGACAAAATTCAGTCTCAAGGGTTTCTAGTCTTTCACAAGTTGCCTCTGAATACATTTTTATTTTTCAAAATTTAGGATGTTTATTCTGAATGATACTTGAGCATTTAATTTAGGTTATTTGTAACATGTGTGAAAAGTCTTCAACGAAATTACCCAAGTTGTCTGTAGCTGATCTGAACTGGGAATCAAACTTTTACAAAAGACATGAAACTTTCACACCCACATACGAGGAGTATTTAATTGCCACTAATTTTTTGTTTGGTGATTTTTTTGTTTGTTTTGTTTTGTCTTCTTTTTCCCCCCTAACTGTATAGAATGTTATATAGGTGGATTTTTTTCATCCTGCTACCCCTATATAATATTTTAACGTGGATGTTTATGTAATTTACAGACAAGTATAGACAGTGACAGAGGAATAGTATTATTAACATTTAACACCAACTACAGCTACAACTTTTGAGATTTTTTCTCCTTATCGTCATACTCACATAGATCTGCTTCTGCTCTCAGAGGATATCTGGAAGGTACTGATGTATCAAAGAATCGAGTATGCAGGAGGAACTCAGGAAGATCATCTATTTCACTTACCTAACCACTCTGAAGGGAATTTGATTTATGTGATTTCTCAAACAGTCATTTGTCCAAGCTGTTTTTAAAAATTCCTAGTGCCAGAGACTTCATGACATCCCAGGACAACTTACACTAGTAATTCACTGTTTCTTCAGAGACAGGATGCTTCCCTGCTTTACTTGAAATTATACTTACTTTTTTTGCGTGCTTTCTCTAGCCCTTCTATGTTTACCTGCTTATCCTGCAGCCACGTCGTGTAGTTCTCAGCACCTTTCAAGCACTGAGTAGCAATGTGCCAGCAGAGGCTTTGCTGAGTACACTGAGTACACTGGGGGTGATACTTAACATAACAACCTATATTCTTGCTAAAGCATCCCAGGGTAATATATGCTTTTCCTGAATCACTTTAACAGGACTTTCTCATATACAACAGGGCTTATTCATTCTCAACTCTTTGGAAATGGTTTTCTCCATATTTTCTGAGCAGTTGTTGCCAATCCTGCCTAAATATGTGCCATTATCAAGCTTCTGCAACTCATGAAGTTACTCTTCATGAATACATTATGGATAGCTTGATGGACTGGATTTTACTTTTCCAGACAGGAAAAGTTCTCAGGAACACCAATAAATTCTTTAGGTTTGCTTTATATTTAGATTCTATTCTCCGCTATATCTGCACAGTTATCTGTGAATTTGTAGAAGGGCTACAGGGATGACTTCCAGAAAAAGCTGATAGAAGCTTCTCCCATGTCTGATAGAGCCAATGCCAGGCAGATCCAAGACAGTCTCATTGATGGCTGAGACCATACCCATCATCAGCCTCTGGGATAATACATTAAAAAGAAGGAAAAAGTTATTGTGCAGGAACAACTGTGGCCAGAGAAGAGAGGAGTGAGAATGTCTAAGAGTTCTGCTGTTGCCAAAATCACTGAAGAAGAGGGAAGTGTTCAGGTGCCAAAGCAGAATTTTCGCTGAAGCTTGTAGTGAAGACCATGGTGAGGAAGGCTGTTCCACTGCAGGCTGTGGAGGCCCACAGGGGAGCACATAGAGGTGCCCGAAGGAAGCTGCAGCCCCATGGAGAAGTCTGTGCTGGAGCAGGCTCCTGCCAGGTGCTGGGGCCCTGTGAAGACAGTAGCACACAGTGGAGTAAGTTTTCTGGCAGGAGTTGTGACCCTATGGGAATCCCACACTGGGACAGACTGTTCCTGAAGGAATGCAGTCCGTGGGATAGACCCACACTGCAACAGTTTGGAAAGAATTGCAGCCTGTGGGAAGGACTCACAGAGAAGCTCCTGGAGGGCTGTCTTCCATGGAAGGGATCTCAGGTGGAGCAGGGGAAAGAGAAGAAAGAAGCAATGAGACAATGGTGATGAACTGACCCATAACTTCCATTCCCCATCCCCTTGTGCTACTCAGGGATAGAAGGCAGAGAATTCACAAATGATGTTGAGCCCATGAAGAAGGATGGGCTGGGGGAGAGATGTATTAAGATTTGCTTTCATTTCTCATTACCTTATTCTGATTTGATTGACAATAAATTAAATTACTTTCTCTGAATCTCTTTTGTCTGTCACCATAACTGGCAAATTATCTGTCTTATCTCAATCTACGAGCCTTTCATTGTATTTTTATGCCTCTGAACAGGTAAAGAGTGGGGTGGTAGAGCTGGTCTTGGGCTCCTGGTGACCAGCCACATTCAATCCACCACAGAAGATAAATATCTCTTTACTATTACAGTACACTCATGCCAATCATAAAGTTCTGACTAGGTACAGATCCAGGACAGGTAGCTCATACAATGGATACTTTAATTAGGTACTTTACTTCAGACTTCAAACCTTTCAGTCTCAACACCTTCTCGACATCGTCTTTACTAAATAGATATAATAAAATTATTTAATATTTCTTAATTGTCTCATTTGTTACTCAGTGAATTCTGACAGGTCTAGTTCATATGTCACAGAGGCAGCACACATGTGCAGCATACACTTCTCTTGAATTTCATAGGGCTAATTAATGAAAATTGCACATTCAGAAATAAGATAGTGGTTCTACAGTTTTAAAAGCTTCCATATAGATTTGAAGTGATGGAATATTGATAATTGTGTCTCTGTCTACCTTCTTCATTCTCCAAAGTATTGATGTATGTATAAAAATGACACAAAACTTTGAATGGAATGCATTAAAAGATTGATTCAACAATATCTTAGTCTGTGCAATGGTTTCTGTCACAGATTCTTGCCATTACTGTGGATACTAAAAGTGTACCAAAAAATGTGACACTAGATGTATTTACAGCTAGAGGAGAGTAACGTAACTTTCTGATGAAAAACATGTGAAAGACAAAAGACAAAATAAAAGTTCACTGCCAAATATATATATTCCACATGTGTGCAAGTAGACAGCATATGTCCAGATGTAAAGACCACATAAGAAATTCCAGGGCCATGGGAAATTGTGCATTCATCATGTACCTTGGACTTCCTAACCTATACTCTGTTCAGTAATCCAACTTTCTTGGGATTCATTTTGGCATTCTGAGCTCCAAAGTATACTCAAACAGATGTCACTCCTTTAAGAAAATTCCTAGAGGCATGTTTTCTTTCCTGCATCAAAATTCGCTGGTGGGTACCCAGATTGGAAAAAATTTCATCTTGGATTTCAATATTCAAGATTCTCATATGCAGGAGTTTTGTGGACTTGGAAAGCTAAATCCTACAGAATTTCAAATACATATAAACATTTTAAATTCTAAATTTTCTAATACTCTTTTCACTTTACTAGACTTTTTGTAAGTGGCATAACATGTAACCAGTTGAGAAAAGTAAACCTGAAACCATTTGAAATGTTGAGAGAGATGATAGATAGGTAGATAGATATCACTGAAGATTTCTCAGACAGAAATTATTTTCTTTTTTTTGTTAGTAAATTGCAAATAAATTTATCTTTATTAATCTCTTTGAGGTCCTTGGACCACTGAGTGAATTACAGATGATATCTTTCCTGTATTTGAAAGACCAAGTTTTAGAATAAGTTTGAGAAAACACGCTCTGTTTGGACATGCTGAAAAAGCCTCTTCTGCCAAACCAGTTACAAGGCAAGCAAATATGGTAGAATTTTCTTTCAGATGCTTTAAATTTTAGTATGTGATATATAGTGCTGTTTCTGCACTAATATGAATATGAGAATGTATTTGATTTTACTATAAACTATTGTTTTTAAGTTAATCAAAGTAACTGCCTTGTATGTCTCAGTGCTGTACCAAAATAATGAAGTCAAAAATCGTGTAACAGTTCTCTATAACAGGAACCCAGAAAGAAAAACTTACCACAAGTTAGTACAGCAAAGCCATGGCAAATTTCTGTTTTAGCTGAAAAAAAGTCAACCTTTGCTGGGTTTGTGTACAGTAAAAGAAGAACAAAACATTAACCAGCCTGAACATACAGATTAGGAGATATGCTGTGTTTACAGCTCAGGAAACATGGGACTCAAAATAGCAAGAGATCCACAATAACAACAGATATACAAATCCCATTGATTTTGTAGCTTAAATACAAGCTATAGATTTCAAATAAGATTCGTTTATGCTTAAAATTGCAAAGAAATAGCGTGGTTTTGAACAAGTGGATAAAATCCAGTGTGCATTGCAGAACTCACCTTTGCTGTTCGCTGATGCCTTAGGCTGTTTTCCCATCCATTTTCTATGTCTGGTCAAATGTCAATGACATTCTGTTATTTACATTAATTTCTTCTGGGTTTTGTTGTCCTAGCTATAGATGGATCAATGCCTAATATCATGCTATGCAGTGGGAAACAAACCTGAAGTTATTTGAAGTCTGCAGACCAGAGAACTTGAATTTTAGGGTTTTTTAAAGCATACACATTTACAGGATTAAAGAAATAAATATTTTTGCTCAGTATCTTATTAATATCTTCTTTTCCCCTGGGTAAATTTTTCTTGCTTTTAACAGTGCACTGTTAACCAGTAGCACTGGAAGTATATTTGTCTCAGAGCAGAAGTTTTACTGCTATTCCATTTGAATACTTTCTGAACATTTACTTCCTGTAAAACCGCAGTAAGCACCTAAGGGAATGGAATGCAAAGGAATTTAACCAGCACACAGCACAAACTCCAGATTAATTATTTTTTAAAATTTGGATATCTCCAAGGACACCCCAAACATAACCGTAGTAGTCGTACAACAGGATCATAAGTACCTGAAAATACTGAGGTGATTATTTTTCTCTCAAAATACCAGGAAATCTATTTTATTAAAAAGAAATTGATACTTGTCTTACAAGGTCCTGATTCTAAGACCTAAATTAGCAGAAATGTAAATGTAGTTAATGGTGAAATGTAAATGTCTTTGGTATCTTACAGGGTTATCCCACCAAAGCTTCTTTCTGCTAGCATTTTTCAAGTTGCTGAAGAGAAAATCCCCTAAGCAAAGGAACCATTATTTAATCCGATTTGAACTCTTCACTCAAGGAATAAGACTCTAAAATTTTTCGTTGAGACATTTTACGATTAAAAATACTTTGCAATTTTGCTGAAGTTATGCATTCTTTTCATTTAAAAGGAATAACCCTTTTTTTTTTTCCTCAGATAATTTCTTGGGGACTCTCACAGCTTTTCTATGTTGTGTTTTGAATTCTTTTGTATGTCCACAGGAACCTTATCTGTAACATAGTGGTGACATCTGACTGGACCATTCAAGAATAGGATAAGGATTTCACTGTGCTGTATTGAGTACTGAATTTGTATGCATGGTTATCTATTCAATGTAAAGAGTAGTTTCTAAAATCAACAGATTAAATTTGTCCATTGGAAAACAACTAATGCAAGCCATAACAGAGATGATTAGCCCAGGTTTAAAATATACACTCCATATTGATGCTAATAATGCTAATACAGAAATGAATTCTATTTTGCATTCTTCAAATAGAATATACGTGAACTGAATAATGAAAGGCTGTTTAAGTACATTCATTAGCACTATTTACATGGGCAAATACTATACAACATGCAAAAATGGAAATTAAAAGTTGATTTTCATAGTCACGTGGATGAAATGAAATTATAAATTCTTCACATTAGTTGAAGTCTTCCTTTACTTTCAAAATATAACAGAAAATAATCAAGCCACATTTACACGTATTTATATATTAGCTAAGTTTGTCTTAGGAACTCTTAATAACCAGTACAAGTATATGGATATGGATAAATTGGTAACTCAAGACTATCTGCTGAGCATGGATTTTCACACTCTAAAATTTCTTTTAAATTTCCTCAGAAGAAAAAAATTGTTGTTACCTTTTCTCATCCTGTCAGTCTAAGAGGTCTCTGAAGCAGATCTCTTTATTTTGCAGTTCTCTGAGATATTGACCCAGTATATTTATACTTTTAAGCACAGCATTCCCACTGTTTACAGCCATACAGGGTATAAAGATCTCACATCACTAAGCAAAATTTCTTCTTCATTATGCCACTTGTATATTTTGTTAATGTAGGCATTTTTGTGCCATTGATTTGCAGCTAATATATTAGTATTAATTCTAATGTAAACACATGCACAATCACATCATAAGCAAGTGGACTGCTGTTGAACAGACTCTGAAGTATTTTCAAATTTTTTCCATTTAGAAGTACATAAATAAGAGAAGCAAATTTGAATACATTTGTGATTAGAGATTAAAACTATGACTGTATGCTGGGATTTTTTTCACTTCAGTGACTTGTGGCCATCTATTTCCCTATGTAATATATCAGAAAATAGAGCTATCCTATGTGCCTGAGGCTTAGTCTTATTCTTGTCATGAGCAGATCCCAGAGCCAAATATTCGAAAATTAAGTTTCACTTCTTCCCTAGTGGTTGTATGTTGTCAAGTGCATTATGATCCATTTGTATAAATGATCTTCAAATAGCTCTCAGTAAGAGCTATGTTTAAACATTGCAATGAAAATTCCTAAGCAGATCAGATTACAAGAGCAAACAGTCAAAGAAAGGAAGTTATCAGGTAAGCAAAAATGTTCTTGTGTCTTTCATGATCACAGGGAACAGGCCTATATGTTGGATTTCTAAAGCTGTAGTATCTCAGTCTGGAGAGAAAGAACAATGATGGAGAATGACACCCGATTCCTTAGGACTTAGGAAGCTGGTCCCTAAGGAAGTATGCAGAAATACCTCAAATATAATTTACAGAAATACAGAGTATTCTGAGCTGGAAGAGACCCACAAGGATCATTTAAGTCCAACTCCTAAGTGATCCTGGTGATCATACCCACAATCTTGGCACTACTAATACCATGCTGTAACTAACTGAGCTAATTTCATAATACTGGTGGAGACTGAAAGCTGAGGTTCTGCTTCTCTGGACAATCAGTAGGGATAAACTAAACATTTTGATGCAAACAGTATAGATATTTTTTTCAAACTTTTAATGAATAAGAATTCAGAGAGTTGAAATGGTGCTTGCAGCGCATACATGCACTGCACCAACTGGTGCTTGATCTCTTCGGTGTTTTGTTATTCCAAACTGACAATCTATCTTGCTTTAGAGACACTTCTTCAATGGATTTATGTTTTAATTACTCTCCAAGTTTGCCCTTACATATTACCTTGTGTCACAGGTACAGCACTCAATCTTGACTGAATGCCTGTTGTTTGAATCCGGTCCCTTCTTGTTTCTTTCGGCTATGGCAAACTGACTGAGCCAATGCTCTATGGGCAAGTGCCAATTGCTAGTTCATCACTCCTCTAAAGACTGAATAATTTGCATTACTGTAGGGATGCTGAAATAATCTCAGAGGATAAGAAGCTAGCAATACGAAGCATTTATAGATGGGCATGATGACAGTCTTTAACAGGCTGTAGATATCTGACCGTAGGACAAGCCTACACAAAAGTCCTGTTTCGAGAAGAGATATTTTGATGGCATCTGCCCAGCTCTAACATTATCTGATTTTGATATGTGCAGGGAAAACAAAGTGAGGTACAGACAACTCTCATGGGGAAGGGAGTACCAAAAGTTCTGGACTACAATTGCCCTTTTGCAATGGTTAGGTATGAGAAGGGGAGAATGCAACTGAATATTAACAGCTTTACATTTCTTCAACAGGTGGTATTTGAAAAAAAACTAAAAGTGAATTCAGCAACCACTCTTTCACTTTAGTAGTGCAGAAAGTCAGTGGCCTGGGATGGTGTAACAATGGGGCCTGTGGTGGCGCATAAAGACATCTAAATTAGAAAGAAAAAAATTAGGGAAGACAGTGTTACCTCAGTGTAACAAATCTGTGGGTGTCAGAAGCATTCAGAAGGCTGAAGCACGAGGAAGCTGGTCTGTCAGATTGGGCTTGGAGGACTCTGCAATTGAGGGCAGGGCCTGAGTTTCTGAAGTCCCTAGTGCTGATTGTGGCTAGTTGTGAACAGGCTTTGTACAGAATGTGGAATGATGCAAGAGAAACAAGAAGAGCCAGCAGACAATACCTGACTCTGTTCCTAGTGTCACTGGCAAAATTGTGGGTTCGTTAATAGTTAGTTTACATGACACCCGGCCTGCTGGCAACAGATGAGGTACACTTGTAACAAAAGAGGAAAAGGAGCTTGCACAGGAGCCAAGAGCACTCATTGAGAAAGTCTAGGGGAAAGGGATAAAACCAGGCCTGCTAGAAACAAGCCTGGGGACAGCACGACATTGTTTGAAGGGTGGTGTACCTGTGCAGCCATCTCAGTAGAGGCAAGGGATGCAGACCATGCAACAGCAAAGATGTGAGGGCTGTTGATGCATTAGAAACCACAGATGTGCCTGAGAACGGTGACATAAGCAGTGGAGCTTCTCTCCCTGCAAAGGTGGAGGGATCAATAGCCCAAATGAGCTGCTTCTACACCAATGCACACAGCATGGATGGGAAATGGAGGAGCTGGAAGCCACTGTGCAGCAGGAATACTACAATGGTCAACACCACAGAACCATGGTGGGATGATTCAGGCAGCTGGATTGCTGCAACAGGAGGCTGTGAGCTCTACAGGAGGGATAAGCAAGGAAAGAGAGGAGGTGGGGTAGCCCTGTGTACTAGGGAGTGCTTTGTCAGTCCATGGCTTAATGAAGGTGACAATAGGTTTAAGTTCTTAGGGGTCAGGGAATCTGCTTACAGAAGAGATATCCTATATAGTATTTCTAGTCTGTTATGGACCACCCAACCAGAAAGGAAGGACAGATACAAAATATTGCATGAGTAGCTGGGAGAAATCTCATGATCATTTGATCACCTTATTTTCAGGAGCGACTTCAGTTTAGCAGATATTCTCTGGAAACACAGCACGGATGAGAGGTTTCTGGAGTGTATGAAAGTAACTTCCTGGCACAGCTGGTGAGGGATCCAACTGGGATATACTATTTGTGAGCAGAATGGACATGTGATTGATATGAAAGCTGGAGGTAATTTTGGGCACAGCACCTATGAAATTAATTTTTTTTATTCTCAGAGAAATAAGGGGCAGATTCAGCAAAAGTGCTACCTTGGCCTTCTAGACAGCAAACTTAGGCCTGTTGAGGAGACTGGTTGAGAGATTCCCTTGGGAGAAAGTTATGAAGGGCAAAATAGTCCATGAAAGTCCATTCTTAAAAAAGGAAATTCTAAAGGCTCAGGAGCAGGCTGTCCTGATGTGTGAAAAGATGAACCATTGGCACAATGGAAGACAAACTTGACTGGACAGTGAACTTCAGCTGGAAGTGAGGAATATAAGAAATCTGGAAGTCCTGGTCCATGGCAAGTTGAATATGGGTCAGCAGTGCCTTGGCAGCCAGGAGGGCCACCTGTGTCCTGTTGGGGGTACAGGCACAGCATCACCAGCCAAGCAAGGGAGGTGATTGTCCCTCTCTGCTCTGCGCTGGGGTAGCCTCACCTCGAGTGCTGGGGGCAGCTCTGGGTACCACAGTGTAAGAAAAACATAGTTATTAGAAAGTGTCCAAAGGGGCTCTCTGAAGATGGTGAAGGGCCTGGTGAGGAAGCTGTATGGGGGAGTGGCTGAAATCACTTGGCTTCTTCACCCTGGAGAAGAGGAGCCTGAGGGGAGATTACATCACAGTCCACAGCTTTCTTATGAGGGAAAGCACATGGCCAGGCACTGACCACTTCTTCCTGGTAGCCAGTGACAGGACCTGAGGAAATGGCCTGAAGTTGTGTCAAGAGAATTTTAGGCTGGATATCAGGAGAAAGTTTTTCACCCACAGTGTGGCTGGCCACTGGAACAGGATGCCCAAGGAAATGGTCACAGCACCAACCTGACAAAGTTCAAGGAACATTTGGACAATGCTTTCAAGCACATGGTGTGATTCTGGTCCATCAGGGGATGATCCTGTGCATGCCCAGGGTTGGATTCAATGAACCTTGTAAACCCCTTCCAAATTAGCATATTCTATGATTCTAAAATTCTATGAAAATTTCTGACCTTTGGAAAGAGAAACTCAGGAGGACTAAAGCACATGAGGAAATTAAACAAAGAGAAAATTGGAAACACAAAACCAGAGCAGAACTTAATCTGGCTACTGTAGGAAAAGACAATTAAAAAGTGTATCTATAAGCACATAAAAAGAAGGCTAAGGAGAATCTTCATTATTGGATGTGAGAGGAAACAGAGTAACAAAAGATGAGGAAAGGTGAGGGGATGAGGCGCTTAATGACTTCTTTCCCTCAGTCAGTTGTCTCAATCTTTTGGCTCAGACCAGTTGTTCTGTGAGGACCCAGCCTTATAAGGTGGAAAAACAGGGATGGGGAGCAGAAAGAAGCCCCCAGAAGGCAAGGGGAAATGGTCAGCAACCTGCTACACCATGTAGATACACACAAGTCTACAGGGCTGGGTGGGATTCATCTAAGGTTACTGAGGAAGCTGGTGGAAAACTTACTGAAGCAATTTGTATATTTTAGAAGCAGTCCTGTTTATCCAGGGAGGTTTCAGGAGACTGGAAGTTGGCAAATGTGACACCAGCCTACAAGAAAGGCCAGAAGGAGGATTGGGGAACTGCAGATGTGTTTCTCTGTACTGAGGTAGGTCATGGAGCTGATAATCTTGAGTACCATCACACAGCAAGTGCAGGATGATCTAGGAGTATCAGAGCCAGCCCAGGAGTATCAGAGCCAACCACACTCTATTTGTGAAAGGCAAGCCCTGCTTGATCAACCTGATCTCTGGTGACACAGTAGACAAGAGAAAGGCTGTGGATTTTGTGTGCCTTTAACTCATTAAAGCTGTTGACACTTTCCCATAACACCCCCCTGGAGAAAGTCTCTGCTCATGGCTCAGACAGGCACACTGTTCACAGGGTAAAGACCTGGCTGTATGGTTGAGCCCAGAGAGTGGTGGTGCATGGAGTTACATCCAGCTGGTGGCCAGTGACCAGCAGTGCTCCCCAGGGCTCCCTACTGGGGCCAGTTCTGATTAATATTGTTATTGATGACCTGTATGAGTGGATCAAATGCATCCTCAGTAAATTCACAGACAGCACTGCATTGGGCAGGCCTGATGATATGCTGCAGGGCAGCCTGCTCTGCAGAGGGATCTGGACAGGATGGAGGAATAGGTTGAGGACGATGGTCTGACATAAAAACTATTGGTTGTACCCTTGAGTCACAACAACCCCAGGCACTGCCACAGGCTGGGGCAGAGTGGCTGCAAAACCGCCCAGAGGAAAAGGACCTGGGGGTGCTGCTGACAGCAGCTGAACATGAGCCAGCAGTGCTCGGTTGGCCAAGGAGGCCAATGGCATCCTGGCCTGTACCAGCAATAGTGTGGCCAGCAGGAGCAGGGCAGGGATTGTCTACTGTACTGGGAACGGGTCAGGCCTTGCCTTGAATCTCGAGACCAGTTTTGGGACTTTTACTAAACCAAAAATATTGGGGTGCTGGAGCAAGTCCTGAGAAATTCAACAAAGCTCTTGAAGGGTCTGGGGGACAAGTCCCAAGAGAAGCAGCTGAGGAAGCTGGGGTTGTTTAGCCTGTAGAGAAGGAAACTGATAAGCGACTTTTTAATTCTGTGCAGCCACTTAAAAAGAGGTTGTAGTGAACTAGGAGCTGTTTTCCTCCCAAGTACCCAGCTTCAGAAGAAAAGGAAATGGCTTCAAGTTGCATCAGGGGAGGTTCAGATAGAATATTAGGAAAAATTTCTTCACCAAAAGAATGATTAGGCATTGGATCAGTCTGCACAGGGAAGTGATTGAGTCACCTTCTGTAGGGGTATTTAAGAGACCCATGGATACAGTGTTTAAGGATCTGATTTAGTAGTCACTTTGGTTGTGTTAGGCTAATAGTTGGGTTGATGATCTTAGAGCTAATTTCCAGTGTAATTTATTCTATTACTCTATGCACGTCTGTGTGTCTCAGTGGGAGATTAGAAAAATTTCTGATCCCACTTAGAGATTAAATTTTATATTTTATGCCCCTGAGATATTGCAGGTCCTCTAGCCCCAATACCTCTGTAGTAAAATCTGTGATATCTCTATCTATAACAGCCTTTCAAAAGTTATCTATTTTAGACATCAGAAGGCCATTGAAGAGACAGATGGAAAATCCAGGACTACTCTCTTCAGAATTATTTTTTATTTCTACTGTATTACTCTCTTTTGTCAAAGTAAATATACATAGAGTTCTTTTATCAGAGAAAAGCCTGTCTTTTTTATTCTTTGCTTCCTTTCATCCAGGTCTTTCTACTCTGCTTACATTTGAGTACTTTCCTGAGGTCAATAGTGGTTTTACTTTCAGACAGCTACAATAGTGATAATAGCCTACTTACTTGTAACTAGGGATTCCGAAACACCTGCTGATACACCTACTGATAGGTGATAACTGCAATAGAGAAATCTGCCTGGCAGAATGTAAAGGATGAGTGTCCTGTTCAAGTCTGTCCTAGGACACACATGGGTGAAAAGTTCACAGTGGCCCTACTCTGGAGTCTGTCTCCTCAGCAGATGAAACACTGAAGTGAGATGAAGGGAGTACATCAGTTGGACTAAGATGTTCAGTGATCTGTGAGGTAGCAGTTCCATGGTCTTAACAAATATGACGAGTAGACACACTAAAAGAACTGAATAATTTGAACTGAAATAGTTTAAAGTCTACCCTTTCCCCCAGACTCATTCAAGTAATTTCCCCACACCTGAGCTACAACTACAACAGCTACTACAACTTTTTGTCTTTTCCTTAAAAGAAATATATCTGCTCATCTTGACATCTGGAGAAGAGAAAGAAGAGGTAGTACTAATCTAAATTAAATGTAACTAATAAGCAGTATCTGGTTGATTTTTAAAAGAGGTCAAAACAATAAACTTCAGATGAAGGAACTGTTTTGTTTGTGATCAAAGTACAGACAAAAGAATAACAAGAATCAGATATATCTGTGCTGACTCAAATGTAAACAGAACAATCAATGTATTAGCCAATAAAAGACTTTCCAATTTTTTCCCTATTAAGTACAAGAAAAATATTTGTTCTTTATCTCATAGCAATGAACCAAGCGTCAAAGTCTCAGTGTGATCAGTCCATTAGGCAAGTGGGATTCTCACAGATCTCATAAATGAAGTACCAGGCTGAAAACAGCCTCCACAACATGTGTATCCTTTGTTTTTAACCTGTTTTCCAAGGCACAGCCCTAATCTAAACAGGGCAAGCAAGATGTACAGGGATGGAATCCTGCTACATCTCTGGACTGAGAAGATCAGCTACATCAGGAACACTCAAAGTACTTTTAACTTGCTGTTTTCATTTAAACTTACAGTAATTTCACTATTATAAGCCGCACCTGATTATAAGCCGCACTTCCAGGTGTCAGCAACTTTTCGTTCTTTGTCCATATATAAGCCGCACCTGATTATAAGCCGCACTGTCGTTCGCAGCGAGGACCCACGTGCAACGAAGTTGCCAATTAGTAACAGAATTGCGGGATTGTGGGGTTTACTGGATCGGCTTGGGGCCAGGCGGACTCAGCCCACTTGGGGCTGCCGATGGGGCCAGGTGGTCCAGCTCGGTGCTGCTGCTCAGCGGGGCTGCTCGGGGCTGGCTGCTGCTGCTGCAGCTGCCGGGCTCACTCGCTCCAGCCCGGTGCTGCCCCGTGGTGGCAGTGGAGCCTGCCCGCACCCGCGGCCGCGGGAGTAGGCGGGGACGGAACCCGCTTGCACCCACAGCGGCGGCAGGAAGGAGGCACGGAGTCCCTCGCCTCCCCCCGGGCCTCGGGGTTGGCAGAAGGGAGCCCCCTGCCTCCCTCCCCGCGCTGCTGGCATGGAGCCCCCCCTCCACCCACCATGCAACAGAGTAACCAATTGGTAACAATTGCACAATCCCGGGTTTTGCTGGCAGGTGCTCGGCTCGGCACCTTGGCTTGCATTTCCTGGTTGGGAATTTCAGAACCTTTTTCATATAATGACCACTCCTGAGTGTAAGCTGCATTTCTGGCTTGGGATCAAAATTTTAGTCAAAATTGTGCGGCTTATAATCGTGAAATTATTGTACCTTTAGTGTGCATTGCATCTAACTCTGTCACTGCACATTGGCGGAGTTTGTTTTGTCTAGTGGGAGTCATGTGATTTATATGACTGGCTATGGAGACTAGAAATCTGCATGTGTCTGCTCATTCATTTCATTCTGACTGTCCCCTTTTTTTTTCCAGAATTCTGGACATAACTTCTAGTTCTTCAATTTCATTATATTCTATATCAGTGTCCAAGTGTCTATGCATGCTAGTCCTTGAAAGTTGTTATAATACCTTGTCCATTCCTATTATCTAGTCACTACAAGTCTTCCTGTGAACTTTTTATGAACACATTGGGCATATTTTGGGTGAACCCCTGCAAATGAGGATTTTTTTACTGTTCTTGTCCACTCTGCTCTTCTACCATCTGCTGGCTGGTTTCACCCTGGGGAGACCTGTACTCACACAGGTATTTTGCAAAAACGGCATGCTGTACTCTCTTGTAGAACAATGATTTTGTATTCTGATGCAATGAAAGCAGGAAAATACCCCAATATTACCAGTTAATATAATTGAAACACAAAGGAGAATATAGGTTTTAGTGATATCAAAACTTTCTGGGGAAATGAAGACTGATCATTGGTAGATGGAAACATTTACAAAAAAAAAAAAAAAGGAGAGAAACGCATCAACACATAAAATAAGTGATGAAACGAGGAAAAAATAGAAAATAATGCAGAAAGTATGATTGAATCCCACTTCTGCTAGGGTGGGTGCTTTTTTATCCCCCAGTTCTACTGAATCTTCAGCTTTATTTTCTTAGGAAATAGGCATGAGGAATGAAGACTTTTTTTCAGACAGCTGCACTGAATCCATTCCCCACCACATAAAAAAGCAATTCATTTGAGCTACTGCTGTCTGTCATTGTGTTCCATTTTTCCTTTCTTATCACCTTGCTTAAACTTGAAGAAAACTGAAAGTTCACCTGTGTCATTTCAGCTGGCAGCTGAAATTCTTTCTCAGTTTTTTAATGGAAGCAAAAATAGCTCCCAAGATCGAGCACTAGGTGTCCTGAGACTTTCTTGGTTAGTAAATGGAGATGACAAGACTGGAATGTATTCAATCTGTTGCTGTCTCCTGGGCATCATTTATAGATTCTCTGTCAACCCACAAGATCCTCTATTACTATGAACAGTGTAATTAGTTTACAATTAAAGTTAATCACAAATCTATAAAAGGAGCTTCCAAATATTGACAATGATTAAGAAAGTGAAATTACCATATATAGCTAATTAATTTGTGGTTAGAAAATTGTGAAAGGAAATGAATTCTTAAAGCTCCTTATAATCCTGGTAGCAGAAATTGCTCTTTCCTACTTCCAGACTCAGCAATTATTTGTATATCTCTGATATCCTGAAGGAGGTGATTAAGACAAAATATAAAAATAGTGTTTTCTGTCTACTTCAGT
The DNA here is from genome assembly GCF_009819885.2 of Catharus ustulatus. Lineage (NCBI taxonomy): Eukaryota > Metazoa > Chordata > Aves > Passeriformes > Turdidae > Catharus > Catharus ustulatus. Next base: position 29,290,100 of record NC_046262.2, read on the forward strand.
TCTCTTCTAAAAAGTGTGGTAAATCAGCACTTTCCTAAGTAAAATATCAGCTGTCTCCATCTGTTTCAAGTCATCTTTATACAGTACAGTCACCATCCTGGGGCTGCAAAGAACACCTCGGAAAGGAAGACCAGCCAAGTATAAAGTGTTTACCATAAGACAAAAGTAGAAAAAAAAGAAGCATTATTTTGCTGACATTTTTTCTCATTGTTGAAGTCATTACTCATGTCTTGCCCATACAAAAGGTATGCCAATTTGAAAAGGGAATCTTCACATCTCTTAAATTGTCATTCTTTATTTGCTTATTTATACTACCCTCCCTTTAGAGACTGAAGACTTACTGTTTCAGACATTTTCCAAACAGACAGCAAAATGCTGGTTCTTGTCTTGAAGGACTTGCAATACCCTGAATGGATATAGGCAGATGAACAAATACAGGAAAGCAATGACACAATAAGGATGAATGGCAACAGTGGCAGTACATCTGCAGCACTGTGTTTTGTGGGTTTGTTTTTTCTAATGGGTAGGAAAAAAATCCCAAATTTCAAATACGTGATGCTGGGCACAAATTAAGCATGATAAGGAAGCAGTATTACTAGTGTTTATGGGAAAGTTTTGGCCTCATGTAATGAACGGCATGGGGAAAAAGCAAGAAAATGTTTATTTCAAAATGTTGCAACTATGAGGTACGGATGTATCATGGGCCAGTCTGGGTGAAATATGATCTACCAACTGCATGTCTCATATCGATAGGGTGGTATTAAACTACGAGAAGTACTGAGAGTGAAGACAGATCGCTCAGGCTTGATCTTATAGATTGTAGAGGGCTTTTGAAGGTGCTTAAGAAGAGGAGACATCAGTACATTCCCAGGCAAACTGTCTTTCTCTGACAAAAAGGCTGCTAAATACCAAAGGATGCCAATGGACTGTCGTGCTTTTGTATTGTCTGCTTTCTTCCTCTGATTCATGAAGGGATCATGGAGAAATGGGCAGCAGTTTAGAGTCCATTATTGGATCTGACAGCACAAAACAATCAAGGGTATAAATGATGAAAAAGAAATATGATCATTTCTACTTTTTTCCTTCTATGTGTGTGTGTTACACACATGTGGTTTTTTGTGTTTGGATGTGGGTGGGGTGTGTCAATTGGTGTCTTTTTGGTTTCTAATAGAGAAGTCTATGTCCAGAACAGTTGTAACACATGGAAAATGTGTGGTACTGAGAATTCCAGTGGTGTCAATCAAGAAAACAAGTGAGCATATCCTGTAGAATTTTATACAATGTTGTAATGCAAAGTGAATTTTTCATGATAATTTGTATTGCAGTGACTGAGCACTTGTGCTAAGCAGTGGTATGGACTCACATGCAACTATTTAAAGATCTTTCAAGAAAGTTGGTCAAAATTGGAAAATTAAAGATATTCCCTTATATTCCCTTATATTCCATTAAGCATTGCAGCAAAGAACTGCTGAAACTGTTTACCATGTGAAAGGAAGTAGCTCCACACATTGCAAATTACATTGCAATTCCAGATGTTCAAGGTCATACTATTTGGCACACCTGCTTAAAATTGTTAAAGAAGTAGGTAGAGAATAATCTCCTAAGCAAGGTCTCCCACACTGTGAGGGGATAGACCTTCATGAGCTGGCACAGCATTTGCTCTCTGGCTGTCAGAGAAGGTCCTGCTGAAGGAACACGTACACTCCAAGGAAGTCACTATGGTGACTCTGTCTACTGCGGTATAGGAGGCAGAAACAATCCCCAGACCACTGTGGGAAAATGAGGGCTGCCTGAACATCTGCACAACCCCTTCTGCAAGCATTCCAGAGCCCAGATTAGGACTGAAATCCATCATCCATCTTACTTGGCTTTATCTGTTTGAAACAGAGGTTGTTCATCTAAAGCAAATTAGGTACACTTTAGGCATGCCAGAAATCTTAATTTTTCCATCATCACTGCCAGAAATTACTTCCAAGAAGATGTTGATAGCAACAGAAAATGCAAATATTGTCTGTACTACTATTTGGAACTCATTAATTGCTTATCCAAAATTAATGCTAGGACAGATAGGCCTCTGATAAGTAATAATATGGACAGTTTATTTTGTTGGTGGAATAGTCACAGTTGCTAACCCACACTCCATCATGCTATAAAAGTTATGACAATCTGATGAATTTCCCAGAGACTAAAGAAAAGGTAATTTCACTTTTCTTTTAAAAAGTAAAATAAAGAGCTTTGGGAATCACACATCAACCTCACTTCAGTAACTGCTAAAATCATGGAAAAAAATCATACTCAAAGCTATGTTGAACCATAAGGCAGGTAGGATAGTGATTAAGGACAGGTGATGTAGTGTTTCCAAAGGAAAACTGTTCCTTCACAAATGTTGGACTGATTGCATTACCAGACAAGAGAAGGAAAACTGATGTCATCTTCCTGGACATCTGTGAAGTATTTGATGGTGTTCTACAAAATACTTTTGCCTCTGAATTGTGGGAAGATAGGCTTGATGTGGATAAGGAACAAGCTGGATTACCACATCCACAGAGTTAGCTAATGGCTCAATGTGCAAATGGAAATGACCAATAAGTAGTGTCCCTCAAGGGGCTGTACCAAGATCAGTACTGTTCATCACCCTCATAAATTGCATCAACAGTGTAGCAGGATGCAGTGCACGCTCAAAAAGTTTATGGATGACGCCAAGCTGGGTGATGGGTGATGTTGTTGATGTGCTTGAGGTCAGTATGCCATGCCGAGGGAACTTGACAGGCACGAGTGCCCATGTGAAACCCATGAATTTATACAAGACCAAATGCAAAGTGTTGCAATCCCCTACATCAATGCAGACTGGATTTTAAATGGATTGAGAGCAGTCCTACTGAGAACTTGGGAGTATTAGTTGACATTATCTTCTTGTAGCCCAGGAAGCCAATTGTGTCCTGGGCTCCATAAACAGAAGTGTGTCTGACAGCTTGAGAGAGGTGGTTCTTGCCCTCTGCTTTGATCTCATAAGAACCCACATGGAGTATTTCATCCAGTTTTGAGGTCCACAGTAGCAAAGAGGCGTAGACCTGCTATGGAGAGGAGTGCTACAGAAATGATCAGAGGGCTGGAATATCCCTCCTATAAAGAAAAGCTGAGTGAGATGCAGAGCTGCTTAGCCTGGAGAAGAGAAGGATGCAGGTAGACCTTATTGCATACTTTCAATAGTTAGATGGCACCAACAAGAAAGAAGGAGGAGGACCACAGCCTACAGTGACAGAAAAGACGAAGAGTTTTAAAGATAAAAGGAGTAGATTTAGATTTCAGGAAGGATTTTTTAAGAAGAATTTTTTTACTATGAGGATGGTCGGACACTGGTTGCCCAGAGAAGCTGTAGATGACCCATTGTTAGAAGGGTTCAATGTCAGGTTTGGCAGAGCTTTAAGCAAACTGACCTAGGAAAAAATGTCTGTGCACCTGACAGGGCAGATGGACTAGATGACACTTCAGCTTCTTTCAAGCCCAAAAAATTTTGTCACTGGCATAGTAAGGTATATTGAGTGGCCCACAGCTGGTCAGGCTTCCTATTAATGTCATTTTAGCCAGTGGGTGGAGGGTCTTGATGTTATTATGCAAGAATAATTGGCTTGTTTTTCTCAGAGGAAAAGAGTTTTGAAAAAAAAGTTCTGGAAACAGTAATTCATTTTCCCAGCCTTGATAATTTTGAATGCACGTGTATAATGTAATGTTATATACACAGCATAGATCACTCTGTAAATGTGTTTTGTACCCAATTACAGTGCAAAGTCACTACAATAAAGATCTATTGGCCCTTAATAGGTATGATTTTCTTTCTCTTCAGTTATTTGCTTCATGTATTGACCAATAGGCTTTGAGACTGAAGCAAACAGCATATGCCATAGAGTGGCTGCAGTGTATTAGATGCCTGAGATATAGGCCATGGTCCTAAAATTACTGTAAAATATATTCTTTTTTTTCTTGTTACTCTTCTCTTTTCCTCAGTTCAACTCTCTTCTTTACCTTGTGGGAGCTTCTTAATGGGTTCAGTTCATCAGCATACATTTATTTACTCTCCAATACTCTTTGCAATTAAACTTCACTAATCTATCTCTTTGCCCTCCTAGTTGTCAGGAGGATAAGGGGATGCCAGAGAGCCGAATATGTAGGTACTACCTTTAGAAATCTAACATGTACTAGCAAGGAGGTAGCTTCTTCTGATACATCAAGCAAAATATTCTTACTAAGGCAGTTTGATTTATTCTCTCTTGCCCTTCTTCACTAAGTGAAGTCATTATCTCCTGGTTCCTGATAAAAATCTGTTCAACCATTCTCCCATACTATACATTCATATTTCCTTCAAGTTACAATCAAAGAATTTCCTGTCCTGCACGGCAAATGAAGGCAGACTGTTCTTCAATCACTGATGTAGTTCTATATCTAAGTTACAAAGTACCAGAAATCACTTTTCTTTCCACCCCCCACAAACCTCAAAGATTCTTCAAATCTTTTCTCAGTGGCATGGAAATTGGCTGATTTTGAAGCTGGTTTAGTTCAATACATTTTTAAATGGGCTTAAAAATTTTCCCATCCCTTCCCCAATTCTTTGCAGCTGAAATCCATATTTCTCATAATGATAAGTGCTACCTATGGGCTGATCTTCAATCGTTCAATCTTCCATCCAGATGGTACGGATCAACCTAAAATGAAGTTTTAACTTAAGATTTCATGAGTGAAGAAGATAGCAAACTTGAGGGACAAGCATTTTATCTGTACTTGTCTTTTCCCAGAAGGTGTTCCGGATTTGCCCTTGCTTTGATTGATAATGTATTACTCCAGCAGTACAACCCACCCTTCTCTTTCCATTTTTACAGTTGCAAATTTTGCTGATTACTGAAAGGGCCTTTACTCAAGTTATTGCAAAAAAGGGCTTCTGTTTGGTAAGCTGAAGATCCCCTTCATTTGACAAATATTTCCTTTTTTTGTCTTTGTCCTAAAATATGTTGTGTTATTTGTCAGCATTAAGCATGTGCTTTCTTGGTTCTGCTGTGCCTGGCTGCATTGCTTCTTTGTTTATGCTAATACTGATTAGCCAAATTGGAAGAAGGTTTTTTGAGATGTTTGCTAATGACAATTTCTGAGTCTGAAAGAAAGGTTTAATTATTTGTGGAAGGCAGCGAAAACATCACCAGCATGTGCTTTCTCTGCTGGGCTGCTGTCATCAGACCTCATATATAGACTGTGGTCATACCTGGTAATTTATTGGATGGGAAATGGCTCCAGGCATGAAAATTCAGCAAGTGAGGGTTAGTGTTAGAATCATGCAACGTGCTTTTTTTTTTGCCTGAACCTTTACTGAAAAAGTGCTTCAGCATTGTCTCAGGGTCCTGAGAGAAGTGTTTAAATTTAACTCAGAAATAAAACCAAGCTCCTAACTGCTTGAGATGATTAAAAATCCCAAGACTCTCTTCCTAAGAATAAGAGCATGGCCCTGATAACTTGGCCGAACTCCAGATAGTGAAATCACATTCTGCCAATATGAAATATAGCTGTCATTTCAACCGTAAAGCAATTGTGAATTCCCAGAGAGAGCTCCTGTTCAGTTTTGAATACTTTTAATGGCTGCCAGGTCCACCACTTAGGCACAGCATTTCTGGAACCTCTGACTAGGTCTGCTTCAAAGCACATTCAAAGCAAAGAAATAAATTAAAGGCAATTATTATCTCGAACTCCATCAAGACACCAATTAATTTTTATTTTTATTCTTAGTGATGTTGATTTGAGATTCCTTTCAGGAAAAGAACTAATTGAAAGATAGATCCAAAAAAGCAAGAAGTTGTGATAAAACTAAACCAAAAAGTGGTTAGTGATTACAACACTTGGTCTCTGACAACACCTGGTCTCTGAAGGAGGATGGATGCTGCCTAAGAAATTTCATATTTCGATTTGCGCTTTTTTTAACTAGAAATTTTAAGAAGTTAAGATAATGAAACAGATGATGTAGCCATATTGAAATCATCCTATCTAACAATTATAAAGGTTTTTTTGTGACAGCCCTATAATTGCAGAGTGGGAATTGAAATGAAGTATTCAATAGAATCTGTGTGATATCGCCTCCTCAGGGACCTATGAAACAAGAAAATTCTGTGTGGATTTAAATTACAAATGGCACTTAATGTATTATAAGCTGACCAAGAAAAGCATCATTTTTTACTGTGCCAGAGGTGTAATTTAAACAGCCCAGGCAAAGAAGCTGCATTTACATTATTCCGTTTATTAATTAACCACTTATGAGAGAATTAGAGCTTAGGACATTTCTATTCCACAGCTAATGACGGTTCTGGCAGCGATGATTTTGCTTCCATTCTTCATACTAACTGGACACAAGATACATTTTGAGGGTTTTAACTAAGGGAAACTTTATTTTACCAGACACATCATATACTAGTGAAACTGTGCAGATGGGCAAGTATCATTAAAACCTTAGCCAAAGGAACCTTTGTTATAAGCAGTTTTTTAGGAGCACACATAGGAACTGATAAACCTCAAATAAATAAATATTGCATATGGTCTCTGCTTCCAGCAGTGTTTTGGTCACTACCGTCTGTCACTAGCAGACCTTCTGCCTTTGGGCTCAATTTTGGCAGCTGCTTTCATTGCCCTCATCTTCTCATTCCATCCCTAGGTTTTTATTTCCTTATTTCTCTTTTTCTGCTACGGGCTGAAAAGCCTTCCTGCTCTGTGATGAAGTGCCATAGGGGCAATGTGCTTAATTTGCTGCAGCCCTCCTTCCTTAGAAATTGCGAACATGAGCAGATCCCCAGGGCCTCATAAAATAACCCTATCTGACCTTACTCTACCTCTTTCTGCATGTGGATTCAAGGCCAAAGACAGCACTGGGTTTAGGTATTTACAGTTTTTGCATGCCTGAGAGACAGAGTGACTGGTATGGGCACAGGATGTAGCCGAGACATGCGAGGTACACTGCAGTTCATCTGCCTTGCTTCTGCATGTGCTGAATAATAGAGCTGCCTCTGGACCCGAAGCTGCCATATGGGGCACACAGTCCTTTGAGGAAAGTGCTACACTGGGTTCTGCATACATTCTCCTAGACAAGAGATTGCACCCTCCTAGGAGACTTTTCTGAGAGATATCCTTCACTCTCCTAGAGCTTTTGTAAGGCCCATTACTACTGCTCTTTAAAATGGCCTATGTGAGCTCTGAAAGTGCTGCTGAATTTGGGAGAAAAGGAGTATCTTTGGTGAACACAACTTTCATTTGGGTCAACTGGAAGTGTTGGCCTGGTGCAGATAAGTATTTTTGACATACAAGCTTCTGCAACTGTGCAGAATTTCCAAAGGTTAGCAAATTTAGATCATGGTAGGTAAAAGAGTATTTTTGTTTAGGTTTACTTTAAATGGAATGAAAATTTTTCTTTACAAGTCTGACTTTCTTATTTACTTTATGACCCTCTTTCTCAGACTCTGCCCATTATTTTTCAAATACTATCTAAATTATTATGTGTAATATCAAATATTCATAGAACTAGATAGAATATAATCTATCATCCATAATTTAATCTGAATGATGGGGTTAGAATTGTATCTCAAAGGAATACTACAATTTTACTTTCTGACTAAACATATAGGAGTGATATGAAGCATTTTGAATTCATGGATTCTCCAGGGCTAGTTTTCTAGTGTCAGAGCTTACTTTGTGCAATATGCTCCAAGACAATATGTAACCCTTCTGTAATACATAGCTGCTTAAAACTGGTGAAGTCTCTGTGTTCTCCAAGTTAGCTTGAAATTAAACTATTCTTTCAGTTACAATTAGTTGTATCTGTAGTTTCACTAGGTTGATTCCCAGTGTCAGAAGGGACACTTTTTTCCCCAATGCACAGATTAGAAAGCGAATGCAAGCAGTGTGAAATGCTACACAGGGCAACATGCAGGGAACTAAAGAGCAAGAGCAGTCTTATGTGACTCACAATCTTGTGATAAATAGTAGCAAATGACATGCTGTCATTGGAGACCTGCATTCATAGGAACAAAACAAAGAGCTTTGACCAAACTTTAGTCTTTAGCATCCAGTATATATTTTTGCAGCAAATATACATGTGGGTCAAAAATTGGTTTTGCAGCTGTTAAACATTGATGACAACAAGGTTTTGCTTTGTACAATCAAGGACCCCCTGTGAGGATTGAGAATTACTTGTGAGGGTTGAGATCCATCTGATCAGGCAGAGCAAAAAGCATTTTGCCAGCTGGCTGGCCAGCCTGGTGAGGAAGCATTTGAATTAGAAACAGGGGAAAAAGATGAGCAGTAATATGAGGAATTGATGAACAACGGGAAGTGATGGGGTGTTAGGTTCATATAAACACAAGGGATGTCATAATCAACAGATCAGGACAGAAGATAGCCCCATCCAAATATATCCACATAAATAAGGAAGTGCCTACCAGACAGAACTGTAGGGAAGGTTCCCCATTCACCTTGCTGGGAAATCAAGATAATGTACTGCCTCTCTGAAGGGGACAAACTGAAAGACTTAAAGGTCTGTGCAGCTACAGAGGTATAATCTCATTGGAATCATGGAGACATGTTGGGATAGCTCACACGACTGGAGCACTATGGTGGGTGGATACAAGCTACAAAGGAAGGACAGGCTGGGACAGCATGAGGGGACCAGCCTTTACATGAGACTACAATGAGGTGCATGTCTGCAGATGAACAACGAGCTGGGAAGAGCTGATGGGTCAGGATTAGTTGACAAACCTCATGGATGTGGTGAGTGCCACAGACTGCTTTATTAGGAAGAATATGCACATGAGGCTTTCCTAGCATAGCTGGAAGAGACCTTATATTCACTGGCTCTGTGTTTTAGGAGGGGCTTGAAGCCTGCCAATGTCACAAAGAGGCTACAGCAGTGCATGGGAAATCCAAGCCATTTTGGGAGAGCATTGAAGGCTCCTTCTTGACACAGATGATCAGGGAGCCAATGAGAGGAGATGCTCCATTGCACCTCAAACAAACAAGGAAGAATTGGCCAGGATATAAACCTAAGGAATGGGCTGTAGTGTCCATTAGGTGTTAAGGAATCTGAAAGACGGAAACAGAAAAAAAGGTCACAGCTTGGACTCTTGGAGAGGTTCTTCAGACTCTTCAGAAATCTGCTTAGAAGAATCCTAGAGAGAAGAGGTGTCCAGGATTGGTGATGGATTTTCAAGGTTTGCCTCCTTCAAGATCAAGAAAGGTCCGTTTTGACAGACAGAAGGACTTCATGAATGATCAAGGAGCTTCTGGCTGAGCTCAAACATAAAGGAACAGTATAAAAGGTGGAAGCAGAAAAAAAGTACCCTGGGACAAATAAACACTGGACTAACACGAAGGTGTTGGTTTAGGAAAACCAAAGCCCTTCTGGAGTTAAACCTGATGAAACTTGGGTGAAGTGCAATAAAAAAAGTTTCTACAGATGCATTAGCAGCAGGAGGAAGTTGAAAAAAAAATATGGGAGTGTTGCTGAATGGGAAAGGGGATCTCATCCCAAAGAACATCAAAAAGGCAAAAGGAGTCTTTGCTACTTTTACCTTGATCTTTACTGGTAAGACCTTGTCTTCAGGAATTCCAGGGCAATAGGGACCTACTCAAGCACATTTAAAAACTGGACATACATTAGCCCCTGGAATCTGATGCATCTCTCAATGCTGAGGGAGCTGACCCTTTTCAGTGTGAGAACAATCTTGATCAGCTTTGAAAGTCTGTGGCAAGTAAGGGAGCTTTCTGTGTACTGGAAGAAAGTAATTGCCAGTTCTGCCTTCCTGAATGAAAAGAAGGAGGATGCGGTGCAACACAGGCCAGTCAGTCTCTCTTTTATCTGATGAAAGCAATGGACTGAATCCTCTTCAAAAACATTTTCCAACACATGAAGGACGAGAAAGTAATTTGAAGTCATTAGCAGGGATCTTTAAAGTGGAAATCACGCTTGACCGACTTCATAGACTCCTATGATGAGGTGACTGTCATGGGGGATGAGGGGAAAGCATTGGATGCTGTTCATCTTACTTTTAGCAAATTTTTCAACTCCATTTCCTGTAACATTCTTGCTGATAAACTGATGAAATATGGGCTAAATATATGGACAGCGAGGTGGATTGAAAACTGGCTTTCATGGCTGTGACAGAACACAAGTTTCAGATTGAGGTCAGTCACTACTGAAGTACTCCGGAGATCTGAACTGGGGCAAATACTATTTTGAATCCTTTTTAGTGACTTGGATGAAGAGACAGTGTTTCCTCAAGAAGTTTGAGAAGAGCGGTTGATTGATCAGATAGGTGTGTTGCAACTTGGAGGTGCCTGGACAAGAAATGGACTAGCAGCAACCTCATAAATCTCACAAAAGGTAAGTGCAAAATTCTGCATTTGGACAAGATTAATCCCACTCAGCAGGAGAGGCTGGGGGTTGATCAGCTGGAAATCAGTATGGCAGAAAATGACTTCACTGGTGGATACCAAACTTGCCATGAGTCAGCAGTGTGCTTTTGTGGAAAACAAAAAGGTCAAAAGCATTAAGAGCTGTGTGAGGCAGAGCACTGCTTGCAGGTAGAGGGAGGTGATACTTTCCCTGTACTCATCTGGAGTACTGGGTCCTATGCTGGGCTCCCCAGTACAAGTACAGTAATTTCACGATTATAAGCCGCACTGAGTATAAGCCGCACTTCTGGGTTTCAGCAACCTTTTGTGTTTTTGTCCATATATAAGCTGCACCTGATTATAAGCCGCAAGTTACAATACAGAGTGTGATAAAAGGTATCTGTTCTATCACCATCTGTTGAGGGTGGGGACAGTGATCCTTATCTCAATGGCAGATAACCTGCTAATGGGCCATCCATTGAAACCAGGCGGGGCATTGTTCTTTATCCTTTTCACAACCCATCCGTCCTCCAGGGAGTCATTGTCTGCTAATGGCCCATTGAGTCCCACTGTGGGACTGATAAAATTACTGCATCCCATTGAAAGTTGCTCCAGCCAGGGGGAAGAGCCCAACATTTCTTACCAAGATAAAAACAGGCTTTGGGACACTAAGGTAGCCCCTTTCTCCACTGGACTCCAGTGGAAAACCGGATTTCTCCACATCACCACTGGACCTTTAGAGGGAAACTGCACCTTCTACAGGAGCACTGCTCCAACTGAGCCACATCTGTCACTGCAGGAGGATGCAACCACCATTTAATGGGACTGCTACCAACACCCTGCCTGACGGGGTGTCAGGTTGTACTCTGACTTTGTCAGGGTTTGGAGTTTGTCTCTTTGTAGTACTGTATTTCTATTTTGATTTCCCTAGAAAAGAACTGTTATTGCTAATTTCCGTATTTTTGCCTGAAAGCCCCTTGATTTCCAAATTATAATAATTTGAAGAGAGGGGGTTTACATTCTCCATTTCAAAGAGACGCTCCTGCCTTTCTCAGCAGACACCTCTCCTCCAAACTAAAACAACAACTTTTCATTCTTTGTCCATATATAAGCCGCACCTGATTATGAGCCGCACTTTGGGTTCGGACCAAAATTTTAGTCAAAATGGTGCGGCTTATAATTGTGAAATTACTGTAAGTCATCAAAAGACTGAAGCAAGCCCAGCAAAGGGCCTCATAGATGAAAAAGTGACAGAAGTAAGACAAGAGGCAATGGACATAGGGAAAAAGACAAGAAATTTCATTTAAACATAGGGGAAAGGTGAGTTGGGATTTTTTGGGGGGTGGGAGGTGGGGTAGGTTGTTTTCTTTTTTCCCCATTGCAAGACTTATTTGTGAGACAGTTTGTCTGGAGAATGTGGAGTCTCCATCCTTGGAGATATTCAAAATCTAGCAGGACACAGCCCTCAGCAATCCACTGTTTGAGAAGGAAGTTTAGACTAGATCTCTTGAGGTACCTCCCAACAACTTTAAAACTGAGTGATACTTAAAAAGTTAATTCTTTTCAGCCTAATTATTTTGACATATCCTTAAGATGTGTTTGGGCAATAGTGCCAGATAAAACAAGCAACATCTTCTGTAAAACAATCACTTTAAATTAGCTACAGAACTTTCCATCAAAATATTTATCATGTGAAATTGAAAAAAAATTGAGACTGGAAGGGTTGGTGCCTATTTGAATTCTGGAAATTATGTTCTAAATAAATTACAGCAGATATAGCTGACCTCATAAATCTTTGGAAATCAAATTACTTGCAATAATTAATCTGTGAAATAAACATGAGTGTCAGGATTTTCATATCTCATCTTCTCACTCTGTTCACTTTTACCTGCCTCCTCCCCTTTGGGATAGTCAATCAGCTGGGGTTTTTAACATGCCAAGAATTTGCAAATGATAAAATGGAACATTGTCAAAAATAATGTCAGATGCCAGGACTGCTCTGACACTCACAGTACATTAAAATGGGATAAAAGTAACATCAAATGAAAGTGCCTGCAGTGAAGGGAGTTGATATATAACAGTGTAACATAGAAAAGGACCTTTGATTTAATGAGGTTCAATTTCATAAAAGTGCAGGTCTTCAAATAGGAATGTCATTGAGGTAATCAGACAGTCCTGCAACTTCTATCTTGTTGTAAAAGGAGACAGATAATTAAGTGTGGTTGCCTCCTGAATAATGAGAGAAATCACAACCCAATGTGATCCAGATCAAAACTGAGGCCCAGAACCAAGCTATGAGAATATTGCTCTACTTGCTGTTGAACACACATAGCAAATGTTTGTGTGGTCTCAGAGAACAGAGGTGATATTGCTCTTTGCCTGCTACTAAAATTTATTATTTGTACTGGTTTGCGTTGTGGATGGTTCTTATGGCATAGATGAGGTTTTTGACTAAAACAGGAGTGCAACTATGTGTACACCTGCATTATGTCATATACATCTGCATTATATCATATAGAAAGTAAAAATTATTTGTGTCCTTCCTCATGTTTAAAATTATTACAAAGATCTAATCTGCTTTAATACATTCAGCTGTATCAAGGCTAGTAAGCATATGAGAAATAAATGCCTTTTCTGTTTCTATATGGCTAATGGGATAGAGATGACGAAAATGAGTAAAGGGGTAAGAATCCTTTGCTAAAGGCTCTCTTCTAACAGTGGCATCAAGAAGAATTGTAGATGTTGTGGGTTTCTTATGGGGAAGTAAAAGGTAGGTGCTAGCATATCTATGTGTAGCAAAGGTGTTTCAGGAAAATTGGGAAGCTGCTGCAATGGTTGACTGTCCAGAATTGGGTGTTAGCATGCACTGAAGCTTCACTCTTTGAAACACTTACCTGAAACAATTTTGGCTGCTCATGTTCTCTAGAGTTAAGGTATTTCTAGGAAGTACTATTATGAGGGCTTCTCCTTTTTTCTCTGCCCTACTCGCATTTTTCATATGTCGGTGAGGGCTTTTAGAAGCTACATGCAGTTTCTTCCACAGCCTTTTCTATTGCAAACATGCTTATTAAATGCTTACTCTGTGGAAAAATTGTCTAAATCAAATGTCTAAGAGATTTCCTGTTTCTCAGTAGATATTTTTTTCCATGTACATTAATTTTAGCCCAGGGAAAATTCTAGGGCACAAAGCTTCCTACACCTCCACTTCATTTAGCTGCAAATACATTAATATCTCCTGAAGTGGTTAAACACAGTGAGATTTTCCTTGGATGGAAATGTGCATGTCTGTCTTGACTCCTACAGGAATTATAGATATTCTTAGTCATGTTGATAGATTCTCCCTTGAGTTTGTTTCCTTGGATTAGAGTTTTTCAAAACAGGGTTATCTGTTTTAGATTAAGAGTTTATTTTAAAATTCACATGAATGGTCCTGTTATCTTTCCAGTAATCCTTAGAGTCAGTCAGTCAGTCAGGACAAAGCCACTATGAGAAGAGCTTGTTTTACTGACAATTCTAAGTACAGACCAAAACAAACCAAACCCACCAACCAAACAAAAACTCAACCCATTTCAAACCACCAAAAAACTACAAAGTGAACAAAAAATACTCCTCAAAACAAAAAGCCACAAAACCCCAGTAGCAACAAGAAAACTAATAACTCTCACACAACCCTAACCTCCAAACACCCAAAAAACCTACATTGGAAAAACAGTTAAAACGTCAAACTTTATTGAGAAACAATCTTATCATCCAATCATTGCTTGTCACAAAGACTTCACTTCAAAGTTTATGGGATTCAGTTTATGTCTGTGCATTCATTACGAGGCTTAGGCAAATGGTTTGTGTGATTTCATTGAACTAAGATGTTCCTGGAACTCAGTTGTTTGCTGAGGCAGTAACCTTGTCTCTTAACAAGATGTCACAGCACTGTGCCATCATCTCATGCTGTGAAAACACACCTCAGATGGAGGCATGAGAATCCTGCTTACATATCCACAATTATCTAAAAGGTGAAACTTGATGAAGCAGGAACTCCTTTCTGAAAATCTCTTTAAACAGACTGCATAATAAAGTGCTAAACCTACTGTGTGTTCCTATGTTAATTCTGTATCTCTTCAGGTCTGCATTTGACTGTTGCTGAAGGCCTTCCTGCAGAGCATTCTGTTTTACAAATAACACTCGAAGCATCCAAATGTGAACTCCTGGAAAATCTACAGGCAGCATTCAAATACTTCATGGAGCAGGGGACAAAGTTTGCCTGCTAACATATGCTGAAGCATGTGCCACTTCACCTTCACTCTTATTATTACATCCAAATGCTGGCGCATGATACCCACATTTTCAATATGCTGTGTGCAAAGGACTGCTTTGGACACAGTGGGAACACGGCCTACCAAAAGGAAGAATCAGTAATTTCCCTGCCTTACCAGACTCACCATCTCCTTCCTTTTCTTCTTTAATGTAGTTGTGCTTGTTCTTTTTCAAAATTCAAGTGCTGTATGAAGTCTAAGAGCTTCATCCAGGGGAAAAATGGCCAAAACCACATGCAGATGGAAAGTCACAGTAGCTTAGAAGATGCAAATACAATTTATGGTCAGTTAAAGTCAGGTCAGAAGCAGATCATGGCAATTTCTTCTCTATTTTTTGGTGTGATTGCAATGAATACAGACCAGAAACTTCACTCAATGGAAATCACAGAATAGTTACTGCAATGGTGTCTACTTACGCCTTGAATAAAGTAAAATACTTTGCATAAGAGAATACATTTTTTCTCAAGGTGGACAAATAGGCTTTTTCTGTGTGTGTTGATGCATGTACCTGATTAAAACTTACTGCAAGCTCTGTACACAAGCCATTCATGCCATAAATATGGATGACTAACCATGAAGGTATTCAGAGTGCACTGTACAGGAAAAGAAACTGAAGCATAGGAAAGAAAGACGATTTGTTCACTATCCATGAGGGAGATAAGAGGAATAACTCTGAAGAGCAAACTGCTTTTTAATTTCTGTTCAACTCTGTAATCACAAAATCATACTTTCCAATTAGAAATAATAGCCATTCTTAGGGAATGCAGAGGGCTATAAATGTTTGCAATTGCAAACAGCCTGGTGTTAGATCTTTGCATAGATTGGAGAAGCAGACCATAACACTTTCCTGAAATTGGAACTTTTGTTGCCTTCTACTCTGTTTGAATCGATTTGCACATGCTGTGTGTAAACCCCTTCACAACTAATGTTATATTTTCATGTGCAAATGTGGAGTGGTGCTTGACAAATGACTAAGCCATTATGTGGTTTAGGTAATACAGGGTTGATAGGAAGATAGGGAATAAGTTTTAAAAGGTTTGTAAATTTATATTGCGACATCTTGGCAGGCCAAAAGAGAACTTTCTGACAGAAAATGGTGCTTCACTTAGCTATATTACCTCTTGTTGAAAATGTGACTGAAAGACAGTGTGGTGAATTTATATGCTCTTGGAAGGGCAGCACAGATTTCCTTATGATGGAAAGACCTTAGAAAAATTTGTTGAGTAAATTGAAATAATAGCTGCATCAAAAAGTCAGTAAAATCACTGTAAGAGAACAACTTGTGCACCTCAGCTTGTTGTGGTGTCCTGGCATTTTTGTTCAAGTAAAAGACCAAACAGTGTTTGGTATTACAGTGTGAGCGTCTGAGGGATAGGAAGCAGCAGATACTGGTATTGTGGGAACAGTGTTGAGAAGAATTACTGCAGAGGCTGGAGGATTGTAAAAATAAATCTAAAATATGGGAGTGGAAACTGGTAATGAAACATGTTTCAGAATCTTTTACACAGACTGGGGAAGCAAAGGAAGGAGAGTGAATAAAGGGAATTTAAAATTAATATGAAGACCTAAGGACAAAGAATGGGGGAAAAACACAGGATCAATAGAAGGATTCTTTGCACTGAAAGACAGCCCTCCCTCTTGAAGCATTAAGGAGACAAATTCTGCTCTTACTGCAGCTGATGTAAAGCCTGACTAATTCCATCTGTCACCTAGACTAGTGCAAATCTAAAAGAAATTGCAGAAAACATTGGGATTAATTTTAATTTACTTTGATCTAAAAGGCAAGATTTTACCCTATCTTATATTTGGCAAGCTATTTTCTTTTATCTTCCATTTTAGAACAGTAATTAATTTACTCCATTCATTTAGATTTTTTTTTTGTTTTGTTTTTTCCCGTTTTTCCTCCCTTTTCCTTTTTATATTTTGCAGTGGTAGTTTAAGCAAAAGAAACCAGGATCTTCCCCCATCTAGACTTTCTTTAAAGTGTCATGTGAAATGTTTCTGCAGCACATTTCCAAGACCCTGATATGTGCTGTTTATGTTGATATGATCCACTCTATAATAGGAGCTTAATATAAAGTGTGCCCTTATGTTATGCTTCAAATCTCGCAGGTTTCAATTCACACTCCCCCAAAAAGCAAAAATGAGATTAGCATCTGAATTGAAATTGATGCTAAAGGAGTCCGTGAAAAGAAGAGGTCTAAAAAAACACTGAGTATCAGTTTTATGTTCCTTTTTACACTGTATCTTGGTCATTTCTCAGATAATAAGATTTCAGTAATAAGCACTAAACTGTGTCTGGTCTTGCACGGGTGTGCTGAGAGATGGAAAAGGAAGAAATTTAACCTCATTTAGTTAATGCAAATAATTTCAATGAACACATAGCTCCATCAAGAAAGCATCAGCTCAGCCAAAGTCTGTCTGCAAGAACTCCACCTGCCCCATCTTCCCTAATGGGAGATGCAGGTAAAGCATATTCCCTGGTCAGCCATAGTTTCCATGGTCAGGATCAGTTGCCCAGACTCCTGCTCCCCTCCACCAGCCAATTCTCAGAGCTTTGGGAATAATTTGGACATGCAGACAGGCTTTCTTCTGACACCTTATTGCTCTGGGAATATCTGGCACAGAGATAGCAAATAGTTTTGAATAAAGGGAAACTCTTTTATGATATGTTGTATTTCCTTAGTTTCCCACTGGTTCTCATGTATATTCTGAAAACAGTGTTCAGAATGAAGCCAAAGGAAAAAGTTTTAAATTATTCATTCTCTCCTCCCCCAAAAATACACAGTATGGTTTCCAAAATTGCTTTACACACATTCACTGATGATCAGTAAGGAGATCAGAGTGATGCATACCCCCTCAATTCTCATTATCTTCTGCATGCAGGGAAGACTTTAGGAGGTTTGCCACAAACTTCCAGTGACAGTAGGTTTCCCCCTAATGAGCTCTTTAACTCTCACCACCTGTGAGTGAAGAAGTCAGAATCTGTGTCAGAAATTCTAACAAAATTAAATGAACTAAAGAACTGAAAATAAAAGGTGATAAAAAAATTGAGAGTGGGCTGAAGATGTGTAATGGCATCATCACTTTTTTCACAATTTTGAGCACAGGTATGTGATAGTAGAAATCTGAACACTGCATAGTAAATATTCTGGCAGCAATGGAATGTGCACTTTAAACGTGCTCTAATGTCTTTCTGATGGATATTGTGTGATACTTGAAAGAAAGCTTGACATGATGAGAAAGAAGACACATCCTCTGATGTGGTGTCCCCTCACACATTTCTAAATGTGAACAGCTTGAGCACTTCAAGTAACTATTGCTTATTTCATTCATAATGAATAGTTAGTGGTTGTGTTACTAAGGGAGAAAGGGATGTTTATATGACCTTTATAACAGCACAGCAAAACCCAGGAAGCACGTGAAGCAAAAGAGTGTGTTGATGTCTTTTTATTCTGCATATGCAGAAAACAACTCCCCTCCACCCCGAAATTCTTGAAATACATTCAACCACTTGCTCCACCTAGTCCTGTCATCAGTCAAATCCACATTCATTTCAGCAGGGTTTCACTTGAACAGAAATAAATTAAATAAAATCATCAGGATTTGGCACAGAAACATACAAATGTGCTGTTATCAGATTTGCTTACTGTTATCAGTTTAAACCAGCAGGCTAACTGAGACAATCTAGGGAGCCTGTTCCCACCCTGCCCATTTAAAACATCAAGATGGACTTTTCCTGGCAGGTCACAACGAATTTGAAGTTTGAATTCTCAGGAGGACCAACTAAAGCAGGAGCAAGTGCTATTTTCATTTCGCTAGCAACAGACCAGAGTTCCATAAATCTGTGCATTTATAATACTTAAAGATCCCAAGACTCTATATGAAATCACTTCAATTGCACTAACAGAAATTGAAAATGGACATTTATAATGACTTACTAAAATTCTTGGTCAGTAATAAAGTAAATTAAAATGTGTTTCAAAAATCTAACGACTTATGTGCTGTATTTTCAGTTAATAAAGATAATGACAGTGTGAAAAGTTGTATTACAGCTGGTTTTATAGTCAAACTTTTTCAGGAATTTTGTGAGACTGACTGAAATGCATGTTTGGACTTCTGCCCAAGAATTATTATGCTAGGCAGAGTACCATTAAGAAAAATGGGAAAATTCAGTTAGAAACATATTTCTTTAGAGTTGTGTTAAGTTCTTTTTATATTACTATCCAGATGACAACCCCTTATCATTTCCTTACTCTTAATTCCTTATACAATAGCCATCATAATCATGTGAATTTATATACTCAGTATTGACAGAATGTAAAATCTTTCATTATTTTATATGCTTGCATTTGCTTCAGCTGGCATTTTCCTTGAAGCACTTTTAGTAGTTCTTATTTAACAAGACGTAAGAAAGAAAAAGAAAATGGACTTCTTACCTGATACACAAACTATTGGACCTGAATATTGAATAAAACACATGCCCTTTTTTCAAAGTAATGTTAGTATGTAAAATACATAAACTCTAAACTAATATCTTTTTTTTTCTCTTCATGTGTCATTCCTGTCTTCCTTCTTCTCCCACTTGTCCAAGTTACTCTGAATCAGAAGCATTTTCCTGTGTTCTGGGTATAGATTTAACTGAATAGCCCATCTATCAAACTTTCAGCTAAGACGTAATATCAAGCTCATGTTGTCACATTGCCTTGCAGAAAGTCTTCACTTTCTTAAATCTAGATAGCAGGTGTTAACAGATGAACAACCATCAAATTTCCCAAAACATTTGTAGGGTTTATTTTAGCTATCCCTTTATAACCAAATTTTCTTGATTTGCTTAAGAATAATAACTATTTCTGTTGCTCTCTAAATGTTTTAAAACACTATCTAAAATAACACTGCCAAAAGAGAGGGATATGTATGGTAAGACTCACTGACACTTTTGACGAATTAAATATACAGACAGGATTCATTATAACAAACAATTACTTGGAAAACATAATATGCATACACCAAGAATATGACAAATGTACTCTGAAGAATTCTGTCAATACAGGAATTTATGAGGTCAGCTAGCTTTGCCAAACACATCTATAAGATATCTAACATGGAAAAGCTATGAAAGAGAAAAGATACTTGCAACAGAAAGACTGAGAAAAGAACCAGGTAGGCAAAAAGAATCTGAACAGCTTATTCTGCATGTGTCAGAATGTGAATCAGAGGACTAAATGGAGATGTTTAATCTGAGTTCATCACTGTGGTTTTCATGTCTAATCTAAGACAATCTAATCAAACTTGCCAGTGGTGTCCTGGACATGATTAATTTCTTCTGAAAGTATATATCTAAAATAAGCCAGATCAATCAAACCTGAAAAGTGCCTGTGAAGGCACTTCTCAGTGAAGAAAACTTCAGTGATTGAATAAGGATTTTAGGAGAGTGGCTCAGACATGTATATGTACACTGTAGACATATATAGCTTGAGATGAGATGGGATGGGATGAATCCTGTCCTTGGGCTCTGTAATTTACCTTCAACAGCAATTGGCAGCTTAATTTGTGGATCATTGGGTCAGATCCTGTGGTGGCAAGCAAAGAAGACACTAGCATGGAAAATCAAATTGTTCCTTCTTAAATGGAAGAAACAAGGAGAAATTGCCACAACACTTCTCTGATTCAGCATTTTTGAAATGACATAATTAATTATATACATAATGACATATTAATACTGAAAAGGTTGCTATGTCAATATTCCTAGAATACTGAGATACAGTCACTTCAGCCACTTAATTGGCCAATGCTGATGAGTTAAAGCAACTAGGATAATTACTCATATTTTCCACTTCTGGAATCATGTATTTATGAAGCCTGGACTTCTGTTAAAACAGAAATGTAACTGTGAGGTAGGCAGAAGGGCAGGGAAAAAAGAGGATGAGGAATACCATAAATTTGAATGGGCATTTGCAATTGGGCAATCTGAAGCCTGGAGTTCAAAGCTTGAAAGATACAAGAGTTCAAAGAGGATGTTTAGAAAACTGAATTTTACACAGGTAATCTAATGAAGCAGCATAGAAATAAAGACAGTGAGCTGAGGATAATTGATGGATGAACTGTGGCTTTTACCCTAAAGGAGGAATGGAAAACTAAATCATACTCTGAAAAATTTTCAAGCACTCTCGTAGCACATAAATCTGCTTTTTAAATTATAGAGTGCCTTCATAATAGATTGTTATAGCTACAGTCTTCCTCACAGTACAGATTCTTTAAAACTAGTTCAAAGAGCAAAGTCACGTGACTTCAGCACTAGGAGAGTCTGCAATGCAATAACCAGTACCATTGTTTGGAAACACACACGGATCACATTGAGATCTCATGTATATTTTACTGAGACGTAGATCTCAATGGTGACAAACCCACTGAAAACAGTTATGTAGCATTTTGTTTTGTGTTGTTTGTTTGTTTCTGTAGTTGTTATCTTTAGATCAGGAGTTTGAGTGAGTGGAAAATTGCTACCATTCTCTAGATCCAAGTAATCTGAAAGTTCAAATGTCAACACCACCCTCATTGTTTCCTGCATGGTAGTTACTTATGTCATGCTTATGCCATGTACTGCTTTTATGTTTTACATTTTGGTGCAGCCTCTCTGTAAATCTCCTGGGAAAAAAAACACATAGTAAATCCAAGCAGGTTATCTCACTGACATTTGGGGCATGGAAAGAAAGTCTGAGTCTTTTGTGAATACACAAGGATGTAGTTAGTCCCTGCAAATTTCCAGATATGGTTGTGGCACAGGGAGAGATATGGGCTGCCAAATGAAAGGAAGTAAGTGACCCATGGAAAATTAGGAACATGAGCAGAAAATGAAAGAGTTAGGAAGTTTATTTAAAAGCTGAGCTTCGCTGATATACTACAGGATGCATCAGCTTGTGAGGCATAAGATTTCTGTTATAACCTATAAGGCCATTAAGTGAATTACACAAACAATTAATAAAAGTTTATCTTCCTATTTATGAATTTTTTGATACTTTGGTACTTTGTACAAATGTAGCAAGGCTACCAGGCTCTTTATGTTTTACATACAAAGAAATAGCCTAGTGAGATTTGTGATTATGATGCTAGGAAAGTTACTGACATTAACAATTCCAACAAAGTTAACAATCAGTTTACAAGCAGAGAAGAATATGACTGTGATAGGATATTGTCATTATATATCAAAAAGTTTGCTGAAACCTGGCGAATTTTTTAAGTCATACTGTGCAAAGATCTAAGTTGCTAGATTAAAAATTAACTTCAGTGGGGATGCTTCCAGTTGTAAGAACATAAGTACTATTTACTAATACATTCAGAAACATATAATTTTGCTTCAAATATACACAGACTTTTAAACAAGTTGAATAAATACATATTTTAGAAGAATAACATTACACAACAGATGCAATTTTTAATGAGAATTAACTTCTGTCTATTTTTATTTTCTGATTGTTAAAGTTATTTTAAATAGATAGCTGAACAAGAATGGTGATGTTCTGACTTCAAGTGAGAACCCCTTGATTTCTCATTAATGGAAAAAAATGTATTTAAAAAAAAAAGAGGTTTGGGTATGTAGCAATAACCGTGCTTGAAATCAGTGTACAGCAATCCTTACTAAAGACCTTGGAGGAACTAACAGACTTCTCTCTCAGATTATTACTGAGATGAGATAAGCCCAGAGGTGAGTTGGGTCTCTTGACTAGCAGCCTTCAGCCAAGATCATTATGTCCTTTTGAGGCTTTAGAGATGGCTCAACAGCCTAGCCCCATGTGTCATGATCCTCACAACCCGAGCAGGGGTCGTGATGGTTTGTTTGACCCCAGGGTGTAAAAGACAAACGGGAAGTAGATTAAAGTTTTATTCAGCAGCAAGCAGCAATGGAGTTTATTGAGGGCCAACAACTTAGTTTATAATAGAGGAGAGAGAAAGAAGGGAAATAAAATAAAAAGGAAGGGAGAGAGAGAGAGAAAAGATGGGGGAATAGCTACCAACAGATGGGATGTCATCCTCAAGTTGTCCTGCCAACAGACGTGTCTTTCATCTGTGGAGAGAAAGAGATCTCAAAAAGTCTCTTCAGAAAGTAATCATTTTATAGTTCTTTTTCAAGGCAAGTGGCCTCCGGCCAAAGGTGAGGAGATTTATGTACTATTGTGTGTGGAGATTGCTGCTCTAAAAACTGGCACAGGACAGAACACTACAGCCAGCACTCTGCTTGAGAGCAGCGTACCATGGAAGTAGCACTGGCAAGCACACCTGTACACAGTCCCTTGGCAAGCATCCACCTCGACCAGGTCCAGTAACTCCTGTCCAGGGTGAGAGGTGAGGTCCCGGGAGTCTCAGTCAGATCAGGGAACCTTTGGATCAATCCTTACACCATGGAAGCCAGAGATCAGCCTCTAACCATGTCAGGAAATGGAAAACAAATACTGACCATATTTTAAAGGAGCAAGACTGTTTTTACAATGCCTTGCTTTTCTTTTAAGTGCAGTTAAATCAAGGCAACATGATCTGTTTAAGAGATTATCTCCATGGAAGATGTCAAGAGAAATTGTGTTAGGAAAGTATGGGTCCTGGCACGCTAGGAAACATTTTTGAATGGGTGGCCATCACTGTTGCTCATCAAAACAAACCAAATTACTTTAGCACCTCTTGATTTTATCTAATGACTTTTTTTCTTCCCTCACTTTGCTATAAGGCTTGTGTTTATGTTTAGCTGACAGATCTGCACGTATCCACAAACTTCTACTTTCTGCAAATAAGCATAATACCAGCTGTAAATAAGCATAATAAAATTATGACTTTATTAAAAATGATTCAGTTATTACAATAGCATGTATGAGCTGCAGAAGCATGGGCAGAGATGTCAAAATCCAAATAGAACAAAGATGCAGGATTTCTCAAAAAAATAAACACTTGGAACAAAAGTTTCTGATTCTTTCTGGTCTCTGGAAAAATAGGCAGGAATACAGGCACAGTGGAGGAAAGGAGGAAAAACAGAGAAGCTTTCATGACAGAAGTACCTGGGAAAGAGATGTTCTTCAGAAAGGAACATATGTACTGTCCAGGAAAGAACTTCATGCAATGAAAAACACTTACCATGCAGAATTTCCAATAAACATAGTCATAGAGCTTAGCGAGCATATTTTTAATGAAGATCAGGAGTTGAACTTGGATGATCATTTTAAAGTCTCATGAGACAAGAATAAACTTAAGAGTAATCTTTTGTCATTTTCGAAATCAGTGCAAGATGTATCACTGACTTTGTGGCATCTGAATTTCCTTGCAGCTGTTGAAGTGTGAGTTTGGGACCACCCTATTTCTCTTGTGGGTTTTACCCAGAAGCAAAAGGACTTAAGGCTGAGAGAAGTAGATCTCTTCTTGTGCTAATTTACTACCCAGAATAGATTTGTATTTGATTGCTGACATTTACAATTTGCTTTTCTTGCTATTTTTTCTATGTATAGATTTCCATTTCTACCCTTTCCTACTACTGGCTCGGCTGTAATGCCCTTTTGCCTGGAGGGAGGAAGAGGAACAGATGGCATGCAGCTACGCAATTATACAACATAGTAAAAGCAGTAAAGTTCCAAATTTAGCTTCTCAGGCTATCTCCTTAAGTCATTCCCCTTGTGTCTACCATGCAAAGTTAATGATTGTGAAATTATTTCCATCTATCTATCTACAGTCTTAACTGATATTAAAGTGACCAAAACTATTTTGATTGACATTTTCTGAGGCTCATAAACCAGTTATTTCTGATCAATCCTAATTGTCCATACTGCTACAAGCATTACATACCCTGGCCAGCAAAACAGGCCATTCACCAGCTCCCAAATGGGGACTACTAAATGCTCAGGCCTCAGAAGCCTGGGAAGCTAGTTACAAAGCAGTATGGGCAGAACTCAAAAGAGAAAAATGAAAGGGAAGGGAATTAACAAGAGCAAATACAGTATTCAAAATAAAGAGAATCAAGCTATTTGCAATGTAAATGAAACATCCTCTGAAACATCACTGCAGCTTCGCTGATGCTTGATAACTTTCTCTCCACAAAAAGGAAATAAAGAAAAGATACTGATTTTCTGGAGTAAAGGTTTATCCACTGTGTTAGTGTTAAAGAGCAGATTGAAGAAATTATAAAACTAGTGTAAATAATTTTAAGCTCATAACAGCATTCAGCACCTATTTAAATGACCTGGTAATTTGGCATGAACCCAAGGAATCATTCTCTGAGCTGAATTTATAGGCATGTTTTCAAAAAGCAGTCAAAAGTCAATATATAAAGAAATGTTTGGAAGTAATTTCCCTTACATTGAAAAAGACCATTAGGCTGTTCTGTTTTTTAAAGGTCAGAATTACAAACTCCGGCAAGGTATTTACTAATCCTGAAGAGAGTTAGGCTTAATCTTAGTTTTCCAGCTGGTTCTGAAAAATGTAATACACTGCCTTGTAAAGGTGTGTAAAATAGATACCCAGCTGTAAACAGCTTCCATTTTACTTTGTAGTTCTTGCCTTTCAAAATTGTAATTAAAGAATGTCTAGAATTTATAAGGATATAAAAAAAAGTTTTTTGCTTTTTATTTCTTTTTGCAGTGGTCAGGCTCAAATTCACACAAAGATGCCCATACTAATGTCATACCCTGAAATGATCCAGGTAAATGCCAAGTATTTTATCCGAGTTTGTACTGTAGACTTTGTCGACAGCTCTTTCAGCCTTAGAGAAACTCATTCCTTCACATGTTCAACCTCTGCATTCTGTGTGACATTTGATAGCTGAAACCCAGGTGGGGTCACAACACAAAATGCTAAATGTGTTGTGTTCTCAGGAATTCAGAAGCTGCAGGGGATTTCTGAGGCTTTCATTGGTGTGGCTGTGAAACAGAGGCATTCAGCCCGCTCCAAGAGAATGAGAGTTTAGGTCCATTAGCCACATCTCTTATTCTCACTTGCAGTTACAGACCTTTTTTTGGCTGCTAAAGCTTTTCTCAGAGAATAAAAGGGCAGAAAGGACACAATGACAGTCTCATGTGATCCCCTGTAGTGTGAGATTTTTCCCAAAGGTATATCCTCCGAAAAGCTAGCCAAAGTAGAATCCACATGGGTGTACATTTACCACCTCAACAGTTAGTTTCTTATTTACCTTGTCTGCTAGGAAACAGGAAACCTTTTTCTGAATCATTCATTTTAAATATGCTGAAGAAACATTCTATTAGTTTTCCTTTATTTCCCTTTCCTGTGTACATTTCTACAGGTATTTCTTCATAGCTAGCTGTATGAAAAAGACACACCACACACTATTTACTAGTAATCAAGGTACAGATATGTTAATACTGAGAGTAGAAAATGGAGTTGTAGATTAGAGATCAGTATGAGGAAAATCTGGAAAGAAGCACATTCCTACTTGTGCTTGTTCTATGAGAAGCATGGTTCATCTTTGAAGCTACTCTGGTTTTGATGGGCTAGACTGTTTCTAAAAAGTGTTGGGCTGGTTTGGGACTGCCTCTGGCCCTGTACTCAAAAATAAATAAGTATAACTGAAGCATCTACAAAACAAGATGCATTGCTGGGAGAATGCTCAGTAGGAGAATATTAAATATATGGGTATTTGAAAGTGCATTGGGAGCAAGGGTTGCAGTCTGGGTATCCTTCTTGATTGTTGCATTTAACGCAAAACATGGCTACATTTTACTTACTTTACTTCTGTTACTTACAAGCAGTAACAGAAATAAAGATTTCTCTGTGAGTGACTGATTTTCTCACCATTGAAGGAAGCGCTTTTTAGCTCCCAGAGAGGGAATAGAAATAGGCACAGAACAGCCTTCTCCTTCACATGATCCAAGGAACAATGGTTCTTTTCTTTCCATTAGCAAATGTACTTGGACCAAGCTCAAGTTTATAAAATAACAGGAACGAGTACTATAAGTTGCCTTTCCTCCCACCCATCCATGTATAAATTTAAAACAAATAATAGTAAAACAAACAGGCAGCTGGTGCTTCAAGCTGCCAGTTCCAAAGTATTCATAAAATAAAACTTCTTTTGCTATATTTTTCTACAGGTAGCTGTTAATTTTTTGTTTTGTGTATTTTTCAGGTACATATTAGCAGACAAAGGAAAACTAAAAATGACAGTGAGAGCAACTGACAACACACCTGGAGTTACAAAGTCTTTCATTTTTCAAGCTCTTCCTTTTTCACTCCTCATCAGTGCCTGCATGTAATGGATGATGTGGCAAACAAAACAAAGCAATACAAAAAACTCAAATAGACAGTAAGAGAAAAAATAATTGATGTTAAAAGCTGAATACAGAAGAAAATGGTTATATCCAAAGTGCCATGATCATAACCAGTTTGCAGTTGGTTCTTGGAATCCAGAACATAGACATAAAAAGTTTAAGAATCTTGAGGAAGCATGAAAACATATCTTTCCTAATCTAATGATGAGCAAGTCCAAACACAAGGTTGAAAAAGTGGATTAAAAAATGTTGTATTTTCAAAGTTATAAATGGGGGAAAGGATGATGGGGGAACAGTTTTCAGAATAGTTAAATGGCGATTGGATGCCTAATTGCTGTTCACAAAATGAGAAGTTCTCCCATAGGGATTTGTCTAGTTTCTTCTTTTATATGTGTAGTTATATGACTGTCAGAATTGGCAGAAAAAGGGCTCAGATGTAGCTGCCAAAAAAAGGGAAATATTGTTAACTAGGATCACATTTTTTTTTCCTGGTTAATATTATAGTCTAATAAGCAAATGGGTTGGCATGGCTGATGAATAACATCCATGGTAAAAAAAAAGTAATGAAAGGAATTTTTATGGCCAGATTTTTTGGCAAAAGGAAATCTATTATGTAATCTATTATATATTCATGGCAAGACTCTCAACCTCAAATCACAGATTCCTTCTCTTATGCTTTCTGGTTTATCTGTTGTAAGATTTACTAATATTGCCTGAGACAAATCTAATCATTTAAGAATGAGTTTTTCAAAATGAGAAAAAAAAATCAGCATTCATCTCACAATATGTATCAGCCTGTGCCTAGTCAGAGTTATGTGGAACTGGAATCTGAAGTCCCAAGAAAGCCAGGATGTGTGATTAAGTCAAAGTATTTACGAGATAATGCTAACAGCAGTAGGGGAGCATAGAGAGTAATGATAAAAACCCATCTATCTGACATGACACCTTGCTGCAACATGGGTCCATTTTACGTGAAAATTCTTTCATGGTAACTTTTCTGGTAACAGACAGAAACTGAAAACCTGCTGATGGATTTTAGCAACGTCCTTTTACAAAATTCTCCAGTTCTTGACACATCAAAATTTTGTCCATCACTTACATTCTTCTATCACACTTATCCGGTAAGATATGTATCTATCTTGAGTCTCAAGAAAATGAACATCTTATTCTCTTGGTAAATGAAGATGAATTTACTTCCTTTTTTACACGCACATAATTTATTATTTCATCACTTGTGTGCAAAATTATAAAACCATACTTTCAAGTCCCTGCTTATCACCCTATCATGTAAGAACAATTTTCAGATAAACAAAAATAACTTTATGTTTTGCCTTAAAAGGTAGTCTAATTCTGCTTCAGTTAACTGTTTTTGAGAACAATTGGTTAAAAGTATCTTGAGTGAAGCTATTCAAGTATCTTCTATTCTTGAGACTCAACATAACACCATTTTCCTAGTGATACAGAAATAATCAATTGCTAGTAAGTGTGATACAACTTGTTTGGACATAGATGACTGTGAAAGCCTTACAAATGATTCTGTACAAGTCAAGGTGCCCATAAATTAGAATTCACTGTCAGACCAAAGTATTGCACTACATTTTACTACATTCAATATTTAACATACAAATATGTAGCTACTATATGTTGTGAAGAGGATTAAATTATATTTCCACATTTACAGAATATGTTTGCCATGGCTGTTTTACTTTCGTGGAACTGAAAATATGTTATACAGCAATTTTAAAAAACTTCTTTGTGTTACTTCAGACAGTATCTGTTTAACCTTAAATGGTGCTGTATTTTGAAACATTGGTGCATTCAATTAGCTGTAATACAAACAGAAAAATAAAGGAAATTTTGAACATATAGGTGAAAAAAATCATTTTCAAGATTAAAAGAATGTTGAAAAGGCATTAAAAATACATGTTACATGTTATTAGTACTCTTCCTAAATCTTCATGGCAGAGATTACCACTCCATTTTTGCTATTACAAATGCTTTGATTGAAACTCTCCATGCGCCATCCTGTCCTCCATTTAAACAAGTGAGTGAGTCTTACATATAGTGTTTTCCTCATGAGCACCTCTCCTTCCTTACTACAACATTATCCACTAGGAAAACTTTGGGAAAGCTTTCAGAAAGTATCATAATATTTTGGGGTGTCACTTAGTAAGAAATCCAAATGGGCACATACTATATATAGAGCACATATAAAAAATATATATAAAAAATACAAGTTATATAAACTATGCACATAATATACGGAAACTATGTACATTCATGTATCTTCATACATATACAGTAATTTCACGAATACAAGCCGCAGCAATTTGACAAAAATTTTGGTGGAAACCCGGAAGTGCGGCTAATAGTCGGGTGAGGCTAATATATTAATAATTTTCTGACATTTACAACCCCAGACCTGCCAGCCAGAGTGCCGAGCCAAGCACCGGCCAGTAAAAGCCGGCATTTCGCAATTGTTACAGTGTTACCGTGTTGCCCTGGCTCCCTGCAGGCAGCACGGGGGGCGGGGAGAGAGGCAGGAGAGCTCTCGTCTTTCCTCCTCTGCTGCAGCCCAGGGGAGGAGGGGGGGGGGGGCGCCGCCATTGCCGCGGCCCGGGGAGCCGACGGGGGGGGTGCCGCCATTGCCGCGGCCCGGGGAGGACGCGGGGGGGGCGCCGCCATTGCCGTGGCTCGGGGGGGCCGCGCCGCCATTGCCGCAGCCCGGGGAGCCGACGGGGGGGGGGGGCGCCGCCATTGCCGCGGCTCCGGGAGCCGACGGGAGCCCTGCACAGCCATTGCCGCGGCCCGGGGAGGGGGGGGGGAAGTGCGCGCCGCCATTGCCGTGTCTCGGGGAGCCGGCGGGAGCCCCGCGCCGCCATTGCCGCGGCCCGGGGGGGGCGGGAAGTGCGCGCCGCCATTGCCGCGGATCGGGGAGGAGGCGGGGTGCTTTGTCCGCGCCCGCCGCCAGCGCCACGGGCGCGGGGAAGCTCCGTCCCCGCCCGCCGCCGCTGCCGTAGGAGCGGGGGAAGCTCCGTCCCTGCCTGCCACCGCGGGGCAGCGCCGACCCGGGGTGACCGAGCCCAGGGGCAGCGGCAGCCGGCCCCGAGCGGCAGCACCGGGCTGGGCCGGCTGGCCCCGTCAGTGGCCCCTAGCGGGCCGAGCCTGCACAGCCTTAGCTCAGCCAGTAAACCCCGCCCTCCCGCGGTTCTGTTACTAATTGCACGCGGGTCCTTGTGGCGAACGACAGAGCGGCTTATATTCGTGTGCGGCTTATCTATGGACAAAAACCGAAATATTTGCCAACACCCAGAGATGCGGCTTATAGTCAGTGCGGCTTGTATTCGTGAATTTACTGTATATGCATATCTATATATATACACACAGATATAGATATAGACATAGATATAGATATAGATATAGATGATATAGATAGCTATAGATATAGATATAGCTGTAGCTATAGCTATAGATATAGAAAGATAGATATATAGAGATAGATAGAGACATAGAGATAGCAATAGAGATAGAGAGATACAGATACAGATATTGATATAGATGATATAGATGATATAGATATAGATATAGATGATATAGATATGGATATAGATAGATAGATATAGATAACATCTGTAGATACAGAATATCTCTATCTATTCCTAGATTGGCTAGAATGTCAATAAATACTTTCTACCTGCAGTGACATAAATCAAAAAATTGCACTCAGACTAAATTTAAATTTCTAATTAGCTTAGAAATTATCAAAACATTTCTTCTTTCCTACCTCTGTATTTTCACTGCATCAGACATGAAAAAGCAAAAAAAAGGTTGCTGCTAGGTCCTGGAAAGTGAAAATAATGTACTCTAAAAGTGTACAATTTATTTTTGCTCTACCAGTAAATTACCTATGAAGTCTTCAAAAGACTTCAAAAGATGCCAATCAATACAACAAAATTCAGATTCATGGGAAGCTATGATGTTTTTGATTTTCTGATTTTCATTATCATTTCACAGCATAATTATTCATTTTTAAAATTTGGGTGTGGTTGTGTACACATGGATCTTCTCCAACAACACTATTAGATAAATGCATTTAATGCACTTCCAACTGTCTGTGAAATGTTAATTTAAATTTATATTTTCAGTCTAAAAGTGAGGTACAGGACTTGTAAAAGAAAGAACTAGCTTTTCTGTCACATCATTGGTACATATAGGTTATTTTTAGATAATTCAGAAAGATTCCCATGGGCTTGGTCATAGCTACATGACCCCAGACGCGATTTTTGATGCGTTTAACTTTGGACTTACTCCTCTCCTCCCCCTTGACCTGCTGCCAGATGTCTCTGAAAGAGGATTCAAGCACTTGGTATCAGAAGTCTGCACACTAAAGAAAGAATTAGATCTTCCTTAGCAGCTTAAGATTTATCAGAGTGCTCTGTTCTTTTGGCACTCACGAAAAATCCCACCACAGTACCCTAAGCAAAAAGGAAAGTTGTATTCCCCAGCTCCCGTCTTGTTAGACATGATTCATTCACATTCAGTTGTGTCTATTGGGGACATGTGTCCATCACCCATTTTAATTTCAGAACTTTTTTCATCATGTGACTCTTTTCTTCACCCACATAGGTATTAAGAAAGCCAAATTCTGAAATTTAGAATTATAGTTAATTTAGAATTAACTATAATCAAACATGCACATCAGACTGTTTAAAACAATATAGGAACAGAAGTTTCTATAAAAACAGGGCTTTTTTAAGCCTGCTTGTGGTCTGTTGCTATGACCATTACATAAAAAATTCCAGCATTCATAAAAATTTCTGTGTTTCTTCAAGTATCCGGCTGTCACAGTTTTCTAAGAGAAAACTGTCTTGCAAATTATGACTAAGTCCTCTATGGAAGTTTTTGAAACATTTCTGCACAGGCTGAATCCAAGAGAAACAGCACTACTTAAAAAATTTAAAAATGCTAATTACTACCACAAACAGGAAAGGGGCAAAGAAATTCTAAATTGCAAAAATTGAATGCATAGTTAGATATGTTGAAAGGCTGTATGCCCTTCTTTGCCTGTTGATCCATTGACTTATTGGTATTAACTTTCTGCTGCCAAGTTGACTTGCAGAATGCTAATTTTGCTCTCCTGTTGCTCTCTCCATCTGTTTAGTGCCCAGTGTTGCCCTTTTGTTTCATAATCTCCACTTTATTAAATGTTATCATACTGGGTTATGTATGACTGAACCATTGTGTAAATGCTCACTTCTTTTCCACAGCTTGTTAGGTTCAATACAACTTTGTTTTTGGGTTTATTCTAATAGATTTTAAAGATGAGTAGAATACAAAACATGGAGGACATGATATGCATATATATATCTATAGTGCTTTGAAGGAGGGAAGGAAGGAAGGAAGGAAGGAAGGAAGGAAGGAAGGAAGGAAGGAAGGAAGGAAGGAAGGAAGGAAGGAAGGAAGGAAGGAAGGAAGGAAGGAAGGAAGGAAGGAAGGAAGGAAGGAAGGAAGGAAGGAAGGAAGGAAGGAAGGAAGGAAGGAAGGAAGGAAGGAAGGAAGGAAGGAAGGAAGGAAGGAAGGAAGGAAGGAAGGAAGGAAGGAAGGAAGGAAGGAAGGAAGGAAGGAAGGTGATAAAGGTTGAAAGAAGAAAAGTCAGACGGAAGAAGGGAAGATGAACCCAAGTTTCATTAAAAGTTGAAATACTATTGCCACTTTTCAGAGCTGAAACAATGAGACTAATTCCCTTGCTGGCTGTCCTGGGATGGAAACAGTCCAGCAGTCAAGGACAGCCCTGTGAGGCAGATTTTCCCTGTGGAATGTAACCCCTTCACTGTCTTGGGTAGGATGAACTGAGTGGGATGATGAGCATCAGATAATGCCTCAGAATATATAATTAGTTGTTCCTATCACTCTGTTGGATTGGTGTGGACATTTGGTTTTTTTCCAGGAGCCACAGGAAACAAACTTCAGTTCTGTGAGGATCATAAAACTAGAAAGCTAAGCCTAGAAAAAAATAAGTTTCTCAGAACTAAAATCTGATTTTTGTATCCTCAGAACACTATAGAATTAATGGGGGAGCAAGCAAGTTCCAGGCTAACCTGAATAGGTTATAAAAGTAACAAATGTTTTTTTGCTTTGTCTTATACCATATATGAAACAGTGGTGACAAGGTAAACAAAAAGAGCCCAAACAATTTTCTCTGTCTTGACAATTCCTATGTAATAGTATGGACAAAAAACAGAATCAAAATATTAACTCTATAAACTACCTGTTTTGGTCGGAATGACATGTGTACCTTAGTTGTAAATAAATTGAAAAATCCCACCTGATAAGTTGATTTATTTAGCTATTTAATTTAAAAAGAACTTTCTCTGACAGATTTTAGAAACAGAAGCCTTTGAAGCCAGGTTTTCACTTCCCTTTAGGGTTACATTTATTGCTGCCTACCTTGAATGGATTGTACAGGAATTCTCCTGTGAACAAAATCCCTTTCCAGTCTTTAATTGAGTGATGACATTAATAATTCTCAAACAGGTAGATTCATAGCTGTGTAACTGGAGACAGAGCTAGCAACTAGTTACTTTTACTTGCAAATCAATCCTCAAATTTCATAGTGACTTGTTACAAATATCAAGTACAGGGAAATTAAAAGTATTGTAAACAAGACTGGGTGTGCTTCTTGTTGGATACCTTACTGTGACTTAATATTCTGGCTGTATGGGTTGACAATTGCCATATCCACAATGATATGGCCTTTGTAAGCCTTTCTTATGGATTTCTTATATATGTGGCTGTGCTTTATTGCCATGAGTGGGACACAATTTCATTTGGATCTGTGTCATTGCTTCCACTGCAATGGAGTCCTGAATAATGTAGTGACATCCCCCACAAAGAAACTTTGTTCAGCGGAGTAAAATAATTTAAAAGAAACTAAAACCACCTTTTCTGTCATTTTTGGGGCTCTGTAGTACTAATAACCTCCTGCAATGTCTAAAGTACAGTGATGCCCCAATCATTTGTTATCCCATATGGATACATCAGTACTAACAATTTCAGCATTCTTTGTGTTTCACAGTCTGAACTGACAATAGACTTTGGAAATAAACAATTGAAAAAGACATTCCCTAAAGGTAACTATCAAGTCCAATAAGGCTCAAATAAAATGGCCCAGCTGTCAGAGTAAAATACTGCATAGCCACTTAGCTCTTGAAAGGAAAAGGTAATGCTAACCAGTTGCTGGAGACAGCCCAGAGAGGTAATGCCAGCTGCACAAAAGGATGCACTGCATAGCAGTGTTCAGATGAATGAATGGCAAACAATGTATAATAGCTGCACAAGTAATTCTCTTCAAAGGACAAAATAAAGAACAGAAACACACTTTGTTTAAAAGTTATCATTACTGATCGTAAAACACACATACAGAAATAGAAAAAAGCATAATTTGGATGCCAAATGAAACACATTTGAAACACAAGCTTTGAAAATCATCCTAGTTTGAAATGAATACTACCTGTACAGAAAGCATTTATTAAAAGCAAGGTCAGAATGCTTGTAAGGATTAATATGTGTCTTCCCTTGGGCAAACGCTAAAAAAAACCCCAAAACCCAAACCAAAACAAAAAAATAGATGCAGAAGAACAGAATGGGAAATGCTTGAAGCTCAAGTGCAAGTCTATGTCATTTGAACCGTATATGGAGAGCACACAAGTGAAAAAAAGATGACTCTTCTACTGCCAGAGCCTGAGAGTGGCATAGATCACGCATGATGGAGTGGCTGTTAGTCATTTCTGATGGACTAGGACAGGTCACTGTCTGTTGTACACTCTACCTGGCTGTCTTTAGTCACAGAGGTTTCTCTAGCTGGAGGATGTAGAAGTTTATGGTGGGTTGGTTAATTGGATCATTTGCTTTGAAGTAGCACCCAGATATATCTCCTCTCTGCTAAAGAAAAGACTTGCAGTGAGAGCAAATACCTGACCTTCCAGTTGGAGTAATTAATTTTCAATGTACATTATTCATCTTGGAAGTAAAGCAAAATTATAAACAGTCATCATGTTGCTGTACAAGCTATAGGAAGACAATTTTCAGTGCTTGTGATGAATATTTTTAATGTTTTCTCAATCCCTCCTATGATCATGTATCAGAATGCTACAGTTTTGTATAACAAATTTCTTTCTCTATGTTCAACCTGTTCTTTCAGGCAGCAACTGCATTCCATAGATTCAGCACTTTTCTTAGGCAAAAGGAAATAGCTGTTTCAGGATTGTCAGTGTCAGGGACATTGACTAAACTGCATGTTTCTCTCACTTTTCTCACTTGCACAGGGGAAATTTTGATAATTCTCAAAAAATACTGAAAGGAGAGGGGAATAAAAAATCCTTCAGATAAAAGGAGGAGGAGGTGGGCTTTAAGTACATTGAATAATTCAGAAAAATTCTGTGAAACTTAGCCTCCATGCTGTTGTAAGGCAGTGTGGTTTTTTGCTCTTCCTTTGTCAAGGTGTGCACTCACAGTTATCTGCTCATGTACTGAGCTTGACTCATTCACCCACACAAGTAACACCATCCTCTGCTGTGAAGGACTCACTCACAACAATGTCCTGTGGCTAATCCTTTGTGAAGGAGGGACAGAGAGAATGCACCAGACAGATGAGACCCCTCTACTTTAGAGGCTGTGACAGGATGAGCACTGCAAATACAGTATTCCTCTGTATGCAAAAAGACGCCCCCGTAGGATGTGCTCCATACTCCAGTTCAGCTGAGAACCTAAAGATTTTTCTTAGATGTGGGATACTAATCATGGTTTGATGAATTTTCATTATCCTATTTTTTTCTTCTCTACTAAATATTCAAATCACAAATTGGCTTTGGGCTTCTCTGTTGTGCTCTTACTCATCTATTCTGTGTTGAAAAGATATTCATCAGCAAGGTGGAGGGGTGTCTGACTAACCTGAGAAGCTATAACTTCTACCTGCTCTCTGCCTGATCAGATATCTTATAAGGGACGGCCAAACCAAC
This sequence comes from Catharus ustulatus, assembly GCF_009819885.2. NCBI lineage: Eukaryota > Metazoa > Chordata > Aves > Passeriformes > Turdidae > Catharus > Catharus ustulatus. The sequence goes on from NC_046262.2 coordinate 29,326,094, forward strand.
AGGCTTTGGGGATGTAATTCAGAGGTAGAATCTTCCTCTGAGACCCATAATTTTTGAAACAAAACTTTATTTGGGAAATCTCAGATCCTGGTCTCTTAGGCACCAGCTAAGCAAAAGACTCATCAAGTTATCAAGAATATGACAGCTAAGCACATGGGCTGAATGAAGGACATTAATTTAACCAGCCAAGAGATGGCTAAAAGAAAATCACTGTTTTCAAAAGAGAGGATATGCTGCCAAGCATAATCCTTCCCTGTAATGAGAATGTTTTTTCAAATGTGTGTCCTCACTTAAGCTTGATCCAGGCCAGAGTCCTCTATATCCCTGCCAAACACCTAATCAGATGAGGACATTACCAGGAGCATGACACCTCTCCCACTTCAGCTGCTCTTAATTGTGCTGAAAACACTTCTGTAACTATTTGGAAGAGGAAATCCTTGAATTTTCTTTTGAATAATTAATTGTGCACCCGACAAAGAAACTCAGTGAATAGACCAAGTGTCCAACATGCCTTCCTAGCTACAGAAATGTTGCTTCCTTTAAAGTTCAAGTTAGTGACACAATTAAAAATTGAGCAATTATGTCGTCATCTCTTGCATTTAGCCAATCAGTCTGTTTTCTGTGACTTCTGATTAATTTGGCTGTCATTGATCTTCTATGTGCAGTCTTTTGAGAGCTGCCAATCTACAAGTGGAAAAAAAAATCAAATTTCAAATTAACTTTGCATATAATTGCCTGCTGCAACAAGAATACTACATTGCTGGTATTATTGAAAGATCACTTTGTTTTTTTGTTATCAAACCAAAGTAAAAAGAAAATGTAATAAACCCATAAAAAACTTGAACAACTATGTGCTAATTCTATGCAATGACACATGTACATATCTCTGCATCTCAGCATGAGAGAAAGATTTATAACTATTTTGAAGCTCCAAAAGCATTTATTTCCCCTAAAAATGTGACTTCCTTTTCCTCTGTGCATCTTATAATGGCCAAAGAAACCCCAAACTCACAAACAAGACCAAAAAAATAAAAAAATCCCACCTGTCACAGATTTTGCCTGTATTCCTCTCAAGCCTGTTGAGTCTATCAAGTGTGAACATCTGGGAATCATCATATTTTCTGCTGACCACTGAATCAGCATAAAAGGAGGACATGATAAGCTCCAGCTGTTAAGCCTCCTGCTTAGAGGATTAGAGAAATTAACCCACAGGATGTTTTATTACAGCACCAGGAGTTATATTAAAGATACATGTGGCATCTTCTCCACAGGGAGCACAGAAGGGAGCTGAGAGAAAGTACACAGGGTAGAGCTGCAGGAATGTCATCAGGCCTGCATGCTTCCCAACCTAGCTTGTTTGCAACAGCAGAAGGAATTTTATCTTCAGAACTTATTTTCTAAGAATATAAACCTTCTACATCTAGTTTTTTTCTTTTTGTGATAAATATTCCAGGGGAACACTGATTGAATGAACATCTGAAAACAGTAGCAAAAATCTTTGAGAATCCTGTCATTTCGTTTGGGCCCCTACTTTAGCTGAGGCACTTATGTCTTTTGTCATTACACTTACACATTAAGGCTTCAATGCATCAGAACACAAAAATGCCTTATCTATAAAAATCATATTGAACAGTTGGGCACATTAATTTATTTCTGAGTTTTTAATCCTAAAATAATCATGGCCATGAATTAAATATATAAAAAACAATTACTACCAAAAAAAAAGAGGAAAAGAAGAAAAAAGAGGAGTCAACTGACATTCATTGTCATTGTCAGTAATGTTAATAAGTTTTAAAGCCCAAATGAAG